>NC_088830.1:13978589-14489179 GCF_904066995.2 Poecilia reticulata
GAATTTTACAGGAGAGAAGCCTTACAGCTGTCCATGGGAAGGCTGCAGCTGGAAGTTCGCCCGCTCCGACGAGCTGACGCGTCACTACCGGAAGCACACGGGTCAGAAACCGTATGAGTGCATGCTGTGTCACAGGGCCTTCTCCCGCTCTGACCACCTGGCCCTTCACATGAAGAGACATGTCTGACCAAGCAAAACCTCAAAACCTCACATCGACGTCTTCTCTTATTTTACTGATAACGACTGTTTAAACAGCCATTCTCAGGCTTTTCATATAACATATGTTTCTGTTGTCGTGTTTGCTTTGTACCATTCATGTTCTCACTTCAAGGACCTTCAACAGCTCTCCTGTTTCTAAGACTGAACAGCAACTCTACATGTTAGACCAACATCATTTGTCCTAAATGAAAATGAAATGAAAAGGCAAAACAAAAAGCAAAGCAGGATTTGTTTATTAGCCACTTATAAAAAGTGAACTTGGAACTTTTTTTAGAACCTGCAAAATTTAAATGAGGACAAATGAAAGCCTGTTAAACCAACACTGTATATATACTATACGCATGTAGATAGCTAAACACGAACAGACTATCAGGAAAAAGAAAACAAAGCAAACGTTGAATATTAAAGGAAAAGAGTTGATATCTTCTGAAGTCTCTCAGTTGTATTATGCAAAATCACCATAAACTGCTGTTGGTTGTCTTAATGAATCATAGGTTGAGAATCAAATAAGTTTCTGCCTTTTTCTTCCCATTTTAAAAATGTAAATATTTGATACTTTCAGCTCCTTACTATCAACTAGAAATGAGTATAATATTTATATTTATGATCTTTTATATCCACAGAAGGTACTATGTTGTTAGAAAATGTTATTTTTTATCATCAAACAGACGCTTTAAAGTTGTACACATATTGTTTATGTTGCCATAAATCAAGAAATAAAGGCTCAGAATGTTACATTTCCGATTGTGTTGAATCATTATTGGTTGTTGATCTTATGAAAGCAGAAAATAATTGACTATGACTCCTGTAAAAATATTTCTGAGAAGAAAAACTAAAAAATAAAATGTAAATAAACAAACTGAAGTCTCAGCTGCATCCTGTAGGTGGCAGTATTCTGCCATGTCAGTGACTGGGAGCTGAGTCTACTGTGCTTCCTATCTGGGCGAGGGTGAGGTGAGGATGACAATCTGCTTATGTAACTGAGCACCCGGTGATTCATCCTGATTATGTCATGATGGGAATCAACAGGATGTTGTGAAGCGCTCTCTGTGCCACTGTCACAAAATCTGGCACGTCGCACACATACAGCGAGGAATGACAGTGATGAAAGTGACTATTTATCCAAATTTGCAGGACACGCATGTATTTGTACAGAGGGTTAATCTGTGCAAAAGGAGGATCGACTTTATGCAAAAAAAAATTCATTAACACACCTGGAGATGTGCAAAAAGCTATATATTTTATCGCTGGGATATTTTATTACACTGAAAATTTTTACTTCTCAATGTGTTTTTCTGTGTTCAAAAGATGACTGTACTCAAATTGAAAGTAATATTTTTCTGAATATTTGAGTATAAGATTATGTCTCTTCAATAAAAGAGTAATTTATTTTTTTTAATTCTCATCAAGCAAAAATAATTATAAATGTGTGTATGTGTGAACGCCCCCGGAGGAGCTAGGGAAAGTAGCTGGAGAGAGTGAAGACTGGGCCTCTCAGGCTGCTGCCTCTTCTTCATCTGACTGACGGACGGATGGACGGACGGATGGATGGATCAGTGTTGCATGTATCACTCTGTCATCTTTCTAAAATAATGGCCTGTGTCATTTATTTATTTATTTATTGCCAAAAGTGCTTTTTTGTTTGCCTAAAGCATCTTTTGTAAGAAACAGGTGGTTATTTTTATTGAAAAAATAACTTTCATCAAAAAATGACTAGGCTTTTAATTTAAGAAGGTGACGATATAACTTTTTCCCTTTAAGATCCTCCATATATACGTTAAATGTCAACAATCTATCTGCTGTTTATGTAGACCAAGTCAGTGATTGCGCAACCAAGCTAGAGCGACACTACAAGTCTTCAAAAAAAAAAAAGAATATTTAATTTTAAAAAATGTCAAATATGTTTTATATATCATAAGTTGGACCCAAAACAAAGTTTAACGTAGTTCAACAAAGAAGACATGAAGGAATCTTAAATAGTGGCTGATCAGACTCAGACACTGTAGACACAAAATGACTTATGCCAACAAAATGGTTTATACAAACTAACAAAGATTAAACTAACAACACAGGTTAAGATAGTGCTAATTAGCAACATATAAAAAAAACAAAAAAATCAAACCTTATTAAGCTATAAGAAAAGCTGAGTAAATAACACCAAATACCACCTCTTACGATCAGATATAGTGGCGTTACTCACCTAAATGGTTGTGGTATTTCAAGAGAACTGATGCAGCCGTGACTCTTATCTGATCCAGGAGCATCTCCATGGTAACCGGCAACTCTAAAACACAGTCTAGCAGACTGACAAGGTTAACCAAATATGTGCACTCTCAGTCAACTAAAAAGTTGGGTTAATGAAAAAAATGACAAAGATTTGATAGAAAATGCTAATTTAAAACGTAAAGCTGTTTGAACTTATTTTAAGAATAAAAATATACACAGTAAATAAAGCTGTATTTTTATTGAATTTCAGTCACTTGTCTGATGTGTGACAACATGAACTTATATATCATTTTTTTAACATAAAAATCATTAAGGAAACCAAGTAAGAGAAATAAAACGAGGAAAGAAGAATTAGAAATGGTTTGCTTTGATTTTTCCACAAAGGCGTTATGGGTTATTAAAACATTCTTGGAATCTGAAGGAATTTTGTTGTTAAAGGGCAAGCTTAAACAGGATAATCATCTACGATCCCTTAATTGGCTCAGCATAAAGAACAACCATTCATCGATGTGTGATAGATTACTCTGGAGAACCTTAAACAATGCTTTAAAAAGTACAATAACAACATTATGCTGTGGCAGTTTCCCTGGGCTTGGACAGATCTTGGTCTAAAAAGGATAATAAGAAAATAGATGTAATGGGAAGAACAAAAACTGGCAAAAAGCTCCTTTTCTCTCTGGATCTCACAGTGCAGCATCCCTGATTGTTCTCGCTGCAGCAATACAGCACTATGCGCCTCATGGTGACGCTCCGGTGACTCAACATGAGAAATATCTTTACATTCTCGCTGTTTCTTAAGAACAAATTTAAAGTGTTTGCTCTCCCTGTTCAAGTCAAGGTCTGTTTGTTTAGCATTGTGTAACCTCGCAAAATTTGAGTCGACCGCTTGGGGATTAGAGTAATAAAGCTGCTGCAGACACAGGCTGAGTGTGAGGGGATTGTGAGCTGAACTGAACTGCAGTGAATGTGGCCAGAGTCAAACAAGGTCACTGCGGCGCCGAGCTTCAAGGACCTAATCAAACTTCACCTGCAGGACGCGCCTCGCTCGTGTTTATTCATAGTGTGTTCGTATAGCTGTCACAGCACTTTGGCTGACTGAGATTGTTCTGAAAAGTGACACAGAAAAAAAGACTTCACGGTCCTCAACCATTTTTATTTGGATTGTTTTCAGACGGTTTTTTTGCACAAACCTTAGTCTCACCAAACATGGAGGTACAGCAATAAACCCATCTGGTGTTTTTGTTGTCAAAAAGCCCTTTAGTTTACAGACTCTCTTTGTTTACAATTTTGTTGGGAAGACAGAAGTGTTTTTCCTGGTATTCCTTCCAAACAAACATTTACAAAACGTGTTTTTCTGTCAAATCTGTGTCAACCCAAGATGCCACACCTTGCCAGAGTTCTGCAACAGTCTGCAGGGTATTTTCTTTCCTTACCATCAATAAATGGTTATGAAGAAAAAAAAAAAGAAAGACCAGGTTTAGTGAGGATGAGAAATTTTGCATTTAAAATGTTCATGTTGTCTCTCAATCTGCCTGCGTGGTGATAAGATAAATATGGGTGAAGTTTAATTTTTTAAGTTATTGTTCTGACTTTCAACAAGTTTAGGCGAGTTGCTGTTTTGCCTTACCCATTTACAGATTTATAAAGAGCAGCTTGAACAACATGTCCTCTTGTCTTTCCCATTTTGAATATTGGCAAAGGGAAATGGGGTTCTATGTCACATCTTATTTATACCCCAGATAAATGGGTTGTCCAGGTTTAGTCATTTAAATGTCTAGTATATTATTCAGCTTAAAAAATGTAATAGGAATATAAAGAATGCTTTGTTTCATTGGTTTTATAGGAATTGTTAAAGGTGATCTTGTAATTGTGCAAAAAGAATAAAAATCTAAATACTACTCAAAGTTGGATTGTTTGGTAACACTTTATTTGAAGGCGTGTGCATAACACTGACATGACACTGTCATAAACATGACATAACATCTGTCATGAATATAAAGAAGTCTTTATGAATGTTTATGCCAGTTGTCATGAAGTGTCATTCGGTAAATAATGACACTTTTAATGCAGTTTCTCTAAAAGTTGCAGTGAAAGTTAATTAAAAATTCAAACTTTGCATTAAATTATCATAATTTACAAAATCATGCAAAGTTGGCACTTTTAATTGACTTTTAATGCAACTTTTAGAGCAACTTTGCATTAAAAGTGTCATTATTTACCGAATGACACTTCATGACAACTGTCATAAACATTCATAAAGACTTCTTTATATTCATGACAGATGTTATGTCATGTTTATGACAGTGTCATGTCAGTGTTATGCACAGCCCTTCAAATAAAGTGTTACCAAATGTTTTTATTTTATTATTTCATTTTTTACCTATGAATATATTCTACTTAAATTGAAGGTTGGATTTTGCTCTTTTTTCTCTTTAAACTTTATAAAACAGAAGGTGGATTTAACTAATATTTAGCTAACGTAACCTTAAAGTATCCTGTTAAGTTTGTGTAATTTACTTTTTCCTTTTGATTTCTTTTGTCTGAATGTGGACATTTCTAATGAATTGAAAGGGTAGTAAAATAAACTGAGGGAACTGAGGGATAAAGGTGTTTTTTACACATCTTTGCCAAGTGTTCCACGTATTCACTGTGTGATGTAATTATAACAAAATAAATGATAATCCACTTAAGTTCTGGTGAGGAAACTTGTACTGAAATGTGTTCCCAGAAGCTTATTTATTTATCCTGCAGTGATTTTGTGTATCTGGCTTTCCCTCCTTTGTGTCATGGTCAAAGAGAAAGGATTACAGTTACTCAATGGCCAAGAGGATTTTCCAGGAAAAAAAGGAGATAAATATACACTAATGAGACTGACACGAGGAGGCTGAATGGGAACTGTTTCCCTGTTTTGGGAGGAAATGTCGTCGTTCAGTAGAATGAACAATGCTGCTGTTGTCGTTCAGCTCGTCTAACCTCAGCCGAACTTCCAGCGCTGCACTGTCCTCAGACGCTCTTTCTTTGTGTATTACACAACAGCCTGCCTTTCCGTTGAAGACAAGGCGTTGAATCGGGCTGATTGATTCTCTGTATGGATCTGGTTATATTACTTCCACACTATATTGTGCAGAACCACTGAGTCGTCTCTCATTACCTTATAGCTCAGCTCCACACAGCAAAAAGGTTCCATTGATTTTAATCTTTTTGGAAGACCTGCAGATGTTTTGCTTTTCGTATCTGAAGCTTTGTTTCTCATTTTCAAAACATGTCTGAAAGAAGCAGCACTTTTTTTATTATTATTATTTTGGTAGAATTAGGAAAATAAAAACAAATTTGGCTTTTTATTGTCAGCTGACAAAAGTGCCTCTCTCTCTCTCTCTCTCTCTCTCTCTCTCTCTCTCTCTCTCTCTCTCTCTCTCTCTCTCTCTCTGTATATATATATAAGCTTAATTTCATATAATAAAATTTAGGAAGTCTTACTCCCTTGCAGTAAAACCTAGAGAATGATGATTATGGTCATGTTTTGATTAAGTATAGATTGATGTTTTTCATGTTTTAAATATAAAGTCTTTTTCTTTTTGTGCGTGTTTATTTGGAAACTTTTTGAGTTTTTTTTTCATTTTATTTGCATATTCTACATATTTTACACTAATTTTGAGTGACAGATCAGGGCAACACATATTTTCTATCTGCTGAGACATTTCAAGTAAATATGCAGTAAATTGTGGATTATTATCGCTGGATAATATATAGACAGTAAGTTTTCATTTCAGTTTATGTTGAAAAAATAATAATTTTATCAAGTATTTCTTCTGCCTTAAGTTGTTATTTTGCAATTATGTCATTCATTTGTATTTTTTTATTTTAGGGTTATCATCAGTTACTCGTTACTTGTGTAGTGCTTTTACCAAATTTTTTTTTTTACTCTTATTTGAGTAACTGCTTGAACAGCCACTTTTTGATGGAGTGTAACGTAAAATAAACTAAAGATTGTCTGATTATGCTCTTTTTATTTTCTCTTTCCCTTTTCAAAGATTTCTTGCCTACGGGCAATATTGTACCATCATACAACAACCAAATGCCTTGAGGAGTCTAAGCTTTACTCTTTGAACGTTGCTTATTAAAACCACCGTAACATAAGAAAAATAGGAAAGTCAAATCCCACTGTTTTAAGTCAGAGTACGTCCTGAAATCTGTTGTCATCTTTTGTTGTGAGATGGAGAAATTGATGGTGACTCACGTAAAGCATCTTTCTACAACAACAAAAACAATAAAATATAACATGTCCCCCTTTTTTAGCACATGTTCATGCGTTGTTGTTATCTCATAACAGCATAATTTCATAAGCATAATGCAGCCTTTTCTTTCCATGAAAGCAATTTGATGGTGGCAGTTCTCTTTTGGCCCAGCTGGCTTCCCGTCCTGAAGAGGCGGAGGAGGAGTGGAGGGTAGGGGGGGCGGGGGAAGGGGGGGGGGGTTATTCAGGGTGAGGATCCGACCCCAGGCGAACCAGTGAGCTGCCGCTACTGGAGGAGGAGATGCCAGAGAGATGCGGGACTCTGCGGGGCTCAAACAGCCACACGTCTGCAGCGCTTCGGGTTTTCATCCGCGTCAAGTCTTAGAGAAGAGGTGAGTCAGAGTTTCTCCTTCTCTCTGTGTCACCGAGGGTTTTTTAATCTTCTGAAATGAAAAAAAGTTTCTGATTTAAGGCAACATATTCAGTTGTGGGGAAAAGTCAGGATTTTTATTGCCATACCTATTTGTGAATTTACACTAACTGATATGGATGATTGTGAACTTTCTAATATTATTTGAATTGGCACATAAAGTCTAAGGTTGACTTATGGCCTGCTTTTACCTAATGCTCTTATCTAATATTTAACTTGTAATGTTTTCGTTGCCTAATAGGTGATGTTGTCAAGGACCAAAAATGGCAAAAATAAATAACTATTTATAAACGTTTAAATACAGCTGAAAGCACATATCTCATTAATATATAATAAATGGCATGAATAACTATTTGATTTTTACTTTTTACTTACTTAATTATTTATATCTATTACACCAAAATGTATTTAATGTAATTTTTAAAGCACATGGTTATGTATTTTTAATGAGCTGTAGAATGGGACACATGTTGAAATTAAGTTGATTTATACAGTATTTAATTATTTGTTTGATAAATTGTCTCAATATATTTTCATTTTATTTCAAATTTTATTTATTTGCTTGGTTGTGGCACTTTTGGCTCTCGCTGTAATTCTCACATCATGCATTTTGTGTTAATCGCCTCTAGGTGGAGCCTTAGCCGAGCAGTCCAGTTTGAACATGGCAGCTGAGACAGTGGGAGCTGCCTTTGACGTGATGCCCCCTCTGCTCCATGCAGAGACCATAGCTCTTGGAGGACCAGGTTCTGGTTCTGGTTCTGGTTCTGAATCCTACTCTTTCTCTGAGAAATCTGTTTCCAACCTCAAAATGCAGACGTACGAGCCCCGCTCCTTCGGACTGGAGTTTCACGAGAGCCTTGCCAGTCCAGAGGACAGTGCTGCAACAGGTTTTGACGAGAGTAACAACGACAGTGTGCGTCGCAAGCGTGAGTTCACCCCCAGTGAGAGGAAAGACGAAAACTACTGGGACAAGAGAAGGAAAAACAACGAGGCGGCCAAGAAGTCCAGGGAGAAGAGGCGGGCGAACGACATGGTGCTGGAGCGCAGGGTCCTGGGTCTGCTGGAGGAGAACGCTCGCCTGAAGGCTGAGGTGTTGGCTCTCAAGTTTCACTTTGGGATGGTCAAGGACCCGTCTGATGTGTCCATCTTGCCATTGTCCACACCACCCAGTTTGACCCCCAGTAGCACCGATGGCCTCTCATACTACAACACCCACCAAACCCAGCCTGTGCAGCAGGGTTTCCGGACAGAAATGTCTCCACAGACTGGCAGTAGAGACTCCAGCATCCGTCCAGGTGTCCCACAGGCAGACAGCACTGGGTTTTATGATGACCCGCTGGACGAGTGGGTCAGGCCTCCACCAACACAGCATCCACAGGTGTGTGAGGCAGCGAGCTGGAGAGCAGACTCATCCGACGGACTGAGGAACCTCCCGCACAAGCTCCGGTTCAAAAGTCCACCCGATGGGAGGATGTCTTCATCACGTGATAGCAGACCTGCTGGCCCACTTGTAGCCATGGTGGAGCCGAACATCCAGGTAAAAACGGCCCAGCAGGTGGGATGGACTGGTCAGGACGGGGTCCAGGCTCCTTATAGGTGTGAGCAGCAGCAGCAGGTCCGGGACTCGTCCTGTGGACTCGGTGATTCCTCGTTTCTTCAGAAGTCGAACAGGAAGTTCTCAGGAGGAGATGTGAGTCTGAGGTCACACATCAGCAGTTTGTCGCAGGAGGTGGCTCAGCTCAGGAGGCTCCTCTCCCAGCAGCTTCTCCATAAAATCCCTTAAAAAACCTCCAAAAAACTCAAACCCAAACGTTGACAGAGATCTCCTCCACTCAGACATTCAGCTTATAACTAATCTCCGCTAAAACGGCAAACTTTTTTATAACCAATCTTTATTTCTATGTATGGATAAACCTGACGGTGACTTTTAAATTTGATTGGGTTAACGTATTAGTAAAAAGACTGTGGGGAACGGGGAGCGCTTTAAGAAAATAAAAGATGTAACATTAATTCTCACTGGTTTGTACCACAATTTCAACCATATGGTTTGATATATGGTGGACGGGATTTTTTTCTTTTTAATTATGAAATTACTCGTGCTAAAGTTGTAATTAGTGTGATTAAAATGTTTTTTTCAGTGTTTTATTCTGTCTGTTGTTCCACACTATCACATAACCTGTTAGGTTTGACCAGGCCAGCTGCAAAACTGACTTCCTCTTAATCCGTTTAGAGCTTTAATTGCTTGTAAAATATTAATAATAATAAATCTGACCTGCTTTTAATAAGAAGAAAGGACAAAAACAATGTCTCGATGGCAGGAGTTTGAATGAAGAGATCAGTGGGTGTGTAGAGTCACAGATCAGGTTATTTTCCATTTTTCTGTCTTTGTTCTCCCTACTTGGTAGAGCAGAGCCAAGCAGCTTACAGGCATCTGAGACTGTGTGACGGTCTAAAGTCTTTGTCAGAACCTGAACTGTTTTTGTCTTTCATGTTGCTTTTATAAATCAATCCTGATTAAAAATTTTGAATTTTGACAGAAAACCCTGAGATAAAAACCCCTAATGGCAAATTAAAAACTGAGCTCTGCTCCACAGACACTCCATCCCCACATGGACTTCTTGTGATGATGTGCAGTGATTGGTGTCTG
This sequence comes from Poecilia reticulata, assembly GCF_904066995.2. NCBI lineage: Eukaryota > Metazoa > Chordata > Actinopteri > Cyprinodontiformes > Poeciliidae > Poecilia > Poecilia reticulata. The sequence goes on from NC_088830.1 coordinate 13,988,346, forward strand.
CTGTGTTTAGTGCTTTAGAGAAGGTTGTTTCCATCCCCTGACTTATACTTTTCAGCAACATTTTCTCTGATTTGCTTGGAGTGTTTTTTTGGGGGGTTTTTTTTGTCTGGCCAAGAATACTGATGAATGAACCTTTCAGACACAGACTTCTTTATACAACAGTCACTTAGGTAATCTCCATTTCTCCCTATTTCACAGTAAGTTGAACGGAAAACTGGAACTTAGTACCAATTGGCTGGACCTCTGTTGAATTAGGTCAGCAACTTTAAAGTTTCCGAATATTTATGCAACACCTTATTGTATGTAATACAATTTGTATTTAATTGTCATTATTTTGTAGAAATCAGTTTTAACTTTGACACTGAATTCTTCTCCTTTTTTGTGTGCCTCCAGAAAGCCAAATTTTATTATTGATTGAGATTGATTTGTAAAAGCAATAAAGAGGATAAAATAGCTCCCCAGGATGAATATTTTTATAGCCACTGTAGTGTAATTGGTGGAATCATGAATCCTGAAGGAAAAGATTTGGAAGATCCAGTGTCGTCACGTGCATTTCAAAAGTTGAATTCAACAGGGACATTTCGAAAGCAATAAGAAATTATTGTTGGGGCGTTGTGTTTAATAAAGCAGATGTACTCCAATTGCCTCAGTGGCTAACCGACCCACGCTTTATAACAAAAATCTTTGAACCGATTCAAAAGAGCAGTACATTATTAACTAAGAGAAAGAAAAAGATTAGCAGCATCCTGAAAAAAAACATGATTGTATTTGCCAAAAACTGAGCTACTTTGCTTTCACTACAATACTAAAAAAAAAGAAATCTAATTTGAAAGAGCTGGGTGACATTTAAGTTGATGTATTCTGGGAACTGGGTCATTAATTCTTGTCTTCTTTAGGCAGGGCATCTAAAATAATTTGAAATATCAATGAAAAGTTAATTTATTTCAGTCATTTCATTCAAAAACTAGACCGCATCCCACTCTCCATGTCTTGTGACTCTCCCTCAAACTCTTCACTCTTCTTACCATTTTTTAAAAGTTGCAATACCTCCGTTCACGCAAGAAAGTGTTTTCCTTCTTAAGCATGAAGCTTAATGCTTTGCGTAATTCACTAGCAAAGAAGACCACAGCACAGTGATATGAGTTAAAATGTTTAGTGAACAAAAGACTTGAAGGGGAAGGAGGGACTGGGTTTGGAGATGGGTCATCTGGGGCAACTTGCTGATGAATGCTTAGGAGGAAAAGACTCAGCGTGAAGAAGAAGTCTTCAGAAAAGGACCTTTTCCTGAGCCAATGCAGGACCAACCAGATGGGACATGAAACAAAGAGGACTACCTGGAAATGATCATAGAAAGCAGATATGAGGGTGATAAGAAGGGATGAGGAGAGATGAAGAGATGTCCAACGGAGGGCAAGGAAGGGTTGGGATTGAAAAAACATGGCTGACAGTGAAGGCTGAGTTAAATGGATACAAACAGACTGCTGGGTAATTAAAGCAGTGCTTGAGGGAACATAACATATTAACTTCTTAAGGTACTGTTTTTTATTTTGTTTTATTTGTCTAATTAAATGGTTTTAAAAATATATGTTTTTAAATATTTTAGACAGTTTGATGTTATTTCTTTTCTGAGTAGTGACTGGTGGAGGGACTTGTGTTGAATCAGAAAACCTAGTCCTGGTTTTGTGGCATCAGAGGCTTTTATTTGCAAAGTTCAGACAGGACAGAGACATAAACAGAACAGGGTGAGACATGCAGCACAGATCTTTATCTGAAGCTTGTGGACAGCCTCTGTGTGAGTTCCCTGTTCCACCATTACACCATCAGAGCCCCAATTAATCAACTGGTTACTGTAATGCAGAGCAAGGAGTGTATGAAATAACAGACAATACTAATAATAAAGAGCAAACTTAAGTGTAACACATTGGTCACAGAACTGTTTTTAATCGTATTGCCTTCTAAATAATAAAAAACCTAATCTGACATTTTTTTTTCCTTTTTCATAAATAGGGCTTTTTTTAGCATCTTTTTCCTTTTTTTCTACAACGACCTTGTCACTCAAAGCAAGAAGTCTCACCCTTAAGACTACTTACTACACATGCACTATTGAAAAACACTTGAGTGAGAACAAAGAAAATAACAGCTAAGCTTGAAAAATGAAGGTTGCTTTCAAACTTTTACCTTCCACTCAACTTTCCATTAATCTGCTTGGAAACAGCCAGCTTTTGCAGCAGTGACCTTTACGACTTCTGCGAAGTCAGCAGTCCTCTCCACAACAGTTGTTCTTAAATCTGCTATATAAAAAAAATGATTTTATAAGCTTTGGTTTCTGAACTGAAACCATGAAATAAATGAACTTTTCATTGATATTTTAGTTTTTGATGGACTGTTATCTACAGAAGTTTTGACCTTGTGCGTTCAAACTCTCGTGTGTGCAGCAGAGGAACGTCTGATCTCAAGGTCACAGCGTACGTTCAAGAAAACCACATATTTCAGCAGCTTTTAGCCAAAAATAATCTCACAATTTTCACTCAGAGCTAAAGCAAACAATTTGATTTTCATTTATGGCTATGCATTGTTTAATAAACGTCGTAAAACTGCAATCACCGCAGTAGCGTCGACCTGGTTTTCTCGGTAAAGGTGATCCACTCACAGGGGACAGTGAGACGTGAGGAGGGCGCGGGGGGATGAATGCAGGGGAAAATAGTGAGACCCTGAATGAGTCATCGATCACGTCAGATGGAAAACAGAAAAAATAGGCTATTTTTAGCCTTAAAGGAGCTGAGCTGGAAACAGATTGTCCCATGTGGGGGGAAAAGGAGGCATGATCAGCATCCATACACCAGCCCTTTCGGAACCAGGACGTGGCTTTGGAGAACTCACAACCAGAGAGCTGCAGCAAAAAAAAAAAAAATTAAAATAAATAAATGAATAAACAAATAAATAAACAAATCCAGAATTACTCAACAGTCCCTCAAAAAATATTGAAATCTAATTACATCTTTGATTATTCATTCAGCAGTTCCTATTTATGGCAACACTAGAGGGCACTGAGTGCCTTCATGTGCATGAATGTCATTCATTCATTCATTCACAGCGCTGTCTATTGTGTTTACTACACCACCACATGCTGCACATGCAGAAAGAGCAGAGGTGGATTTCAAAGGAGAAGCTTTTTTAATGAAAAATGTATCTGCAGAAGCCCAATCTCATTTCAGTATTAATGGTGCAAGAAAACACACTTCAGTGTTACACTACATAGGTTGAGTGTGCAGCAACATCTGCTTCTTCACCTAAACAGCAACACAGACACCAGACCTTTTGTCTGTGATCCAGTCTGATAACCCCCCGCTCCCTCCCTCCCTAAATAAATATGAGAAGCAGTGAAAGCCTGTGGTTGCTAAGCAGGCACTGCCACACCACAGCTGGAGCTGCAGCTGGAGAAATGGTGGAGAGAGTTGGGGGTTGGGGCTTCTGACAGAGGATTGACTGGGAGGAAGGAGGAGCCAGACAAGTTCAAGGCCGCTGTTTCCCCAACACCGTAATGGTGGTAATGATGTGTGTGTGTGTGTGTGGTGAACTGGTGCACGTGTGTGGTTGCAGACAGAGAGGGGGGAAGGGACGGAGCTGAAGCAGCACTGATGTAAGACCCCATGAAATATGGAATATGAACGTGCTGAGAACAACAGGCTTTGTTGGATGATGGAAAAGCTCCTATAAGAAGATACTTTTTTTTAATGAACAAAAAGATAGATAAATGAAAGTAGCAACTCCATGCGTGCTGTTAATATGAAGTAACTTCAGCCACATGAAAACAGATTATTCAAGCATTCATTTTTTATCTAAAACAGCAAATTGTATGATTTAGGTTTTGATTTTAAATAAATGTCGATGCAAATTTTTAAGCTGGACCAAAGCAATGAAAAGGGTGAAGCGCAAATTATTTCCTCACTATAAAACCTGAATGCAACAGCAGAAAACAGTGGCGCTGATATAAAGTACTTTGCTGCATAAACAACCCGATTTTCTAATCATCTTGTTTTTTTGCAGACCAGAGCAGGACAGGAGATGATTTGAGGATGTTCCAGCTCACTACTCAACGAGTATCTCCTGAACATAATTCACGTTTGAATGTTTTTGCAATGAGATAATGAGAATACTATCAGCTACATATATTATCTGACTGTACAGCTGAATGGATGTGGGCCTTTTCCTCAACTGAGCCACAATCAAGCTGAATAAAGAGGAGCAGATCAGCCGTCCGAATGCATTTCTAAAAAGTCATAGAAAAGCTGCAGGATTGTTCCAGGAATGAATAACTTCTGTCTTTTATGTGATGAAACTATAACTACATGCCAAATGTGGTGTCACAGGAAACAAATTTTGCACATTAAGTCCTGAACGGTGCAACATGGTGAAGAAAGTATCATGCTGTGCGGATTATTCTTCAGCAGTGACAGGTAAGCTGGACAGCGCTGAAGAGAAGAGTGATGGAGGTTCGCATGCGGTCAGACCTACAATGAAATGCTTTGAAAATCATATTTCTATACAGGAATGGTCAAAGTACAAACCTAAAACCAACTGAGAGTCTGTGTTAAATATTTCTTCTAAAAGGCTCTTCATCCAGTGTTGACTGAGCTGGAGAATTTCTTCAAAGAAAATGGATGAAAGGTTCACTCTTCAGATGTGAAAAGCATCTACCGTAACCTAAAACACCTCCAACCCTTTGTGCAGCAGATACAAGAGCAGAGAGATTTTCTTAAGAAGTCCAAAACTTTCTTTTTATATTCAGAATTAAGTATTTGATCTTAGTATTTGATGAAATTACCTTAGAGACTGTATGACTCTAAGGTAACACAACGGCTTGCTGTGATTCTGGGACATTCCTCCTGACAGACCTTGTATTTGTAGGCCAACCTGCTCACACACACGTACACACACGCACACACACACACACACACACACACACACACACACACACACACACACACACACACACACACACACACACACACACACACACACACACACACACACACCTTTTCAACTCTGACCACAAATCTTCTGTGAGACTGATGTCCTGAAGCACCTTTATAGGTAATTTGGTGTTATGCTATGTGCTGCTGTCTAGTTGGAAGATTTGTTTCTGCCAAACTTTAGGATCCAGGTTGATGTTCCTGTTTTGCTGTGGAAAATCTCCAGCATCTTCTCAAATCTCAAATGTTTTGGCCTGATCAGAAGCCATAGAAGCCCTATCTTGACTTTCCCACATTGTTTAGAATTATACTAATTGTATCTTATGTAAATTAAATTTTATGAAGAAATAATATTAAACAAACTTTAAACTGGCTTCTTATTCTCGCAATGAGCTAGTAGATGTAATTTTGACAATCTAAGCTAACTTTAAAAGGTCAAGTTAAATCAGTTTTTTAAATATCAGGCTATGAGAAACAAAAACGTTGAGTATTTTCTATACAGTTTTATTTAAAACAATTAGGTTCTCTTATCAGAACTCCACTGGTATTTATAAAAATAGTCATGACAGACTAGTCTAGAGCTATGAAAAAAAAATATTTCGTATTTAAATCCTAAAGTTTAATTTTAAATATTGTTAAATTTCCACCACAGTTTTCAGTATTTTGCAGTAGTTCCCAAAAGCTCATTAATTCGGGTTTATTGTACTAAGCAAAACCAGTTCCAGCAGGAAGAGGAAGACTGTTCACACCACATAAACAAATGAATAACAGACTATATATTTTAACTATCTATAGGTCTACAAATAACTTATGGGGTAGATGTTTACAAACATCTTGGGTTGCTAAAGGATTAGTAAAAAAAGTTCCTCACAGGTTTCATAAGAACTAATTTTGTCTTCATTCGAGGAAAAATCCTGTAATGAACATAGCTTAAAAACTACAGCACAACAACCCAGGTGTTGTTACGCATTCACACCCTTTTTCTTTTTTCTTTTTTATAAAAATGAACCACTCCCGCAAGTGGAGGAGCCGAAATGAGATGGGGCGCAGAGGGGAACAAAAAGAAAGGGGCCAGTAGAGCTCCTGCAGAGAGAGAGAGACGGGGACCGAAAAAAACGTGACTCGGCAGCCTAAGAGCTGTTATGCAACCGCTGACCTACTAACACATATCTGTAGCAGGGGAGCCGGAGAAACTGGAGCAAAGTGTCCGGCAGCGCACAGCCGACGCACAGATAGCCCGAGCCAAAAAGGACAGGAACAGCATCCAGCCGAGCCAGTGACTCATCCGACACCGAACCGAGCGGCGGCACTCGCACAAACTTAGTTTTATTTCACGACTCCTCGCTCCTTTTTTTTTTTTCTCTCTCTCTCTCTCTCCTCTCCTGGAGGTTTCCTCCTCTGAAGGGACAATACGGGAAGGAGGAAGCGGGAGCGAGACAGCTTTTGTGTCGGGGAAAGCCTGAAGCTTTTTTTCCTGCTGCTGCTCCTCCTCCGGGACGCTGAAAGGTATGTTTTGACTGAGCGCTGGACTGCTTCGTGGACCCCTGTCTTTACCCGTGTGCGTGTTTTAAACCATTTTTCCGCCTCACATAAAGCCGTTTCACCGACGGGAGGAACGGGATGCTCGTGGCCGGGTATTGTTCACATGGCGACTCGCTGCTCCGCCGGTTTGATCCCGCGTCTTGTGCGTGACTTTCAGGCGTTTGCGGCTTCCTTCTTGGGTCACGTAACACACGACTCATAGAGGAACCAAGCTGGACACGTTTGTTGAAGTCTCTGTTGTTTTATTTGGCTCCAGGCAGGAGTGCATATATGTGGTCAATGTCAAGGCTAGGTAAAAGCCCTCATGGTGGTGCGTTGCAGTGAACGGGGACAGCTGCTGCTGGGCTCTGTTGTCCGCTTAATTCACTTACTATAATAAGTGCTACACGTGGCATGCTGCTTTTCTTTCGTTTTTTTTTTTCCGCCTATCAAACAACTATTGAGTTATTAATTTATCCATGTATGTGTTTAATGCATGCAAACGGATACATCGTAGCTGGTTGAGGTGCAGTTTTTAAAATGCGTTCATTTTGTAGCATCTTCAGCTAAAAGGCAGATTTAATGTAAATATTAATCTTTCTTTACGATAGATAAATATTTACCCGTTTTAATAGGGTTATGAATTGGTGTACAATAGACATTAGGTAGATATTGATAACCTTAAGCAAAAATGCAGCTTTACATAAAAAATTACAGTAAGAAAATATATATAATGATTTCAATTTGAAATGAAAAACCCATCGAATATGTAATCATAGCTGAAATAATGAAGCATATTTGTTTAAAGTGATAATGTTTTATTTAACGTGTCATTTTGGTTCAGATACATGAAATTAAGCAATAAAATAGTTAACTATCTCTAAATTTAGCAACAGTTTTATAGCTTAGTAATTAGGTGTAAAACATAGTAATGTAATGGTTTAGGAACAAATAACCATATATAAACCTGACCTTTTGTTAGCATGTTTTAAAAAAGGTTAAATGATGACATGTTTGAATACTTGACATAAAGTATTTGTTACTCTGAATATTAAGCCTTTTTCAAAGGGAGACCAGTCTAACCATCTGATATTAGATGGTTAATTAGTCAGGCTATCTGCTCTGGTAGTAATGAACATGCCATTTGTAGCTCATTAGTTTCAATACAGCATTCCAATGGTAAGGCTAAGATGGTTGCGCTGCTTCAGTTTCTTCTTTATGACTGTTTTTTTAAATAATAAATAATAGAAAGAAAATGTGTTGCAGCCTTCTTTTAGGCAGCTGACTGGCAGTGTGCAAGAACATGAACATGTAGGCACAGGGGATGTTCTGTCTTACTCTAGCTTGCTTCAGCTCGGAAAAAACCCAAACTTAAATCAATCTAGTACTTTCCAATTCCTTATTAGAAAGATTTCATGCTGAACAAAGTGACAATAACATTTTTGTGCTTTTGAATCAAAGAAAATTGATTTACCAGCAGCGTCTTCATGTCTCTTTTACTAGAAATGTGTTTTTGTTCAGATTTGTGGATCAATTGGTTGTGCTGTTTTGGTTCCTGTTTTAGGTCGTTTCTAAAGACCACAGTTTCCTTTAAGTAAACTCAGAGGATATGACATAACCAGCAGCGCAGTATCAGAAACTGTTGAAAAGTTTTACATTTGATTGTTTTATTCAGGAGTCTGGAATGGTGTAAAAGAAATGAAACTGAGTTTGGACAATGTTTGATTTTCAGTAAATGTTTGAAAGAGAGAAATGGTAATATCTAAAAAAAAAAAATCAGATTGATGTCCTAATTTTAAAAATTATAAATAAAAAGGGCAATTTTAAAGCCGTTTCTTTACTTCAAGAGCAAATTATATCGACACTGTTAAAAAAAAGAAGTCAGGATTAGATTACAAATAAAGCATGTTAACTTCGGTAATAGTGTTGAGCAAATTAATTTAAATAATCTGTATTTAATGTGGAAAGCTCCATATTTCACCCACATGTTTCAAGTGTCGAATGAGGATTTTGAAACGGAGGTCAGCTGCGTTTGTTGACCTAGAAAAGCAGAGTAAATCATCCCTTCATCAAACTGTTGCAGCTGAGCTGTTATGAGACTTGTTGAACATGCACATTATAAAGTAGGCAAACGTTTCATGCTCAGATACCCAGAATGTTTATAACACTTCCTGAAAGTTTTGGTGGTTTAGTGGGAAATTTCTAGGATTCCTGCTGATTCCTTAAGCACTCTCTACATATTTTGTTTTTAAATTTCCAAAGCAGAAGTAAGGGTAAATCTCCACAGTGGGAGCTGTGTTTTTAGAAAATGCTTTCAGCGGTGATGTAACACAGCTGCTCAGTGTCTGCTGCTGCTGCTACTATTTTTAACCCGATTACCTCTTTTCTTCCACCAGAAAACGTATAGGGTGAGCCAGATGCAGCTCTTCCTTCATCTCTTTCTGTTTTGCACCACATCTCTTTGTGGGATTGTTGTAAAGTTAGCAGAAGGGCGTCCAGCCTTGTGATGCAATGCATCGGAAACCCCTGTCTGGCGAGGGCAGGCGCAGCGCTGGTGAATCCGGCTGCTGCCAGTTGGTCTGGTTTCACAGTGTGGGTGCGTTGCTCACTCCGTCCCAGCCAACTCTCCAAATGTAGGTCAGACCTGAATCTGGGTGAGGAGGAGAGACACGAGGTTTACAGGGCATGTGTTGGACTACTTTTTTTTTATTGTTATTATTTGGCTCAGGCTCTGAAAGGCACAAGATTAGAGATGTAATTCCTGATTTGTCCCAGCTTCCATATCTTAATGTGAAATCTAATTGTGCTGATTAAGAAAATGCCTTAAAAACCTGCACCCTTTCCTCCGCAGTAATTGTTTCCAGTCGTTGTTCGTCGGCACATTGTCATATGGAGGTTAGTTTCTGTCAGGGAATTCTCGCCTCCTGGTTTGTTTGACACAAAAGCCTTGGTGCAAACAAAAAAAAAAAAAAAAATGGAGGTTCCTATCTGGGGCCTCTTCCACGTGTGTGGTGTTGGATCTTTTTAAGCATGGAGGAGGGGGGAAGAGGACGTTTTTGCGTATTTAATCACGCTTGCCTCGGAGAGGGTCAGAGGTGAAGCATTCCTCCGCCGAGTGGCAAGTGGCTGTGAACTACCCCCGGGGGGGGGGGAGGGGTTTGTTTTTCCTCCGGGAAAACGCACAGAAAACATCTTACAGTGAATCAGTCTTCCTAGGCGCACAAAGAGCAAATTACACAATGCGCCGTGCCTCAGCTCTTATCTCTTGAGTCTACGGGGCTACGCAGAGGTATCTGAGGTCAGCTTGTAAACCTGTGGCGTCTGCTGCTTTGTAATACGAATGTGTTACACAAGCTTTGGTCCTCACCAGGAGAAAATTCAGAGCACGTAGGCGATGAGCAACGACGACAGCCCCTCCCTGAGCGGGCCTGCGAGGGAGCATGGGAGTGAATTTGGCTGCAGAGATGGGTGTGTGCCATGACGTCAATGCCGTTGCGCTATCTCTGGTTATAATTTCCCCATCTGCCATAGGTTTCTGCTGTAATGTGTTCGGGAAAAGGTATAACGTGCTCTCTCCGGTGTTCAGGAGGTAATGTTGCATAAAGAAAGAGAAAGAAAGGAAGAAAGAAAGAAAGAAAAAAAAAATCCCCCCTTATGTCGATGCAGATGACGTGTTTGAGTGCACCTTGTTTCATCGTGCTGCAGCAGCGTCTGTAAAATTCCTCTCATGTCCACTAACTGAATTCCTTCTGTCACCAGATCTCCCCCCTCTCTCTCCCTCTTTGTCCCCCCCACCCCCTCCCGTACCTCTTTCACTATTTTTAGCGTACGCTCTAATACGCTCCTGCTTCTCCCCTCCCTTGCAGTCCCACTGACCTATTTAGTGGCGCACCGTCAAAGACAGGAGGAGTGTTTACTGCTTTGCGCCGTTTCTAGGTCAGTGGGACAGCGCAGAGACGTGTGCGTGCGTGCTTTCTTCCCGCCCGCCTTTGTTTTCGCGCTGCCTCTCTCCTCGCTCTTAATGAAAATTATCCAAGATCGGGGAGGGCGGAGGCTTTCAGCCTACATTTTTCCACATCGTTTTGCGTGATTAAGTTCAGGTCTCTTTGTGCTGAATGCCAAAGTTAGACAAGACACGAGATTCAAGAAGGCAAATAAACAGCTTTGTATCCAGAGCAGTTTTTAGGTTGTCTGTGGTCATAATATTGTTTATTTTTTAATAAATGGAGGGGTTATGTAACAGGGTCACTGACTCTGGAGGAAGCCAAGAAAGATTGGATAACATGTATTACTCTAAAGCACGTCTGTGGCACTAGATCTGCAGCTCTAATTAAAGGGGAACAGCACATTTAGGTCAGTTTTCTTCCACTAACTAGGTTTTGCTGAAAGGCTGCGCAGCAGATCAAATTGCAACCTTCATAGCAATAAAACATGATCAACGTTGTGAACAGAAAGTACTTCTTGGATTCAGTATTTGGTAGGATATTATATTTCAAGTGCAATGCATAATTTTACTGTGTGCTAATAATATATTTGGCCTTTGGGACAGACTTCCACTGGCCTCAGCGACCTCACTTCATGTAATAACTGAGGACATTTTAATGAAAGAAAAGAAATAAGACAATATGAGAAACGTGGGCCGTCGTAATGGCTGCAGTTATTGCCACTTTCATCAATATGATCACAGCAACATGTTTCCCTGATGTTCATGCAGACCTAGCGGAGGACTGCGATTTTGACCCTTACATCCTCACTATTTGGCTAACAGGAGTGGTTATTTGTTCAGCTCTGCAAAGAACTTTCTGTATCTAAACCTTACATTTGCACAAGAGCTCACTTAATTCTTACCCATTTCTGAATGAATGTGTTAAAAAAAATACACGAATTGGTGTTTTTGCTGTTAAACAAATGCTACATTAAAAAGTAAAGTGACATTTTTAGCTTTTGATTGGGCTGCTTTGTGGAAAGGTTGGATAATTCCAACCTCTGGACGGTCGTTTGGCGAATCGCTGCAATTATCCGAAGCTCTTGTGGAAACAAAACAATGACAGCACTGCTTTTATTTTTAGTCTTTGATTCTTTGAGTAACTTTAAAGAGGTCACTTGTTACACTCTGATGTTTCTCTTCCTGTTTGTGTCTATCAAGCTGAACTTAAGCTTCACTAAAAATTAAAATCTCATTCTCAAAAAACATGTTTTAAAAGACTATTTTCACACAAGTGATCGTATTTGAAAATGTCTAATTTAAGCTCCATTTTAATTCCAGTGCGGTCAATAAAAAGCAAAGCCAAACTCATGATCGGAGGCACAGTGACCTAGATTACGTTCACTCTGTGTGTCATAAAAGGATGTTTTCATGCTTGTGAGGCACTGCAGGGCTCAGTGCTGCGATGTGTAATTAATTTCTGCATACGAACTGCGCAACATTGTGCAGCGAGAAAACTAGAGGAACCAGAGCAGATCTGGCTGTTACATAACACGGAGCGGCCCGTCAACATCCGTTTGTGGTGCATTGTTTTTAATTTTATGGTGCAACGCACGATGGGTGGGAAAGACTTCCTGTTTAGCTGCAAAGTTGAGATGACACGAGGAAGCTCAGTTTGCAGTGTTGTATAATTTTAGAAACTGCGATGGCTATCAGAGAAACTGCGATGTTGTTGTTGTGCTAGAACCTCCCACGAGCCAAAAAGCAGAAATTACAGCATCAACAGTTTCTTTCTTCTTGCACCATAGTAAACCATCAGCACTACACAAATCCAGTCACTCCTCCCTCAGCTCTTTAATAGTTTGCCTCTGCAGAGCTTGCACTAGGTCAGCCAATTTCATTCCTCGTCATGTAACAGACTTCTGCATATGCAGCACCGTCTGCACATGTGTAACCACAGCTTTTTCTTTATCTCTTAAGGCATTAACAAAAAAACAAGCTATTTTCTGTACCCAATGAAGCACAGCAAGCAGCTTTCTGCGATTGTTAAAACGTATAATCGTAATGTTTTTTTCAAATAAATGTCATGTCAGACTGTTTCTGCACCTCATCTAACTTTTTCTCTCTTCTGTTCCTTCCCTTCTTCTCTTTCCTGCTGCCTCAGTAACCCACTTAGAGGTCGACATCGCTAAGGCAGAGTTCTGAAAGAGCCCTGGAGAAGACGTACTGACCTACATCCTGCATAAGACGCAGCGAGAACCAGAGCGGTGGCCTGAAAAGCTCCTGAAGACTGACAGAGAGGCAGATAAACTCAAAGTCACCTGCAAGACTTTGGAGTGCGCTGAACTATTTGAAGAATCAGCGTAAATATCTCTAAAATCAAGCACCAACTTTGGTTCCTGTTTTTCGACGCTCATTTTTCAGAACACTACTTCAATGTCTGAAGTTTTTGTCGAGTTCCACCTCTTTTTAATCTTTTTGGCTAATTTAGACACTTGAAAAATTTGACCTTGGAAGATAAGTAAGAGCAAATCAATGAGGCAGTCCTTTCATCAAGCACAAATACCTCATCCAGAAGTTTTTACTGATCCAGCGACATAGGCCAAACATTATAAAGTAAAAGGCTTGTATAACTTTTCCATCTTTTTTCACCCCCCTTTGCCCTTCAATAGGGTCATACTGTGACCCCCAGTTGGGGAAAAAAATGGAAAGTCTCAATTTAAACATCCCATCCAACACTAACAAAAACACCATGGAAGTTGAAGCATTTTCTCCCTACGATGGGAGCCTCCCTTCCCCTGGTCCTGACGGTCCAGCACGGATCAGCCGCCAACCCAAAGGCTCTAAATCAACCGTGACCTCACGTCGCAAGCGAGAGTTCATTTCTGATGAGAAGAAAGACGCCTCATATTGGGAAAAACGGAGGAAGAACAACGAGGCGGCCAAGCGTTCGAGGGAGAAGCGTCGCATCAATGATATGGTGCTGGAGAATCGCGTCATGGCGCTGAACGAAGAGAACGTCCGTCTGAAGACAGAACTCCTTCAGCTCAAACTGCGCTTCGGTCTCATTAGTGCATCTTCCTACATGGAGAAAAGTCAGCAGATCTCCAACAGTGCTGCAGACGGAAACCCAGGTAGCAATGGGAGTAGCACCAATGGCACCCCTAACAGCAACGCCTACCACTCGAGCAGCGGCTACTCCAGCGCGTCCCAAGTGATGCTGAATTCTGACTCATCTGAAGCTGAACAATCCAGCCGAAGTGAACGCCACACCATGCTCCACAAGTACTCCCCTCTGGGCTCTGTGTCTGATATGTCTGATGGTTCTTCCAGAGATAGCCCCGAACCCATTGACTACAACATCAAGAAGGAGCCCTTGGGAATGGAGATGGGTGGACTTGAAAGCAATAGGATTCCCAATGGAGTTGCCAATGGGATACCAAACGGAGCTTACTGTGGCAACACCACTCTGGTTTCCTCTCACCAGCAAAACACCACATTAGCTGAAACTGCCAGAGACTACCAGTATCATCAGCAGGAGCACCAGCAGTGCCACATGGAAACCACTGGTCCTGCTCCTCAGGCCACCTCTACGCAGAGGAGCGTCATCTTGTACCGTTCCAGCAGTGGCTGTTACCCCATGGAGAACCAGAAGCTGGAGGACCAGCAGTCCCAGCAGAACAGACCTCCTGTGCAGCACATCCTGCACAGTTTGCCCTCAGAGTTCTCTGACTGCTCAGTCACCATCTCTGAGGTTGCAGAGAAGCTTGAGAGGACAAAGACCATGGACTCACCTCAGTATGAATACACCAACGATCATGAGGAGTCCTCCGAGGAGCTCCAGCAAAGGTTCAGTCACAGAATCCACCTGCCAGGTGACGACCACCACCGCTACAGCTACCAAGCTCAGGAGAACCGTCTTCAGCACACCGAGAGTCCCCAGAACTCCTTCGCCCCTGAGCTCATCAGCAGTGAGGAGAGCAAGTCCTTCATACAGCACAATGGCTACCTCGGCACACTGGATGAAGAGCCCCCTGTTCTCACCTACGAAGGAGGGCCCCGACCCAATGGCTTCTATCAGGAGAACTCCTCTGCTAAAGACACCTCCTCAAGCGACGGAGACCCTCGTAGCTCTGATAAAGAGGGCTCCACCGATGACGAATCCCCCTCATCGTCATCCTCAGACATCAGCAGCTACCACCAGAAGGCAGAGGGAGCCTGCGGTTTGCACAGTGAATACCACACCGAGGTCCACGTCACTGCCCTGCCCCACAAGCTCCGCCTCAAGTACAGAGCTCTGTCCAACGGGGCAGCTGGAGCTCAGGTGGAGGGACTGGTCTCCAACTCTATGTCCCCTTCTCCCACTCTGCCCCAGCATCCCTACTTAGCCCTGCCCAGCAACTCTTCCAATGGCCAGGCCAACGGAGAGGGCAAAGAGACTGAGTATGTGGAAGACGTCAGGGCTGAGGTGAATGACAGAGCAGAGGCTAAAAAGGAAGGAGGGAAGAAGGGATATGTCAGTGGAAGAAGTGGACGGAATAAGAGGCGAGATTAAGAACGAACATAAGCAGCTTGTGTATTTTCCTGTCAACTGTCATTCGATGAAACTAGACAGCTACAACTCACACTGGCACTTTGCAGGACAGGCAGTGATCTATGTGAGGTGTATTTAGCACTGCGTGAAAACGTCAGTATCAGGATATGTGAAATCCCAGATCCGTGCTTTGGAGGAAGATGGACATCCTTTCCCCAGAGCGTGGTGCGTTTCTAACTGCGAAGGAGAATTTCTCACAACCAGATAGTGAAGTTTTCTTTCATATTTCACCATCAGATTCACTGTGTCACTTGTAACTCCTTCCTTTACTCTCTCTCCTACCTCCCTGTGATCCCTCAAAATTAAAATAGCAGACTAAGGAGGGATGGATGAAACTCCAGAGTTGGAGTTTCCCTTGAGGAAAATTCAATTATTCATTTTTATTAATTGCCTTATTGGCTGGTCAGTCTGTATTGTGGCATTATGGGAGCATTCCTTTTACCAAAGATATGCATATTTCCTTTATTGTCTCCCTTTTTTGTCCGTTCCCCCCCTCCATTTATCTACTTTTTTATCACCATTAGCCTGGTCAATTGAACTGGATTCAAACAACCATCAGCACACAAGTCCCCTTCACTCCCAAAGGCACTTAGATTGTATATTACTGTGAAATAAATTTGCAGATATCAAATATATATTTTAAGAAAAAAAATGTGGCAAAAACAAAAAAAAATTAGTAAAGAAACGGGATGTGGTAAAAGACTTACAAGTTATGTGTGTTGTTTTGAAACTTCTTGTACAGTCCTGTTGTTCTTTTTTATTCTAATAAATGCCTCAAAAATCGTTCTTTTACTAAAACTGTGAGCTACTACTCGTAAAAAAAGAAGACAGGTACATCAGTTCTCAGACTGTGTTCAGATTGTCCACTCGTTCACCTTAAACAAAACAGCCATTTCTGCTGTGGGTTGGAAACTCACACTATAATGCTTCATGATATTATGTGGTTCACTAGAGGTTTGTGTCATGTGATACACTGATAAGGTCAGTTAAAATAGACTGTAAATGTAGGGACAGAATTGACCTTGCATGGTAATGTTAGCATTAGTATGCTAACCACTTTCTTTTTGCGTTAGCATTCTAATGTTAGCTTTGGCATGCTAATGCTAGTACTAGTGTTGGCACTTGTGTGCTTCCATTTATACATTGTAGAGTTAGCATTGTAATGTTAGTATTAGCATGGTAATCTGAGGATGGTGTTAGCATCCCACTGTTAGCTGTTGATATTTGATTTAGCATTTGTTAATACTAGTTTCCTGAACTAATAATTGCTATTCAAAGACTGAAAATGTCTAATTCCAGCAATTCCCTATTAGAATGACCTGGAGCATTTCTGAAAGTTTTGAGTTAAAACAGATGATAAAGATGTCAAAAATAAATTGTAAATACATATAAGAACATAAATAATGAGCCTAATTTCGACCATGTGCTCATATGTTTATTTGCACACACTACAATTTTAAAAACTGTTGTTTGTATGAGATATTTAATAGCTTTCCATGGGTCTTTACAGTTTTTTATATATATATTGAAGTTACATTCTTAATGCTGCTTAAGTGGATACAGTAAAGAAAAGTAAAAAAGCAGTTTTGTGTGACATTTATGTTTGTATTGTAAATGTACATGATGTTAATTATGTTTTCAGCCTTATGCTGTCCGTCGTCTCATATTTAGGGATGCTTCTGCAGGGTATCGATGAGTTTTCAAATTGGAAACAAAAGTACCTGCAAATCCCATTTAATAGCTCAGTTGGATTTTAACTGCTGATGCCAATTAATGGTTTTCTTGATGTCTGACAAGCCATTTCTATTTTCTAAGAAATAAAAAACATAAAAATATTTTGTGTAGGCTGATTAAATTGACCAACTTCTATTTGTAGATTATCTCAGTCTATGCATCAAAGCACATGTTCCTAACATCCACCTGATTTTGACCAAAGTGGGAGTTTTGAGGTTTGATGCATTTAATGACGCTACACAACTTTTATCACTGGTTAGTTAGTTCACCAGTACTTTGGTCTTTATATGAGTGAACGAGTGGACATGTCGAACACAGGTTCAGAGTGGGATCCATGCTCAAACCACCTGCGCTCCTTGACCAGTTTTTTTTTCATATCAATTAAGGCAACACATGGCCTTTAGCAGAACCTGACAAGCACAAGCCTTGTTAGCAGTTCATCCAGCAAAATCCATTGAATCCATTAAACAAACCATCTCTCCAGTCACAACCAGCAAAGCTGCTCTCTTTTGGATAAGGTGCCTCTTTATTGTGTTGTTCCTCGTCCCCATGTCGGCCAATGTCTTAGATCCCTTTCAACTCTGCACTGATTTGTTTTAGCTACAGTAGCTGCAGTAGATGATGCGGTATTTAAACTGTTTTACTTCCTGGTGCCTGCCTCTGGCCGCTATGTATAAATGTAAAATTGTCTCTATCTCTTGTATACTGCTGTCTTTATTATTTTTAATAATATTTTATCAATATTGTTTTTTTTCTATTCTATTATTGTGTGTATTTTTCAGCCACTTGTTTCATTATGCTCTAAGCTCTTCTTGTTGTGCTGTGTATTTACCCATTGCTACCCTTTGCTGCAGTTACCATTTGTATTCTGTGTTACTGTATAATCTTTGTCTTTTGCCTAAAGGCTTCCTGAAAATGGAAAAAAAAAATAAACAGCTTGTTCAGAAGTAATTATGTATTGATATAATTCACGTTGATATGCAAATGGCTACAAGAGAAAACACTCAATTTTAATTGTGAAAGATTGAAAATGGGGGAAACAAATTAAAGGTTGTTGAACTAAAGAATGTCTCCTTTGGCCTTTTTAAGACTGTCTTAATCTTGTTTTATTAAAAGTGACATACAAGTACAACATTTGCATAAACCCAATGATTTACACACATATCTCAATAGTTTTGAATAACATTTATGTTATTCAGTTTTGAGTGAAAGTAACATATTCTACAAAATAAGTGTACAGTAATATATTGCAAACACTTTAGTAATGGACTGCAAATAGAATTTAGCCCTTTCATGCATAGTGGTCCCTACAGTGGCCAGCTGTTCTTGTGCTTCTTGTGGATTTTTATGTTATAAATGCACACAGATCACTGAAGTGGACACTAATGCATCAAAAAAATACACCATCAACTACTGGCCATCAGCTGCAAATGCAAAAAATTATTTTAGTTAAATCCAAAATGGCCGACAAACAAAAAAGCACGCCAACCGACCCGGTCCCTCCTACTGCAGATGGTAGAAAAAAAATATTGTGACATCAGATAACCCCTAAAGAACAATACTGCTGATGTATTTTTCAAATAAAAACTTTGTATTTGGAGAAAATTACAATTGATCACCTAAAAAAATAAAATAATTTTTTTTTTACAAATTTTTTTCCTACCTTTTTTTTAAGCCTTAAGAAAATCAAAGAAAATTTGGGGAAAAAATCCTGACACAAAGGATCATAATGCATGAAAGGGTTCAAATTTTACATAAGACTTATAGAAACATATTTTTATACAGAAATATAATGTGGCTAACACATTTACAGGTAACAATGCTAACTTGACTCCTTAAGTCACATAAGGCCATTGCTAAACAAGCTAGCTGCTTCAGGAGGAAAACAGGAGATCAGATTCAGGAGGTGTGGACTCAGTTTGGAGTAAATTCATTGAAAGGCACCACACACACACACGCACACACACACACACACACACACATCCAGGACGCATTCCTGGATGTGTGTGTGCCATTGTCTCCTGAACCAAAGACAATGGCAGAAGTGTTTCCTGGGCAGCTTCCTCAGTTACCAAATGTCCTCTTTTCATGTGAAATAAAATATTCTTTACGCTTGACAATCAATACCTCCCAGCCCACCATCACTGTCACCTGGGTGGTCCGATAAAACGAAGGGATTTATCATGAAATCATTCAATAAGCGGTCACTCAATTTAAAGCGTCTCTCCAAAGGAAATGAAACAAATAAATTAGATTCACATACACCAAACAGACAAAAACGAGCACACATTTAACTTTACTTCGACAGTCTTTACTTCGACAGCTTGGAGAAAAGTGAAATTATTTGAAAGAAACGGCTTGAACCTTGTCAAGTTTAGATGTTTCCTGAGAATATTGTGCAGTAAGGCAGAGCAGTGAGTTTTACTCAGATTTTTACCACATCTAATAGGAAATACCACTGAAATGACACAAGCAGGTGTGAGAGATCATTAGTTTTGCGCTTCATGCCACTTCCGAGCATTCCCCTCTGGGTGTGTGTGTGTGCGTGTGTGTGTGTGTGTGTGTGTGTGTACGTGTGCGTGCGTGTGTGTGTATATGTGTGTGTGTGTGTGTGTGTGTGTGTGTGTGTGTGTACAACCAGCAAGAAAACATGATTCACTGGAGCTGGCTCCATTCGTTCAGGGCTCCAGCCTTCATTTCAGATGCTTGACTCACGCTGCTCACTAAGTGCTTTCCTAATGCACACTTACCTTTCCATCAGAGCCAGCTTTAGAGCAGCGCCTCTGTGCTGCTTCTTACTTCTCAAACACACCAACAATCCAGAGCCACACATGGACCTGACTATTACATAATCAGACACCGTCATGCTATGTGGCTGGTGCGTATAGACTCCATCTTTGTGAGCAGCACTGCAGCTACACGGTGAGTTCTGCTATTCGTCAAAAGTCGCAAAGATCCTTGTATGGTGTAAGTTTCTTGGCAGTAAGTCATTTTGGAAACTGTTTAGGTGATATCCGTATCTCTTGAGCGTTTTAGTCGTGCTACAACCCAGACTTCAGCATGTCTCATGGAGATTTTATGTGGCAAAACAAAAAAATCTGAAAAGTGCAGCACGAACTTGTGTTTAACCTCAAACCACGTTTTGCTGCAGCTGAGTCTTTTGAAGTATGTTTACCAGCTTTGCACAGCTAGAAGAGTCTGCCCCATTCTTCAGTCAGATTCGATGGAAAAGCCTGGAGTTTAAACCATTGAAACAGGTAAAAATGCTTTTCTATAAGCAAAGGGACGTAAACTTCAACCCCAGAGGAACTGGTGTCCTGTAGCTTGAAGGTATTCAGCCGTTTCAGCACAGCTGAATCAGATATTTAGGACATTTGCAGTATTTGTATGCTGAGGAGGTAATTTAGCCAGTGTGTTGGGCCAGGGACACATCGAAAAGTTTAAAATCTTTTCTAAAACCATTTTGTTGTAGCTTTCTCTGTAAATGTAGCGTCATTTAGTTCTTGAGTTATTGACAGCACATAATGCTAATATTGAAAAAGATCTCTCATTTACCAGTGTAATTCACTTCTTATTTTGTTTGACTGGATCTTAAAATGGGTCCATTTTGGAAGCCATGAAATTCTCATGTTTTGGGGTCCTTGGGAAACCCCAACCAGATTTTGTTTGAAGTATTATCAATCTCAACTAACTAAATGAATAAAATTATTAACTGGGTTTGCCCAGATGATATAGTGAAATGACCCAGTGCTGAATCAAAAGCCAGCTTTAAAACTGTGACGTTCAATCATTTGTGGGGAAAAACAAAGTCATAATGTTATTAAAAACAACCACAAGAAAAATTATAAAAATTATTGCAATTCAGCCATCTGAGGACAGCTGGTTGTATTGGACTTCACTAAGAAGTATTAAAGGCATTCTCTTCAGCTTTTTTAGCAAAAAAAGAAGTAAATAAAATCCTTAAATCCTTTTTCTCCGTCAAAATCACGCAGCACTCTGTCGGTCGATCACATAAAATCCCACTAAAATCCTGCTTTGGTTTGTGGTTGTAACTGTACAAAAGGTGTCATAATATATGTCCCAGTTTTTGTTTCACTACCTGGAAATATTCAATTAATACTAAATACATTTTTAGACAACACAGAACACACTTACCATCTTCAAGAACATGTTTAAACCAGCAAAAAAATGGGCAGTTCATAATGGGAAACCTCAAACCTTAAGTGAAGTCGTGTCACAAAGCCCAATTATTAGCTTAGACTGTCTTGTGTTGCCCAGAGTTGCACAATATTTCAGTTCAGTGCTTTACAGGGAAAGTTACACAACAGCAGCCTGAAGGGAAGAAGAGCGTTGGGCTGCGAATGCAGAGCCGGCCGGCCCCCATCCTGCCTGCTTTTAATGCAGCGACTGCTGCTGCTGGGAACAGCAGGTTGGCATGAGAGGAGCAGGAGTTACATAAGAAAAAATGACAGGAAGGAGAGCCTATTGCACACTGCGCTGTTGCAGTCTGCAACATAAACACAATTTTTTATCTTTTTTATTTTTCTTCTGAACCGATGACAGCAGCTCTGGCTGGAAAATGTCAACATGGATGACAGGGAGCCCCTCCCAGGAACTTCACGCCATGTTTTCAGTGGCTCACGTTGTTGAGCAACTTCGCAAAGTAAATCAAATGTACGGCTTCTTGTCTTGTTTCTCACTTTCAGACTGACTGAGTGAAGGGTGTGCGGTGGTAGCGGCTCACCACAAACAGATCTGGTGGTTCCAACGAGTAATATGAAACTCGATGTTGTTGTTTCTTGTCTTCACTCCTGCCCTCTGCGCCACCCACGGCAGCCAGCTACAACAAGGTGACGTTCCTGAGAAACCACTTTTGGATCGGATCTCCTGTTTTCCCCTTACTTCTCCTTCTTCTTCTTTTTTTTTCTCCAGCCCATCTTTGAGCTGTACAAGCTGCTTTGTGTTGTGCAGAGGCTTGTGAAAACAGGCCAGGAGAGAAAAAAAAACTAGGTCAGTGAGGAGGGATGGGAGAGGATGGAGGAGAGGGGCGAGCGGCGATGTAGAAGAGAGGGGTTATTCAAAGTGGAGAGAATGAGAGCCGGGAAGGAAAGGGGGAGGGAAGGTTACATCACATCCCTCCACAGAGTAAACTTCGGCAAAGTGCTCAGAAAGGAGCCTTATTCTGTTCCAGGGAGCAGGTCAGCAGCTCACAATGGCCGATTATTTCCTCTCAGCCAAAACACTTTTATGTAGGAATGCTGCGTGAAAAAACTGCAGATTATCAGACGGATTAAAAGAGACACTATTTGCTTTTGTAACTTTAATATAACAGTTGCCTTTTTGTCAGTTACATACTAGAATCTGAGCAGAGGGATGGATGCACGAGTGTGGAAATTTAAAAGCTGGAAAAGATCGAGAATTATTGAGACTTATACTTGATTTGACTTCTACGCCGCTTCTCCTCTGAATTAATCCATCTCTGTCAGATGCAAACAACCCTGTAAGTCGGTTTTAAGGGTCCTGTGAGGAGGGTATGAGCAGTCAGTATCTTTTTGTGAAATATACTTTGCATGGCAGATTGTAGAAGCAGGACTTTATCAGAACAAGGTGTTAAATTCAATCACATTGAAGTTATTTCCAAGAATTAAATTGCTCAAATTAATTAAGTTCAATTTAATTCACTTCCATCCAGTCCATACCAAGTCGACACGTAGACAAACAACCAGTTAACCTAAAAACTAATGCATATAAACTATAAGCTGGCGAGAATCCAATTTTATTAAACAATCTTTATTTTATTTTATTTTTGGTGTTGTAGTCTCTCAACTCAAGCTCAAGAAGTAGCTGCATTTTTAAATTGTTCTCAAATAAAAAGATGCACACACAAACACGTTTTGTTTTTCTGCTGTTTCTGTTCATCGTGCTAATTTGTTGCTAAAGTATTTTTATAAACTTTGTCCACGTTCCGTCCTCAACTCAAACAAACCATTTTAAAGAAAAAACTGCAATAACACAGTTAGTGTGTTGACATATCAAATGAATATCAGTATCGGAGTTTGTATCGGTGACACTGGCGCTGAGTTTACTTGGTATCGGATCGATACTAACATTTGCAGTACAGCACACCTTTAGTGAAAACCATCTAATACAAAGGTGGTGAAGGTGTTTATAAAACATGCTTTTTGTTGCTGTTGTTTTAGAGGAGCAGACATTTGCTTTGCTCTTAACCCTACCGTGCCATCAGCTCTGCTTTCCAGACAGAAACATCTTCCTCTCTGAAGACTGCGGAGCGCCTCGGTGAATGATTGACGATAACGCCACCAGATAACCTCACGTAAAATAAACGTACTGTCCCTTTAAGTAAAGTTAGGCTGTAATACCGTGCTTGTGAAAGTTAGAGACTGAGAAGGGGGTGTTGGCCTTGCCGCCGCCTGTGGTGATCAACAACACTGGCTGGTTATGTAACCGGGATGCTGCAGTATGTAGGTCAGCAGCACAGGGAGAGGCAGGGATCGGGTAAGGCGGATGAAGCTGTGGAGTGTGTGTTAGGCTGCCTGTCCTCTCAGCCGCTCACCCGCTCTACCCAGGATGTGCCGCTTAAACCGCGGCGAGGTGACGTCAGACTACATCAGTCACTAGTTAAAAAAAAAAAATCTCTGCTTAATGACCTGGAAATCTGGAGGCAGAGGGGAGGAAATCGTCAGAAGGGGGATGCTGCAGGACCTTGTTGTGCAACCAAGCCAGACATGCTCAAACATTAACTTGGTTAATGTTTCCATTTCACATTCTAGTTCTTGTAAACAAAGTAGATCACGCCAAGTGTCTTTATTTTATATCTTGTTTCTCGTGTGCATTTAGCTTAAAGCTGCAATAAAAGCATTTATTGTTTTGCAGCAATAGAAGTTTGGATAAAAGTTGTCAAGTTTCAATGAGGAGAGACGCTCTGTTGTGAATATTTGCTGCATGACAGAACGTGATGTTCTCACCCTTTCCAACTGAGTGTTTGTTTTGATAACATCTCCGTGCTTTTCCCGTTTGCCTAAATTTCCTTCAGCATAACTTAAATAAGAACAAGCATCTGGCTTCGCGGATCCCTCTGACCCAGTTTTGCTCATGTGTTGCCCTAAAACGAGAGTTCCTCTGGTCGAAACCGAAACGTTTCACATTGGTAAAAATGTAAACATTTCCCCTCGGAGCAGATTTGGGCCCCTGAGCCTGCAGGAAATCGGGGAGACAAAACCCGGAGCGACTGAAAACAAGTCCTCGACTGGCTGACATTCAGGAGGGAGTTATGCTGCCTGCAACAACCCAGTGACTCTCCCACTCCCTCCGTCTGACACGGTACTGTAAAATAGGTCAGTGTGTAACTCTACAGATGTGCGTGCAGAGGGCTTTCTGCGTCAGAAACACACACAAGCACACACACACACACCAACGCATTCATCTCAGAGTGTTAAAATAGGTCACAAGGAAGTTGTGCGCTTCAGAAATGAAAGTAGGCCATCAGGAATAACTGCATGTGTGTTGGTGAGCGCATGTGTAAGAGATGAATCAGCTTCATGTTATGCAATGATTAAGCCACACTCCAGCCTCTTCAGCCTTATCCTGTGCCCTCGCGGTGAAACATGTCGCTTGCAGGTGTGCACGTCAGGGTATGTAATGCAGCATGAGGTAAAGTGTTGCTTCTGTTCTTCCTTTCACTCACTTTCAAGCATTTTGATCTCATTCTGGAGTAAAATCTGGTAGTTTCACAATCATCATTTTGTGAAAAAGTTTGTGAAGTAATTTATATTCACCTTCTGGATATTACCCACATTCAGGAATGAGTCTCTCTTTTTGCACTGTGTTGAATAATCTTATGCGGCGCCTTGTTATCTCCCCTCTTATAAAAGGGGGAAATATTGTCGCCTGACGGATAATTGCTGCATTTGTGCGGAGCACCATCTACCGTTTCGTAAAGGCAGGATCTGATAGTGCATTTGTTCTGCACAGATCCCCACGGCGACCACTTATTGCATAACCCGCACAAGCTGAGAAACCAACAAGGTCAGAGGTCAGCTAATGCGAGTGCAAAGAAGGTAGACGTCTAGCGGAGGCGTTGCTGAGCTGAGCAGCGAGCTTACCATCGCTGAGGCTAAGAAGAAAGAAGAAGAAAAGCTGCTGCCATTAACTGCTTTTTCTCCAGCATCAGTTCCTCCTGCGGTTGTTTGTCTTCTAAAACCCAGAGTTGGTAAAGAGTTAGGTGAATAATTACAAATTTAGCTGTATCTAAGGACATGTTGGCCCTCCACTCCATTCAAGTATAACTGATCACCTAATCAGTATCCCTCCTTCTTATTTCTTTTCCAAGTCACTGTAAACAAAGAGGCGAAGGGGACTAGCTCATCTTCATGTCATCAGAATGTGAAAGTATTTTGACACCTCTCCTGCCAGATAACCTCTAATGTGTCAACAAACCTCCAGAAGTCACTAGACCTCATCAAGACATAATAAACTCCAATGAACTCCAAATGCATTCAGTTTTTTTTTATTTGTTACCGGTGGAACTGGATCTGTTTCTGTCTATGTACTGGTATGTGTGCCTTGGGAAAATTGTTTTTTAAAAAATGCTGTCCTGCAGCCATCTGTTGCATTACAAACTAACATAGATGTTGTTTTCACTGTATTCCAGCTGGTGCTGTGACAGCCCCCCCCCCAACAGGACAAAATGTCACAAAATTTGAAGATAAAGAAACAAGTTTATCTGCAGTCTGGAAGTTAAATATTTACATTACCAAGACGCTTATAGGGACCGCCTTAATGTATATAAGCGTGGCAAAAATCATTGAGATACGGCCGCTGCTTTCAGATCATGGATCTGATCATTTGGATTTGCTCATTTAACAAAAACAAAAAAAATAAATAATAAAAAAAAAATCCCCTGCATTATGCAACAAAATGCAGCCCGATCTGACTCAGTTCAGACAAACAGCTACGTGGGAACCGCTGCAAGTTTCCCACGTTGCTGCGGGACGACTCTGAGTCCGTCTGCTGCCTGTTTCCATGTCCAAACATCCGTACTGGAGCCACGAACGTGGACAGAACTAACGTGCTGAAAGCGGAGCGACGCTAATGGCTCCCAAAGCTCCGTGAGCTCAGGCGCACAGCGCGCCATAAATATTTCAACGTGGAACATCGCGGATCAATAAAGGTAACTAAACACAGGACGGCGCAGGAGCTGAATATTTAACGTTTTCCATAACTTAATCGGCGTGACTACCTTCCGCTAAACAGTGCTTCACTTTTATGACTTTACTGATCTGTGTAATAAGTGGCTTTTGAGTGGAGACAGGGCCTCTGCTGCAGGATCGTCTCACTTCTAGCCTTCAAAATGTTTTTCTCTGGTTAAATGTTGAGAACGAATAACAGGCCGTTGGGATTTATTAAATAGGGATGTTTCCATTTACAAGGACTCAGATTTGCTCTGAAAACGTTGGGGGGGGGGGGATAGTTGTTCCGGCTGGGAAACATGCAGCTCCAGGAATACCGTTAAAGTGCGATAACCGGCTCCCGTTTTGCGTCAAAGGATGCAACACGTTATGTTTATGGATTTTAAGAAATGTGTTAAATGTCAGCGTTCGCTTCTGTTAAGATTACAGCAATTTCCTTGCCCATATGTGAACCATAAAGGAAATGTGAACTGTCTGCGGACAAACGTGGTATTAGGTCAGAGTCGCACTATCTGTTTGTTTTGTTGTGGTTAAATTTGTATCAGTTTAAATTTGTATCAGGTCAGAGAATAACTCTTCTGGCATCTTCATTTAGATTAGATCCAGACTAGTTGACAGCGGAGGCTAAAGCTAGCAGCTAGTCTGCAGGAGCCACAGAGGAAGATTTCTAACGTTTGAAAACGAACTGAGATTCAAGTGATGATGATGGAAACACCTCTTTTTTTATTGGCCCTTTTTTTTTTTTTTTTTTTGCCAAACCAGAATTTCTCCCCATGATCAACTAATCTGGATTTACATGAAGTCACCAAAGCAATAATTCAGATTAGGTATCAACTTGATTCAACCTGTGAAGAGGAGCCGGCAGCGTCAAGGCAGAACATTTTTCAAGGAAGCACAAACTCAGAATAATTTCCTCTTGCCAGGAACTCACTGTCGATATGTCGGCGCAAACAAGTCTGTCAAGTTCAAAAGGTCTCAGCGATCAGTGCTCAGTGTGTGTCGGATCGCTTCTCACCCTGTTTCAGAATCTTAAGTATGAAATCTACCGCAAACGCAACAGGTTTATGGATGGAGAGGAGGAGCAGGAGCAGCTTCTTTTGCTCTGACCGGTGAAGATCCGAGGCGCTCCACGTTACTGCGCCAACCTTTTACTGTACCTCATTTACCATAAATGAGGTAAATGTTTCTGAGGCCCAACTGGGCCAACTCACATGAAGAGGAAACACATTTATTTCTGTTCTGCTTATTAAACTTTAGATCTGAGCTGGTTTTTGTTGGAATATTCAACTATTACAAGATCTGTAATCTGAACGTGAAACGGCAAAAACGTATTTCTGGGCGCCATTTTGCAAACTTGTGTTTATATTGTAGAGATAAGTGCAGCTATAAGAGGCATTTTTAAGCGAAAGAGACGATGAGTTATACCGACTGCGACCCCGCAGAGCCAGCGGGGTCAGAGGTCGCTTTTTTAACCCCTTATCAGGATCCTGATGCGCAGATGCAGTTTTCATTTAGTTTTCTTTGTTGTTGTTGTTGTGTGCTTTAAATTGCAATTGTGCTGTAAAAACCAAACGATAACGACAGACCGTACAGTAAGTACCAGACTGCTAATGTTGAAGATGCCATGAAAGAGGAACCAAAGCGCTCACTATTTCATGATTGATCTTCAATAATCGCATCTACTGAAAACAAAGGAACGAACAAAAAGTGACCTTTCAAAAACAATTTAAAAAGTAACAAAATTGGGTGTGTTTATTGGCGCGTTTCTGACCAAAACACATTCATCTCTGGGACACGGAGCTCGTCTCCTTCCTGTGGAGATTGTTCTCGCATAAAGTCGTTTGAACGGATGAGCGCGGCGGCGTCTTCGGGCTTCTGGAAATTATACAGAAGGACAATCTGTGGAGTTTCTGGTATCGTGATTCATTTCTTTTAAGTTTCACTGATGTCACTCAGGGAAGCTGTGTGTTGTTGCCTCACAAGATGTTCCTTCATTTTAACATAGATGCTGTGAAATAACCTTCAATAAACAAAGGAACCTAAATATGGACAATAAAAGTAAATTAGCTTAAAGATGTGAGAAACGTTAAGAGTTTGTCTAAATCTTTACGTCAAGCTGGTTAGCAGAAATCAGCAGAAAAATTTTTAGTTACCTATTTATTTATTTTATTTTTTTGCTTGTTTCTGGTGTAGTATTTCTATTTCAAAAAATGGCTAAAGAATAATAATAATTAAAAAAAACAGCCAAGCTGAATGCCAATAAAAATATAACTTGATATGAAAGCTGTATCATTAGCAGCTCAACAAGCCCTCTAACCAGACCTGAAACACGCAACAGGGTTCACAAACAGGATCAAGCTGTTCGTTTCTGTGATTCCTGATGAATGAACCCAGAAGGCAAACATTCTGCTGACTCTGTGTGAGAAACTCTCCAGTCCATGCGGTCGGTCGTCAATGCTGGGCTTTTATCTTCTTCTCAGAAAGAAAGCTTCTTTAAATGTTATCGTCTTTGGTTTATTCCCCCGCTCTTGCTGTTCAAATGAACTCCAGTCAAAGGTGAACGTTATGCAATCTGTGTCACGTTGAGCTGCGCCTGGGCAATGACCTCGAAGCTTTGGTTGCACAAGTTTTTTTGGGATCTTTTGCACCTTTGACCAACGACATCGTGTTTTGTTGCCTTTCGCCTGATTACTGCTGCAGCTGCACTTCCACTGGTTTCCACCAGGCCACTGAAAAACAAAAAACCCAGGTTCTCTTTGTAGCTTACAGAGGAACTGGAAGATCTTTGGTCTCGGATTAGCTGATTTCGAATGAACACAATCTGACCAGGTCAAACGAATGTTCTGGTGGGCATCTGTCATTTTATTGTAGGTTGTCTTAAAATCCCAGCGGAAGTGAAGTTGACCAATTATTGCGATTTTTATTTTTTTTTATTTTTAGCAAAATAAAGCCATTTCAGAATGAAAAAGGTTTCCCAAATTGAGTAAGTTTGCAAGATTTTTGGGTTTTATTTTGTGAAATAAAAAAAAAAAAACAACTTACACATATTTGTATGTAAATTACACCATTGCAGACTGATGAGTGATTTTCAACATTTTGGATTTGATTGGAATATATTACATCTGACAGAGCCTGTAGTTGATACTGGTTGTATCGATACTGGACAGTCTTCATACTCACTTTTTTCGTGGTATATGTACAGGTTTTTATGCGATAGACGATCACATTTGTAGAGTTAGTTTTCAGTCACAGGTAGCGTTTTACATTAGCCAAAACGTTCAGCTCCTTTCAGATGTTTGCTGTTTGTTGAGGGACCTGAAAATGGGATTTCTCATGGTTTTCTTCCCCCCCCCACTCTTCTGTAAAAAAAAACAGATTTGTGGAGTGCATAATCAATAGTTGTCCTGTTAAAATGTCCTTCTCACCTGAGCTGTAGATCTCTGCAGCTCTTCCAGAGTTACACTGCTCTTGGCTGCTTCTCTAAACGAACGCTGTGTTCTTTACGATGCTGTTTGGATTATTACTGTAATTAAGCAGCACATAGAAAAACTCCCGGTGACGTCTGAAGGCAAGCGGTTCATTTTATTCAGGGGTAACAGAGTGAAGAATTTAAATCACTTTTCTGATTTTTTTTTATCCCTAAAAATGTGAAAACCGAGCATCACATTCCCTCTAGTTTAGATTTGTGCGCCACTTTGAGTTCATCTGGCTCATGAAAATGCCACTAAAACTCACCGGTTTGTTTTTTTGTGAATAGGCCTGCGGGACGGGAATATTCACAGGGTTTTGGGTTGGTGGAGTGAACGCTGCTGATATTTCATCTGAACAATGTTGGCATTCCTGGAGCTCTGCAGGCCTGACAAACAACATGTTTGTCGCTGAGATAACCTGCTGTTGTTCCCGGTGGTTATTAAGTGGATTAACCCCTTTAGATTAGTCTCGGCCACTTCTCCCATCTGTCCACTTGAGCTCCCCAGATATGGTTCTGCACGAGCACCGAGGGGATCACACACACACACACACACACACACACACACACACACACACACACACACACACACACACACACACACACACACACACACACACACACACACACACACACACACACACACACTGCACAGCAAAAGAGGCTTTGTGGACAGCCTCATGTTTACATAAGGAAATCCTTTTCCATCTTACCTGCTGTACATACGGCCCCAGCGTGATCAACACGCACCGATCAGACCGCTTTATTCCACCTAGAAGTGTTAACGGCAGCCATAGAAAAATACAACGGGACTGTAAACGGTTAATGATTTAAACCTCAGCTGAGAACAGTTTACATGCAGCTCATAAACACCGTCGACACATTAAGGTTGAGCGAGTGGCTCTGGGCTCTTTGATCGCAGCTGTTCCTCTGCGGGGACTTTAGATTAAACGGGTTTTATGCACCGCGTTCATTTCCAGTGATGCGTTTTATTTGTCTTATGCAACCGTAGTCTCATCACAAGTAACCAAACGTAGAGAGGAAGAACAAACGTTGTTTAAAAAGCAGCTCCAAAAGACAAAAGTGTGTTAAGAAAAGGAGAATTTCTTGGCAGTTTGGGTAGGAAAGTTGACACAGATCCAACTAAATTACCTTGAGTTCAAATGAATCATTCAGCTTAGTTCTCTCCTTTGGTGTCGACATGTTTATGTCACTTTTCATCCAATCAAACAAACTCTTCATATTGGTCAGATTAAATGCAATTGGCCCAAATGTTTATCAAAATATAATAGTTTCTCTCCATAAATGACACCATGTGGAGTTTCCTGATGTGAATGTCCTTTGTTTCATGCATTTTGCGTCACTTTTGCAAAAAGAAAAGGAATCTGATTCTACGTTACTTTTTAAACCAGCCTAGTTTCAATGTGTGGTAATACTAAATAGATAATTGTGTACAAGTAATGGAACAAATTTCACACGTAGTAGTTTGGAAAACTTCGTGCAACCTGCACAAACAATCAAAAACTTCCACAAGGCTTAAAAAAAAAGAAAATATAATTAATTATGCTGCTGAAGTTAAACACATTTATCTGTAAATGTTTACCAGTGAAGCTAAGACGAGCCTGATTAGGTGGATGTTCACAACAAATAAATAGTTATGAACATTTTATGCATTTAGTTAATCACATAAATGTAAAACTGATATAATATAATTAATTTGATGATAATTATAATTATATGATATAATTTGTTAAATAAGTTACCAGTCCTGTTTCTTTTCAGGAATTTAAAGCAAATAAAAAAAAGCAGAAAGAAACTACGTTTTTATGCTCCCAGCTGAAGTCGTAACTGGGACAGAAACAAGATCCTAAATATGCAAATGAAGAGTTTTAACAGCAACAGAACTGGCTGGACAGGTTTTCTTTCTGTAACGTGGGGCCTCACAGAGTCCTGGGCTCCCTCTGGACTCCCAGCTTCATGTTTGCTCTTGTTTATTTATGCTGAACATGCAAACAATATGTTGTTACACAGATACTTTTATATAATTAAAGAAAGGCGAGTAAAAGAGTGTAGAAAAAGATCTGATTTCTGCACTAACATGCTGTGTTGTAAACATTATTTTATGTCAAATGTACATCAAGTACACTTTTACAAAGTAATTATATATTTCTTGGATCATATGTGTGTGATATTTGTACAGTACATTATAACTACTGTAGTTGTTAAGCTTGTTGTTTTTACATATCGTTTTAACACTTTAATAACTTTTCATGTAACTATATCTGATCCTGCTGTTAGACTTGATTTTCTCCTTTGCAGTAAACATTATCCTTCTCTTTCAGTATAAAATGATTATTTTACTTGGATAATATTAACTAGAAAAATCTAATCAACAAAGAATTTGTAACTGAAAACAAACATTCACTACATTTTATGGAAATGCTTTATAAATTGCTTTTTTTGTCTAAACTTCTCTTTTTTTTCATAGGTCGAGTCCATAAACAAAACAAAACTTTTTCCTAACACTGCATGGTTTTAAAGCAAACATACAATTATCATTTATACAACCCCTAAATTATAATTTACCTAATTGAAATAAATATTTTATTTTCTCATAAACAGTCTTACACAGAAGATGGAAAAAAAAAGAAAAAAAAAGGAGGAGCTCACTTTAGGAATAAACAAACCAGAATGCGATCTTTGTGTTGGATCTGTCTCCATCTAGCGGTCAGATATGATGAAAGATTTTAATGCCGTTTCGAGATTTAGCAGTTAAGATTCAGTAACTTTTGAGCTAATTATTCCTTACGGTAATTTTTCTGAATAATCTGTCAAGTGCTCATAGAGATCCTTTAAACTGCTATTCTTTAAGCAAGAACTAAAGAGGATAAATAAACTAAACATGAATTCTTAGCCAAAATGAAGAACATACATCTTTGACTGGTTTCACCAGATCCCAGAATAAAGTTTGACAGGAACATCTGTAAGGTCACCTGAGGAGGGACAGGAAATATGATCATCTGTAAGATTTGAAAGAATTTTTGGTCGAGGGAGAGGCCGGAAAATTAAACAAAGTGATTTTAAATGTGCTTCAACCAAATATCAAGGTGTACGCACCCGATGTCACAAATACGAAAAACAAAGCGTAAAACTGTAGACTTGCTTTATTAGTGAATATATAATACTACATATATACATCATGTACTTGGATTAAACAAAAATAAAACATCTCTTTTAAAAACAACAATAAAAACATTTTTATAAAGTGACAATACAAGTAAGGCAAATGCATGAACATAATACTGCACAACGAATGGAGGAACAAGCGGCAGAAGTCGTCGATTTCTTCTTTGCTGCACATTTCAGCTCTTTAGTCGTCAAAGCTTTACGGGTCACATGCAGAAACGCGTCTTCTCACATACGAGAGCCTTCCTTCAGATCAGAAACGGCGAAGCTGAGGGTCACACTGTGCGTCCTTCAAATGACCAGCAGCTTCTTACATCACTGAATCAGCAAAAAAATAAAAGTATATGTATAGAAAAAGACTTCAACAAAACAATTACACAATGCAAACTAGTTTAGAGCGCAAAACCACTTGAAATCTGCAGGATGTTCCTTCATTTGTTCACTACAGAAAAAGAAAAAACTAACTTCATTTAAACTGAAACAAATACAGGCAAAGCTTATTAGAACTGAAGTAAATCAAGGTTTTATGCCAGATTTAGGCACAAACATCAAAAACCAAACTCCTCCATATATTAACCCAGGTGTTTGTTAGACCCTACACATGATGGGAATCTTTTTTAGCAACAAACCTACATGCGCTCCATAAACCGCTGCAGTCTGACTGAAACCTACAGCTTGGAAGGCCGAGACATTTACAAACTTCAAATCAACGTGAAAATCCTTCATAACTCCGGTTTTGTTTTAAAAGTGTTTTAAAAAGGACCAGAGTAGCTGTTACTGGGGAGATCTTTCCGCTTTCTGTACAGGTCAGATCGTAACAGAACAAAAACAAGCTCAAATATTTTCTCACACTGCAAAAACAGAAACTCTCACATACTATTCATTGTCTAGTTTCTAGTGCAAATGTCTTAGTACACTTAAAAAAAAGAAAACCAAAAACTTTACAGCAAGATGTAAGAGTTTGTTTTCAGTAAATAATTCTTTAACATTTTTTTTTTAAAGTACTATTTCCACTGGGAAATTTTTACTTATAACATAGGGACATTTTCTTGTTACAAGTGAAATAATCTGCCAGTGGAACCAGTATTGTTTCATCCATATTAAGGAATTATTGATTTAAAACAAGCTTCTGTATCTTGCTGAAGTTACTTGTTGATTAGTTTTTGTCTTACTTTAAGTGAACTAATATATTTGCACTAAAAACTAGACCAAAAAAAAAACTTGATATTTTTGTGCTTTTGCAGTGCATTGTGCCACCATTTCTCTGACACATGAATACTGAAGTGTGTTAAATAATTTAAACAGTTAAAATTACATTTTAGATTGTATAAAATATTAAAATTTTCATCTAGAAGACGTGTGCATGTTCATGAGTGACTCTCAGGACAATGTCTCTGTATCCAAGGAGTGTTTTAAATATAAAAACATGCTCTGGTTTTACATTTGATCTATGCGAACTCAGTGAAAGTCAGCAGCTCTTGTTAGGCTTTCAGATTATCTGGGTGAAGCAAAAATGCTTCTGTAGTCATTCAGGAGTTTCCACTGATGAGTCAAACTCAGGACTGCTGAAGATTTCCTCCAGTTGGGGATTCAGATCCCACTACCATCCAATAACAAACACCACTGTAGGAGATGGAGAAATCCAGGATGAGCATCTGGATTGTTCTGGTGTCATCGCTCCCCTCACTGCTGCTGGTAAAGTGAGAGCTGCTCTGAGTTAATCTTCAGTCAGAGTCAGTCAGACACACCGACGGTCTTTGTGGTGATGAACAGAAACGAGGAGGAGCCTCGGATGCATCTCGGTGCTTCTGGCGCCGACGAGGCGATGCGGTCAGTCAATAAATATTCGGCCTGTGCAGAAGCTTGTCGTTCATTTGACGTGCCGGCCCCTGGGCCGAGCGCCGGGGCTGGAGAAGGACCCAAACTGTTTCCCGTGGCTCCTCCAGCGCTGCCGCAGCACAAAGTCGTAGTTGGCCGAGGTGCACATGGCGTAGAAGACGTTGGCGTTGTCGGGAATGTGAAGCTCTGAGGAAAACAAAACGCACGTGAGGAGTTGCTGGGCGTGTTCTGTGCCGTCTAAATTGGACTCAAAAAATCTTCACTGTTTTTTTTTTTTTGGCAGCAAGAACAACAAAAGCAAGAACATTTTGAACAAGACGGGCTTTTTTCTATTTAATTCAATTAAAACAATACTTTTCATACAAGCAGTTTAAAAGTTGTTCAGTTTAGGAGGGAACAGTGGTCCAATAGGAACCAAAACCGCAATACCTGTAATATTAATGATGATCTAAGCAGAAATATTCTAGCTATTCAGACAGATTGAAGTGCAGATGTTTACCTCTTCCATGGTTGAGCAGCTGGTAGAGGCCGAAGTCGCTGCTCCTGAAATCCTCCATGTTGTGTTTCTCTAGAGCTCTCTGGATCACCTGCGGCGTGTGGTCCTGACTGGTCAGCTGCACGGAAAACAGGAAGACTTCTCCAATGTAGTTACTGGACAGCAAACTCAATCCTGACATTAGCTTAATTATCTTAATGTCTAATTTGCAACTACAGAATGAACAAATTAGGAACGCATGATATATCTACACTAATATGTTGGCTGGTGTTAGTTATTTTTCAACATATCGATATCAATCTGGGTTGATATCAATGATCAATATTATTTCAATTGCTGTTTGTTTTTGGAGTGGAGGAGGTGGGTCATGAAATTGATGCAGCAAAGAATTGTGGGAAGTTTAACTGAAGCAGAGAGGCGGTTTCTATTTTAAGGCGTTGAAAGATTAGTCAAATTTATATGCAATGTCTGCAAATATCAGACATTGCATATATGCAGCAATATTAATATCGGATATCAACATCGGCCCAAATTTGTACATTGGTGCAGTTCGAAAATATTGCAATCATTTTTAAATTTTGTTTTTAATGTGCAATATTACATTGTCCACTACTATTACAAGAACAGTAATAAACTTCATTTCATTCTTAATTTGTTATTCATACAGAAAAATTGACAGAAATAAAAAAAGTAAATTCTTCCTTTTATTTTATTCAAGATGCTCAACAATAATAAATTAATAATAATTTTTAAGTAATTTGAAACAATTTTATTTCATTATTATGAAGTAAATTATAAATCGAGTGGTTCTTGCAACCACAACAGAATAAAAGCAGGAATAGATCATTTTTTTTAACTGAAGCAGATCTCCAGTAGTTTGGCCAACGTACCAGGATGCTCTTGTAGACATTTCCGTTGCTGACGCACTCCACTGTGACCCTGATGATGCACGAGTCTGCGATCTGCTTGTTGTAGAGAGGCAGCACAGCCTGAGGAGAGCAGGCGGACTGCGATGAAGACGACGACAACGATGAGGACTCCGGGCTGAGCGCCAGAGAAGAAGAGGAGAGGTCAGGCTGCGAGGAGCAGCAGGAGGAGCTGGAGAGGCTCGGTGAGGACGAGGAAGACATGGAGAAGTCCTCCGCTACGTTGTGGAGCGAGCCTGGGAGAGACTGAAGCCAAGGGGGAAAACGTTGAGTTTAATGGAGTCCAAGCATTAGTCTGGACACTTTGGGGCTCTTTTACCTTCAGCTTGAGCCGGAAGGGTGAAGGCTGAGGCGTGGAGAGGTCCTCCAGGTCTGAACCACTGGACCCAGACGACGACACGCTGATCTGATCCGAGTGCGATGTTCGCAACCTGCATATAAAAAAAAACAAACAAAAAAAAAGGTTACACTTAAAAAAAAAAAAAACTGACAGCAACCAGTAGCTTGTTTGAGTTTTGACAGCTGATCTTTCAAAACTTACAAAGCGAGCTTATTGGCCAGCAGGCGGCGGCTCCAAGAGTTGGGAGAGTTGGGGCAGGGGTCAACAGGAGGCTCCAAGTCCCGAGACCGCTCGTAGCTATGGAAACAAGAAGACAATATGAGACATGGCAAGGTTTGGTGAAACCTCCATCAAAACCGTTTGGTTTTCCTGGTTTTACCTCTCCTGCTCCGTGAGCAAAGTATGAGCCTGGAGCCAGGCTGTGAGGTCAGAGTTCACCGAGAGGCTGTAGTGGGAGCAGAAAGCCTGCAGCTGTCGGATCTGAGAGAGGATTTCATACTCCTAAAGGAAGCAAAGTTAAAAAACACAGAGTAAGCCATGAAACATATAAAACTGATGATAATAAATCACATTCTGCACACGTCATAAAAAGCCAGAGGTATCCACACTCAAAGTCTGCAGACCCTGAAGTTCTCTTTAGTCAATTTTAATTGAATATATAAATGAAAAGTTTGACTATTATAAAGATCCATCCACTAGGAGTGCTGGGAATCACAATGCTTTCAGCTCGTTCAATCATTCCTATGAAGCGCCACTAGGGGGCAGAACTTACCCGTCTCCGTTTCACAAAGTTGATGAGGTTCCCCTGTAAAAATTTTTTAAATAACCAAAGTTATAATGGGACCAGACAGCTCTGAATTGGACCATAAAGAAGAGCAGGTAAAGAACCGACCTCCACAGTGTCGGTCAGCGCCGTGTCCAACATGGTGAGGACCGTCAGGTACGTCCCCAGGTACGGCACCACACCACAGCTGAAGCTCTGAGGGGGAAAACAAACACCAAGCATGAAGCACATAGAAAAACAACTAGAAATTTAAAATATTCTGACCTGAGATTTTCATTTCTTCATAAAATAAAAGTATTTTAAACTTGCTACTCTGTCTGAAACATTGAATATGATGCGAAACATTTTCCACAACCACAAGCCTGCAATCATTATAATAAATGCAGGAATCACTTTTTAATTCCTTTATCTTTCTGCTGAACTTGAAAACATTTTCCATTTTCAAGCACAAACAGAGGAGGAGGAAGTTTAAAAGACCAAATCAGCTAAAGGGAAGTGGATCTGATGATTCAGGGAGACAATTAAGGATTTATGTCACACGTTTCTCTACCAGCTGACACATTTATTTTATCTCAGTGGTCAGAACTGAAATTTGGGAAGTGAAAGGCGATTTCAGAGCAAATCGCGGGGTTTCCTTTCACCGTGGGTCTAGACGCAGTCATGATTTACAGCTACGCGCTGCGCTGCTTTCACGATGACTCCTCTCTCGTAGAGAGGGGACAGGAGTCGTGTCAACGCTCGTGAATCAAAGCGAGGCGACAACAAACAAGTGGACGCGTTATATAACCGTTTCCTGCAGGGCTGAGTGGAGCTGGGGATGTGGGAGGGCGCAACATGACCAGTTAAGCTTCAGCCATTGTGCAACATTAGAGGGCTGGTTTTATAAAAACTGGAGTATCCGACTGCAAGAGTCACTGAATACACATCCTTATCGGCTGTTGCTCACAGTAAAAAGAAAAGGTGAAAAGTTATCCAATGTGTGAAACACCTTGAGCAATAAAAAAAAAGTCCACCTGGCAACCAAACAAATAGATGCTATGCGTTGAGGAAAGCTGCAGGTTCAGAGAAATGTCCGCTTGCTCTGCTTTACCCAGGCTGTGCTTGGCGTTAAATAAAACATGCAGGATCTAGACATTTACTTGTTGCCGTCCCAGATTCAGCATCGGCCCTCGTCTTTGCACTGAGACGGTAAATGAAACTCCACAAGTCAGAGCAGTTTCACCCAATTTCTTCCTGTTGTGCTGCTCCTGTCCAGACTGGACTGGTTCTACTGGACGTTTCTTTGCTTTGAACTGGATATTTCTCAGTCACAGTTGGCTCACGGGGTTTCTATAGATGAGTACGCCAAGTTGTAAAAACTTCTGGGATTTTCATTGGGTTTTTTTTAATCAAAACTAACCTGAAAATATATTGAGCATAAGCACTCAGTCATAAGATCTGTACAATTTCAAAACGTCCCAGCATAAAATAAAACTTAAGATGGTGGTTATATTTTCAATCGAAAAGACAGATTAAAACAAACAAAAAAAAAAAACACCTGTATGATGAAGAGGTGTTTTAAAACCAAAACGAATGTATGCTGCTTCCCTGAAAACAGAGCTGTTGTAAAAGACAGCATCGCTTTCTAAAAATGAGTCTTTTTTTTCCAAACATAGTAATAAAATTGCCCTCAGATCCTTTTTTTAAGTCCTTCACAGATTATCTTTAGAGAAAAGTAGAGCAAACTTACAGACTGAAGTACAGACTACATCCTGCAGAGTTTTGCTCTAGTAAATGCTTGACCAGCAAAACAAACTATGCAAAAAAAACCAACTATTTTTGGATGAAGATGAGAAGGTGAGGTAGTTACTT
Source organism: Poecilia reticulata (assembly GCF_904066995.2). NCBI lineage: Eukaryota > Metazoa > Chordata > Actinopteri > Cyprinodontiformes > Poeciliidae > Poecilia > Poecilia reticulata. The sequence goes on from NC_088830.1 coordinate 14,027,193, forward strand.
TAATACTGTGCAGATTTACATGTACATCTTTAAGATTTTCCTTGAGATCCACCAAGAAATCTACTGGTGGCCGATCCGAGACCAGCGCCAGACTGAACTGATAACACTCTTCAGAGTAGCTGTTGTTACTGAGGGAAAGAAATGCAAAAGTCGGATATTTTCAGCATCAGTGAGACGATTAAAATGAAATCAGAGTGAGCACAGATTTAAGAAGCTATTAAAAAGGAAACCGTTTTCTACAACACATGGCCACGGTTCATTCAGGCTGCACAAGGCCGAGATGGTAACATTTTCAACTTATAACAGGAAAGCTAGAAGTATTACAGCAAAGTCGCTCCATTTTATTAGCCATCAACCTGGATTTTTAAATACTTCAGCCTTTTGGAAACCTCACAGTTAAGGAAAAGATCTACATTCCCAATAGGATGAGCATAGAGACTTCTCGCTTTTGATGCCAGCTTTGCTAAAATTGAAAATCGCCAATATAAGATGCTAAAGGCTGTTTAAAATGCTGTATTATGGCAACCGCTCAACCAACTCAAGATATAAATCATTAACTTTTCACAGCGGGGTCGCTAAAATAAAATCTTTTCAGTGTTATTCTTGTCTTTTCTTTCACTTTGACACTTAAAAAAAAATAAAAATATCAGAATCAACCAAAATCTTTCCAAAAACCAAAACCCAGATGTCAGAAATAAGCATAAAATTGTGATCAGTCAAGCTGATTGATTGTATTTCCTCTTGTTCAAGTGAAAAACATGGGCAGCAAATTCAAAAGCCTTACAAATTCAGCTGTGGTGCTCTGTAGCAAACCAAATCCTTGGCAGGAATCGTTTCTCTTTAAATGGTCAGAATCAGGACTTTCTGCTCCAGTTCCTTGCAAACACAAGCAGTTTTACTTCATCAGAGAAGTTTATGCCGGGTAACTAGAGTGCGACTTTTCAGTGGTTGTCATAATTGTCAGATAAGGGTTCTCTGATAAATGAAACATCAGGGGAAAAGGGATTCATTTCAGGAATATACGAGATTCGTTCTTCATTTTTATCCCATGTTATTTGAGAGTGGAGCTCACTTATAATTTGATGTTTCAATCATGTAGGTGGACGGAAAAACATGTTTACCTCAACTAGAATCTCTCCGTTTGTGAGGACGCAGTTCTCGTCGGGAAACGTCTCACACAGGTGATCAAAGACGGTCGTGCTTTCCCTAAAAGACATTCAATTCATAGGTCAGTCCAGATTCTCGGAGACATAATCCTGACGCTTTCTGAAAACATCAGCACACCTGCTCACGGCGGCCCAGGTCCTCTTGAGGCGGTACACGGCGTTGGACTGCAGGGCGGACAGGATGGCTTTCAAAGACGAGAAGTTCTTCAGCTGTCTGCATTCCTGCGAAGAAACAACGCTGCTCACTCTGCAGGTCCACGTAAACATTTGTTGTTGAACTTTGCGGCAATTTGTCTGGATCCTGACCTGTGCGACGGCGATCCACCACTCGATGACGCGCGCCCTGTGAACCGGACTGGCGTGCGAGCTGCTAGGCGAGCCGGGTGCCGAAGACGGGTACAGAAAGGTGGAGGTCGAGGATGGGGACAAGACGGGGGAGGAAGTGTATGGGCTGGGTGAGGATGGGCAGAGAAGGGAAGTGATGACACGGTTGGTCACTGCGTTGAACTGGGAAATGGTGGCTCGGACCGTTGGCGCCAGATTACGGTTTTCCTTCTTGTCGCGCTGCGACCAGATGCAGCCCAGGCAGTGGAACGGCTCCACTTTCATGAACAGCTCCTGCAGGATTGGTGGGGACATTAAGGAGAAGTCGTAAGAGATGAATCCATCAACTAAACTCCACCAAAAACTGTGGATTTGTGTGCATGTTACATACGGCGTCCAATCTGGTGAGCTGCTCCGCTACTTCTCTAACTGGGAAGTCCAGGAAGTTGTGTTTGTCTGGTTTAGAGGACATTTCTCCTCCATCGCTGAGACTGGAGTGCTGCAGAGACGCACTGAGCTGTTCCGACACGGAGCGGCTGCAATCTGTCAAAACACAACGTGAATGAGAGAAATGAATGATCAGCAGATCGCTACAGGGCCTCGCAGAACCTACTCCTTAGTCTTGTCTGAATTTTGTCGCTTTGCAACCACAAACCTCTGTGTATTTATTAGGATTTTGTGAGATAGATCGACACAAAGTTGAGTTGAAAGTGAAGCTCAAAGACTGATAGTTTTTTTGTTTTTTTTGCACCTTGTTCTTGGAGTCTCTTGAGCAAAGCCTCAGCAGTCTGAAGCAAACGTCTGAAGCAGAGTCGATGGCGCAGGCGGGAACACAGCAGCCTCAGGGCCTGGTACTGAGGCGGCTCCTGGAAGTCAGCGCTGTGTTCCTCCAACCACAGCCGGACCACCGGGAGAGCGGGACTGAAGAGCAGCAGAGGGAGGAAGAAAACACGTAAAGCTTAGAAATTAAGTCACAGCTGCTTGTTTTGTGCAGGTGAAGCTCTGATGCTGAAGCCATGATAGCTGAGACTGAACTCACCTTTGCAGACTGACCGCGTTGTCCAAGTTGGCAAGCGCTTCGTCTCTAAAGGGAAAGGGAAACGGTACCACTTATCAGCTGGACTATAAATCAACACATCATCAGATAAAAGAAAAAAAAAAAAAAAAAAAAAAAAAACACATGGCAGCTAAGTGGTGACAGAAATCATCCTGTAAACAATGGAGACTGCTCCAGCTGAACGGCCAGACTGTCCATCCTGTGGAAATGTCCTGCAACACTCCGCCGTCCCCACAGAGACGTTGGCCTTGGCACAGAGAGTAAACAGAGACCCGTCTTCCTCTGGGATTTATAACCCTGCTGTAAAACATAGGTGCGGTAAAACTAACGTATCGCTCCGCGTTGTCTGCTTCACAGAAACCGAACTGCAGTTTTACAACAAGAGCCTGATGATTATGGTTTTGATATGTGATTGAAAACGATTTAAAAACCGACAGACATGGAGCAACGCTCAAGTCGCTGATAAATTATAGCTTATGGGAAACTACAGAATAGTATTTGGTGGCAATCAGACGATCACAAACACTCATGATGAACTTTGCCATTTTATTGATGTTTATCAACCACTTTTGTACAGACTCAAATTTATAGCTACACAACTAATATTTAGATAAGAACCCCTTAGCAAGTTGCTTCAACAAGTTCTTGGCCACATTTTGGAGTGGGTTGATTTAATTTTCTTCTTAAAAGGTCTGAAGAGATCAATAAAACGTATTAGTTCACAAGCTTTGAGCAGGTGTTTGAGGTCAGGGACATTTCAGGTTCGGACTCTGGTGGATGAACCATGTGAGAAAGAGACGCCTCCTGTTCCTTGAACCACTCTGTCACAATTAGAGACGTCGGCTTGGGATATAAACCTGGTAATTTACTGAGGTAGTCGGCTGACCTCATCATGGACCTGACCAACAACAGCAGCCCTAGATCACAGCTCAGGCTTATACAGTAGAAATGCTCTTTCACTATTAAAAACAGCCCTGAGTTCTGTTATTTCTCCTTTATTTGCTTTCACCAAACATTTTAATGACCACCAGTCACAATTTTTTTTAGAATTCTCCACTTCACTTTCAGTTTTTAATAAAGCCTTGGTCAGTTTTTCACCAAATTTTAGCAGATCTTGCAACTCATTAAATGATATTTTTTTTCTGTTTGATGGCAACTTTTTGACCCTTCTTAACACAGACTTGGTTAGACAAGTTGAAAGAAAACCATCCATGAGGGAATTACCCAGTAGGAGGATCTGACCCGTTTATAACCCAGTTAGATCCAAACGGCAACATTTTTTCACCAAAACCACTATGGATGTTTGTTTAGGATCGTCCTCTCATTGAAACACCAACCCAATGTGTGAAATGAAATCCAACTGGGCATAATCTATCATAATCCATAAGATGTAGGAAGACCAGTGAAGCTGGTTTCAAAAGACCACGACTGACCTAGAAAGACACGCCTGACCTAAAATGGACTCCCTTCAAGCACAAATGACTGAGGATTTAAAACCCAAGACCACTGGACCCATTGTCAAGCATGGCAGTAGCTGCATCATGATGAGGGCCCATTTCACCGCCTATGCTTTGAAAATTCTTTTTTATAAAAACCAGGTTCCACGACTAAATTTTTAAACTTAACTTCTATCAGCAGCTATTCTGTTGAAATTTGGACAAAGTTGTTAAGCAACTCCAAAAAAAAGTGTAAATCCATCTTTAAGAGTTCACAATTATGATAAAATTGACACCAATGATGAGTAAGCAGCAGAGTTGTATAATCTAATGACAGAAATGGAACGTCCTGTATTGAATCCTGTTGGGATGACACCTTTTCCAGTTTGCCCCGACCTCCTTGTCCACTGAAGCTTACAGGAAGCCTGCCGCCACCAGCACAGCTCCGATGAGGGCGGCTGTCTGACGAATAACAAATCCATCAGTGCGCCAATTAAAGCAAGCAGCTGTTTTAAGACGTGAGGCAGCGTAGCGAAGGTCTTTTAGGAGTTGTTTCAGGACAAAATGTGCTAAAACGTACGACGCTCTTTCTAAGACATTCCAGCAGGGAGAGAGAAAAAAATAAATAAAAATCTAACCAGGTACGCCGCTGGGCGTGGAGGGTCTAGAGGGTGTAGTCGTGAAGCGCTCACAATGCAACAAAGCTTAGGAAGCTTTGTTTACCACGTGACGATAAAACCTGCTATAGAAACAAGCAGAGATTTGTTCTGAGAGCAGCTGATGGGACGCGAGGAAGCTGTTAAAGCTGCTGTCTGTGTTGAAAACTGATATGTGCGTCTGGCCGGTCGTAAACCCATTTGACGCAGACGCCGCGCTAACGCTTGACGGCAGTGACGTCCTTCCTAAAAATTAGGACAAGCTGGGAAAAATAAATCAATGTCAGAAAAGTTTGAAAGCAAGTACAGTGAACATCTCTGCGTCACAGCTCCAGATGAGAGGAGGTCCTGTTATGGCACAACTTTTTCTTTTTAAGAATTGTACATTTATGGGGAATCTTTTGAAATAAAACATAATTCTCCAGATGGAAACACCAAGAAATCTTACTCATTTTATTCCTGGTTAAACTATAAAATATTAAAATCTGCCAAGATCGATTTAGACATTATGAAGCCTTAAGAAAAATAAATAAATAAAAGACACAAAGGAAAGAAAAACACAAGGAATTATAAATGAAAGCACAACTAAGGAAGAGCGCAATTAAAGAAGGAAAGACTGGACACCAGGAAGGAAGGGAGGATGCAAGAAAAGAAAAGTGAGGAAGGCCGGTACAAGACATGGGAGGCATCGGCGTGTGCAGCACTGTATCGTTTATTGTTGTCAATGAATTTCAATTAATGATGCCAAAACAAAACTGACAATATTTTACAGAACTCTTAGTTTTGTCTCTATAATTTGTTCCACAAATATCGGCGAATTTGAAAATATTGAATGCAACTAGTGGGACGTTTAAACCCTGCTTCTTTAAGTAAATGGTGTGATAAAATTCTAACTCTACATCACCTTCTTCTAAGAGATATTATTCAAGAAAATAAGACTAAAAGGAAGAAAAAAAATGATAAAAGCAGGGAAGAACGTTAACAATGGAAGGACAGAAGAAAGCGAAGGTGGAAAGCTGAACGACCTTCGAACAATTGAGTTGGGGAATAAAGCCTTAAGCTGATTTTTTTTTCTTTTCATCAGTACGCTAGAAAAATAGTCTGATCAAATTTCATGCTTTTCCAGACAGCTTACGAACGAATTGTTATTCACAAACAATGTAGGATTGCAGAAAATGTCAAACTATTGTTTTTTCCTTCCCTCCTGCACACTGAATGTTTTCTGTTAAACAGATCAGTCTAAATCAAGCAGCAACAATGAGCTCATATGGCGGCTGGGAGAGCGGCTGACTGGGTCCTCATGACTTCTGTTGGCGCCCGCCCACAGACTCACCTCTGAAACAGCAGCTCGATGAAGGCGCCGGTGGAGGTGAAGGCCCGGTACATGGACAGGAACACCCGGATGAAGTCGGGCTCCCGGTGCTCCGCGTCCAGCAGGTGGGACACCAGGCGCTCCAAGGTGGCGGCCTTCAGCCTGCGAACCTTCACCGTGTGGTACTGGACGCAGCCGAAGGCCGACGAGAGGTCAGGGGAGTCCGAGCCCGGCGGGGCGGGCTCCCTTCGAAGGGTGATCCCGAAAATGGCCCCGTCCTCCTCCTCCTCGCCCCACTCCTGCACTGGTTCCTGCAGCAAAGCAAAAAAAATAAATAAATAAAATGAGTCAACACAAACACTGAGGGAAAATTTGCACAAAATAAAAACAATTTCCATAAACGTGGAGCTGCTTTAGAGTTGTACTCGGAATTCGGGTGAAACTGTACATGGATGGTTTTCATTCTTAACCTTCCTTGACGCAGCTTTTAAGTGCAACAAGACGACAGAAACTGCAAAGTAACCAATGACTCAACAGCTCATTGACGCCGCTTGTGTTTTTAAAACACGGAGACCGTTAGATTCCTCCATGTTAGGATTGGTTCATTTCCTCTGAATCGGTTCAATTAAACGGGGCACTGCATCAGGCACAGCCTCACCTTACACCACATGGACTGGACATTTTATCCCAATATTTGATCAAATGCATTGAAATTAAGTGTTCCAGAATTCTCCACAGGCTTTTTGACAATAAATCTCCAAATGCATATCGTCAGGAGCCTTACAAACACAAATACTGTTTAAAAATAAAACTTGCACAAACTGTACTTCAATATATCCGTTACACTAAATGTAAAAAGAAGGTTAGACAGGACCACAATTAAAACTTTGGGACAAAATGCAAAGCAGCAATGTTTTCTGGTGAAACATTATTTAGTCACCACTTTTCAACCATGTTACATAATCCTACCACCACCAAAATGGTGGTGGTAGGATTATGCTGTGGGGATGTATTGAGAGGGAACCCCTAAAAAAGACAATTAGCTTTAAGTGACTGTAGAAAATCTCCATGTTGATTAATTGCATAAAAATTCACAAAAAATGTACTGAAGTGATTCTGTGGCTGCTATGTGAGACTCCACATTATCTATTTCAAAGCTGAGGCTAAACCTATTACAATGCGACACATTGAGTACTTTTTCCTCGTCTTTTTGCCATTTTAGATTGGTGGCTTTAAAACACATCTACAAATAATCTCCAGTGAGATAAGTTGATATTTATATGACCCCCAATCATCAATAATATACACTATCAGGTAATATTTTCTAACAAATATTGACTAAATAAAACGTAAGGACCATAAAATGAAATAATTCAACTGAAAACAATAAGCTTTCCTGGCTTCGTATGAGCACTGGTTGGCAACATGTTGCTGTACATGAAGTCTTATTTTGGCACACACGTAATAGAGAAGCAAAGTATGCAACAAGTTGCAACCAGAGCGTTAAGCACGGCGGTGCAGTGATTTATAACCCTGTTAAGTTAATGCAAGCGTTTGTCAGCACGTCAACAGAAACACTCAGGTTCACACGAAGCGACGTGCGCACCACGAAAAACAGCATTAAAAAAAAAACACAATAAAGATTCCTGGTTTGCGGGCTTAAAGGTCAAACAACTAAAGTTAAATTTACATACCATCGATAACTGCCATTTTCCCATGTTTTGACAGGAGATGCGGTGAATAAATCCTTCTTAGTTTTACTCCTGAATCTCAACGTAAACTGCGGGTAGTTAGGAAAAGAGCCGCTTTACTCGACTTTGAAGTAAACTTAAAACATCCATGTTATCAAAACTAACAAAAAATAAATCAACGGGTTCAACTCTTCGTAAAGCAGTGGGATACTGAGGAGGAAGAAGTCTGACAACGTTTAGTATGAGGTGGGCGGAGCCAGGAAGCAGGTGTGGGCGGGGCCAGTGCAGGCTGACCAATAAGCGGTTAGGAGCAGACGACAGCAGGTGTGCTGATGTTGACACTGAAGATACTGGCATTGTTTGGAGGACTATTATTATACTGATAGAAAACTGATAATAGTAGTTGAACTACCAGGAATAACGGTGTAAATCCCCTCAGTTGCTGAAACGTCAGTTTTAAATGAGGAATAAAGCAAAACCTATCAATTCATTCAACTTTTAAAATAAAGGGAAAACCTATTTCACTGTTATATAACACACTGTTCAGTAGCTACTCTATGCTCAAAAACAAAAAAAAATAAAAGCTCTGGAAAAAAAACAGGAGAGCCGCAAGAAAAATCACAAATTTGAAGAAAAATAAGAGAAAAAAGCAGCTTTGGTTCTGCTAGTGGTCAAGGGGACACTCAGACTTGTGCCCCCAATATCAGGAATGGGGATATGATAAGAGAGCTTGGTCCAGAACAGCGCAGTCCTCAGTAAAACCACTGAGCCTGAAGGGCAAGTAGAGAGATTTCATTACATATAAAATCACAGGTTCCAACTTGAATATGTCCTGTAAAACCTATGTGAAAATCTTCATTAAAACCAGAAAAGAAACAAAATTAACTCAACAATTCTTTCGTTTGCGCATTTATTGTCTTCCATTTTCAACTTACAAACTATGTAATTTATATTAGAATTTACTAAACTAAATTAGAACCAGATTTTTTTTTTTTTTTTAAATGGGACAAACATTTTTTTTTAATAAAATATAAAAGCAGGGCCGAGGGGAGCTCAGAATAGAGTCAAGACTTTTCTGCATTAACGTCAGTCAGTTTAGGTGAGTCTGGCATGTGGTGATGAGGACACGTTCTAGGCGTGAACCAAAACTTACTGAAAATTAGGACAAAAAAATAATTATCATACACTCTGTGCATCCACAGCAATTACTATATTAAACATTTGATTGACTGCATTAAATTCAGCTGTTATGATGTTATGATGTGAATTCCCCACTTCCCCAAGTCTTACAGTGAAAACTAGAAGCAAAACAAAGTAACGACTTCCTTTATGAAAAATAGTTTTACACATTCTCTACTTCCACATTTTATTCCATTTACTAAAAAAGAAACCAATGGCAAAAAGTGCTTACTCCAACAACGGCTTGCGGGATGTCTGCTGGACATAAGCACAGCGTCATCCTCCTGCTGAGGTATATAGATACCTATCCTGTCACTGGAAATGGGAAGTGTGGCGATTAACTTTGTTTACAAGCTAAAATCATTCAGCTGGGTTTCTATGATGCATCTAGTGGACTGTAAATCATGCGCATAGATTTTACAACAGCGGTGACAAACACTCTCATTGGTTTGCTGTATTCTTATTGATTGGTATTGATTCCGTTCGTTGAATTGTCTTTGGATCAGTCGTTAAACTTTCAACTTTCCAAGAATAAAAAGAACTTTCATTGTTTTCATGCCAAGACAATAAATAGTCATTTAAACCCAGGAACAAAACCTAAAGAGACAAAATATAACAGATTTTAAACTTTAAAGTTATTTAAAACATTAAGGCTTGATATTTATACCATAGTAAGCAACTTCAAACCGTATCCCAGAAGTGACAGATTTCACTTACTCTTGCATTTTGTGAATTTGTCCAACTATCTCTTTTATATTGTGTATAGTGTTAATTTTAACTTCACCAGCCGCTGGGAGAGAGTTTAGACTGCAGTTGACATGTTAGAAAGTTATTCATTCATACATGCATTTTATTAACCTTTTACCATCAACACGGTTGTTTTAAAAATCATTTCCCATAGAGATCTTAGTTTCACTTGTTAATTTGCGAAAACTTAAAAGATATATATATATATATATATATATATATATATATATATAATCAACATACAAGTAGAAAGCTAAATAATACTGACATTTGATGACTGAATCAAAAAGCAAAACAAAAACAATTTCACCTTAAAAAAATATTTGACTCAAAACTGGACCTACAACTTTTGTTACAGGTACTTAAAGTATTATTTATGTCTAACAATCAGGAGAGAGATGATTCATAGAAAGAAATAAAATATAAATGATGATTAATCAAATGCATCAAAGAAGTTGACTGTGGGCCAACAGTCAGGTGAGAAAGAAAACTAATAAAAATAGAAAGATGCCAGAGTTTTGTTGACATTCCTGCCTGTCACCTTAGGAAGTCAAGAGAAAGTACCACGTCAAACAGGTCGGTTCTGATTCTAAAAATACTCGTATGACACACCCCGGACGGCATCATGGGAAAACCTCTACATTTAGTGCCTTTTATTACATTGTAAACACTTGCGTCACAGATTTGTGGACGTACTCGTGATAAAAGCAAATCTCTGTACAGCATCAGCAGAACTTTAATCGGGGTCAGGATTCTGCTGCTCATTAAGTCAAAAGATGAATAACGAGCGTTTTGTTTGTCTAATGAGTTTCTGTCTCTCACGTTTCTCTAGCCTCAGCGATTCACAAAGGCCAAACAAAAGAGTGGCAGGAGAGACATCAATTAGTTCAAATTAGACACATGAAAGGTTGATGTGGTGGCGGGCCAAGAAGCCAGAGCACGACTGCGGAAAAACATCAAACTCTTTCCGCCTCTGCTTGATGATCAGGACCGTTCGTTTCTGAAGAATAACTTTTCAAAAACCAAAGAAATATTGACCGATTTCAGAGAGAAGAGCCTTGTCAGTAGAGCAACACAAGCTATCCCCGCTGAGCCAAACTCTCCCCTCATCATTTTTACTGTCTGCTCTCAGGTACATGCTAAGAAAGTGCAGTACCAAAAGATAACAATGTTCCTTTGTCCCCGGTAGTGTCAGAGTCGTCAATAATTTGACCTCATAGGATCGACTGCAGTAGTCCATGTTTGAATCCTGGTCGTGTCATAAATGTGCTGGTTATTTTTTTGTATTTAATTTTTTTTCTTCATTATAACATTCATCTTGAGGCCAAACTGGTTAAAGTTTTCAAAATAATAATAATAATAATAATAATAATAATAATAATAATAATAATAATAATAATAATAATAATGTATATATGTTTTTTTTTTTTAAATCAGTATTTCCTTCAGCTAAAACAAAACAGCAATCTATCTTCCTGGAAAATCTTCTACATTGTGTTTCCTTATTCGTTTTCTGAAACTATATGAAATGATGCAATAATGGAAGTCCCAAGACAAAAAAAAAAAGAGAAAGAATTTGCATTACAAACCGTCTTGTTCCCTGTAATAACCCAGGATAAAATCAAAAACATTTTTATTCTATTTTATGTTAAACTTGTAAAGAACATTTATTACACTTTTCTTTCACCTTGACTAATTTTTACATTTGGTACAAAATATAAAAACTGGCAGCCTTTTTGGTACAACACTTTATTTGTGCCAACTACACATCAGTTCAGACATTTGATTTACCGTCATTTTCCCTTCTAGTCTAGTCAGACTCTACTGAAAGGAGATATGACTATGCCTCCAATAACGCTACACAATATGAGGAAAAGTTAAAAGAGATACTATTGCAAGTAAGTCACATTTTCCAGACCCAACTAGTCCAGAGTATCGTGCCTGGAAAACCTCAAACGAGAGGCATCCTTCTTATATTCCCAAACTGGAGCCTTTAGATGTTGAGGGACAAGAACCATGGCCTCAAGGATCCGTCTCCCATTCCAGCTGGTTCACCCTTCTGTGGTGCACGCTAAAGCTCAATCTTTAAATTTGCCAACCTTTAAGAATGATATTATCTGCTAAAATCAGTGATGAAATCCTGAGGTTCCCAAGCAATCCTTTCTCCTTTCCACCAGATCCTCTCCATGAAGAGCTCCAGGTGCAGCTTTGGCAGAAGCCAACCTGCACTGGGAACAAGTTGGCTTTTTGTGGATACAGCTCTTGGATTTGGCATAAATGGACCTAATTACCATTTAAAGCTCCCCTGCTGTCCAATACTCCAGCTATACCTCCTCAAAAACAACCTTGAGCTTTCTCCAAATCCACAAAACACACAACCAAACTCATGACCCCCTCAGTCTGTCCACAGCGGTAAAGATCTGGGTCACTGATCCTTCTGGATAAGAAGTTCAGTTATTGGTATGTCACTTTGTCCCTTGCTAGCGACACAAACTGGTGTTTCTATGAAGTCCAAAATGGCAAGAACCAGTCAAGTTTTAATAACCAGATTCTTAAATAATGACATTCACATCAGCCTTGCTCAATTCGTTTTAATTGAACTCCGGTCCGTTTGTCTAGAGACCGTCTGGTTCGTTTGGGGAGATGAGAATGTATAATTGATATCTGATATGGATCGTAAAGGCGAACTCTGGTCCACCTAAAAACTGAGGTCTCAACTGCAGGTTAGGGGAAAAGATGTGTTGATACTTTGCCTTTATTGAACTATTCCCCATACAAAGCATCCAAATCAAGAAGCCAGCCATAATGCGCTGCTTTCAAAGGAGACCATCTTTATCCAGCCTTACCTCATGTTGTCCCTCCGTGTCTAGCAGATGGAAGCTCCTGAGCCACACTCCGGGCTCCGTGTCCATGTGGATGCCCCCGCAGTGATTGGACCTGAGCCACAGCAGCCTCTTCATCCAGCCCACCCTGCTGAGGCTTCGCTGATGACCACAGGCTTCATCATCGCCTCCGCACAAAGGAAGAGTGGTCCTCATTTCCCGGTTTGAGTCGGTCACGCTCACAGGCCCACACACCTCTCACGAGAGATCTCCCACACCTGCTGCCTCATCTGTGTTTGGGAGGAAAGCGTGAAAACGCGTATATTCATCTTATTTCAGTCTGTCAGAGTGATATCAGAGTCTGCAGGTATTTAAAAACAGCCACATATTTAACTATGATCTGCTCTTAGGCGGAAAACATGCTAGTGAATGAGCCAACGTCTGAAATGTCAGCCTAAAATCATTGGAACCCATCACTGCTCACCAACCAGAGAGCCATTTTATATTATATCACTTATAACAAGGCAGTTTTGCCTGGTTATGCAAGTGAAATAATCTTCCAATGGAACTAGTACTTCTTCATCAATATTAAGGATTTATTTACTTAAAATAAGCTCCTATATTTTGCTAAAAGGTTACTTGTAAGTTAGTTTTGTCTTATATGAAGTGTGTTACGATATCTGCACTAGGAACTAGACATACTTGGTAAGATTTTGTGGATTTTGCGGCGTATCAGAGTAAATTTGAATCTAAATAAAAATAAATGCCTGAAACATGTCAATAAAGAATCTGTATAAAGTTCCCCTTTTCACATGGTAAAACAAATAAATCACCTTTTTAATTATATTCTAATTTATACATTAGGTTATATTCAGTTTTTGTGCACTAATTACAAAAACAGTGCAAGTAATGGCCACTTAATCCAAGCTCTTGAGTACTACGGCAGTCATCAAAAATCATTTTCAGTACCAGCTATGGCAGATATAATGCATAAATAACATTGAGGTATTTCATAAGGTGCATAATTACAAAAATAAAATAAATTAAAAAAAAAAACCAGAATAAATCTGAGCACAAAGATGGCAGATACAGAAAAACACAGAAAACATGCATTTACTTAACTCTATCCCGGCTCGTTTTGCCTGTCTGTCCACGTTCGGGGCTGCGTGTCTCCAGCCACAGCATTCACGCAGAAATGAATGCGTGGAGGAAAAGAACCTGGCATTTATCTCTGAGGGCTGATTGTTCTCTGAGTCAGTGGGTGGATGATGCCCTGCGCATGAGTCTGTGCTAAAGGCCTCCTCTTTGTTTAGCTGCAGCCTACTCTGTTATGTGTAAAATTGCTGTTTTATAAAATCAAATCATTCCGGCTCAATGCTCTGCTCATGAAAACAATGCACAAACTCGCTGCCCTGATTTTCACTTCAGTCGTGCGTAAAAAAAAAAAAAAAAAAAAAAAAAAAAGGCACGAGACTGTACGTAAGTACGACGATTCTTTCGATGAAGGAATGCGCAAAAAACCAAAACAAAAAATTAGAAATACTTTTATTTTACTCTGAATAGAGTCGAAAACAGCGACATCGCGGTTTTAAATAAAGTTACACCTGACGCAGTGACGGACAGGTGCGTCTCGATGACAACTCACTCAGTCAGAGCTTTTAGGCTGAAACCCGAACAGACATGTCTAAAAACCTGTTTGCGAGCCATTTCGATGAAGCAGCACACACACACAAACACACACCACGTTTCAAACCGTGCGACTGAAAGGTCGGGAACTCTTCCTAATACTGATTGGCTGATGAGAAACAGCATGAGGTCATACGTAACCTTCACCGTGGATGGATGGACGCCCTGTCAAAGATGTGACTGTTTTGGATAACAGGTGTATCTCAATAAATGGGAATATCATCAAAACTTTTTATTTTAGGAATTTAGTTTATAACGTGAAACCTAAAAAAAAAAAAAAAACTTTATTCGCTAAGGTCTGCAAATAATGAAAAGTCAAAGTCTACTTTCTCAGAAATTAATAATATTGCGTAGGACCAATCATTTAAAAACAATATTTAAGGTCTACGCCATATTGGAAATACTGACGAGGCGCAAAGTCTTTGTCCAAGCAAGAAGGAAAGCAGAGAAAGCAACGTTTGGGGAAGATTCATTTTTTAAAATTAAAATTACTGTGATAATTTATCCTTTACTGATATCCTCGTTTATTTTTATGCACTTGTGCCGTTTATATTTTGAATATTTAATTTAGTTTTTTTAAGGGTGAATCTTTGTTTTTTCTCATTAGTGTAAAAAGCGGCATAATTAAACAAATACATTCATAAAATAAATATGTGATCATTTAAATAATGTCGGAACAATAATACATTCAAATGTCCAATTAAATTACAAAACACATTTTAAAAATGAACTTGGCAAACATTTAAGTAGGAGCTGTACTTATTATGATATGAATACATATCTCACTGTTCTGGGCAGTTCTTTCCTGTTAGGTGAAAAAAACTTCAATTTCAAAACATCAATTGATGATTAAATAAATATTCATACATGTGATGTTAATAGGGATTGGAGATGTAAACATTACATAAACATTCATGAATAATCATTTGAAAGTTAAAACATAAATAACTGAATGTGCAAATATTTGATCAAAATTTGACTTAATTATGTGTTGAAAGCGTAAATCAGTAAGTGTCTTTATGTAATTATTAAGTCTTGTGTTGCAGCACATCATGCATGTCTATCTGTCCGTCTGCAGGCAGGGACAACACCGCCACAGGTGACAGAAGCTGGAAAATAAATACATTAATACCTAAATAATTATTTCTGAGATGAACGCACGATGAATGCAAATAATGACTTGTTATTTAATTGTACATTTAATAAATAAATAAACAGAATTCTTTATTAAATGAATACATCTAACATCTCTTCACAAGGTCTGGCAGTAGCTTGGATTACCTTTTGCCAGCCTGACTACCTACGAATGCAGGATCAAACAAAGAGTGCACAAAAGACGAACGAAACACAAACTCTGGAGAAACTAATTTTAGAAAAGGAAAATAACAACAGAACTGGAGCGAACATTACACCACAGCTGCTTTATTGTCACCTTCCTTACGTCACAGACACACACACACACACACACACGCACGCATGCACGCACGCACACACGCACGCACGCACACACACACACACACAAAGAGAACCAGGCACCTGTTGAACTACTTGGATCGAAGCTTTCTTTGGCCACAGCTGCTGGGTCTATGTGTAAGACGTTTGCTTTGCAACTAAAAACAGAAATCCCCTCTGGCATAGGTCAGACATTTGCGAGGTCAGAGAACAAAGGTGAGCGCCTGATGTTCAAGAGCCGGCTCTAACAACACGTGAATTCTCTGAATTGCATCTGCAGTACTCAGCCTGACGTGTTGCATGTAACCATGCACAATACCAGAGGGTTCTGATTCATCCCAATGAACAATAGAGTCTGAATATGTCATAGGTGTAGCCTTTCGTGGCTCTGCAGTGTCATATCTGCAATTTGAAACCTAGAGTATTCACAGTGAACTGGTTTCAGTCACTAGAAGCAAAAAAAAAGAGGACAAATAAGTCCTCAAAACTTGACTCTATTCACCGTGAAAGGATTCATAAGTTGGAGCAACCTTCTGTCGTTGACTCCCGGGAGGCAATGGCTGAAATGTTGCCTGGTGATAGGTGGAAGTATCTGTGTTGGTGCAACACCCTCAGCAGCACACGGCTGATGTCAAAACAAAGCTGACACGACAACACACACACAGATCATTTAATGAGGATCACCTAACAACTGATGATTTTCGGTGACGATGCCAACATGTACAATGAGACATTAATTATCATTTTAATAATTAATTTAATTAATTAATTAAATTTTAATCATTAATTAATAACATTTTTAATCATTTTTGTTAGACTTTTTTTTGTATTTATAGCAACTGAGGCATGTTTAACACACTGAATTGTCACGGAAACATTTTAACTCCTGAAAATTTTCCCTTTGTTTTTACACTACAACCACAAACTCCAATGCAATTTACTGGGATTTAATGTGATACCTACGCAAATTAGTGAATAGTTAGAATTTTTTTTACCATAATAAAAATTTTAAAAATGTGGCATGCATTTGCATTCAGCAACTTAGAGTCAATTCTTTGTAGAGCCACCTTTGCTGCAAATATAGTCACAAATCTTTTGGGTTATGTAAAAGACAAATAGAAATTCAGACACAATGCTGGCATTGCGATTGAATTTCTGTCTATTTTTCTTTGTGAAATAGCTCAGGCTCAGACAGATTAGAGATGGAGAGTTTGTGAACAGTGCTTGTCAAGTCTTGCAACAAATTTACAATGGATATAAAGGATTCTATTGCACCTTTGGTTGTTTGTTAAAGGGGCAGGATTATATATTTTCCATGCACATAGTGACATTTTATAGCACAATCAAATAACTATGCAACTTTCAGTTGTACATCAAACCTGACTTAAAAGAAATTTGACTTTGCAATTTAACGCCTTGAAATTGTGCCACCGTCTCTTTAACAAGCTCTTGCTCTTTCCGTCACGCCGCCTAATAGAGCACCTTCTCCATTAAGTCTTCAACATTTTTCCCAATGCTTCCCTTCAAAGTAGTTCCTATGATAAGCTCAGCAGAACCGCAGTCCCACCAGGTGTTTTCACATTGCTGACTGGGGTAGCTGTGGGGGAGCGGGGCTTTTTGAGGCAAAAACTCAGATGGAAACCGTGTCTCCGGGGAGGAGCTTCGAGGAAAAGGTGGGGCTTTGTGAAACCACGTGTTTCTGCAAGCAAAATGGTTGCCATGGGAGAGTCAAGGATTTCTCATGAATGAATCAAAGCAACGCTCCGTTTAATTTGTTTACATAATACTGCCCCTGTAACCATTGTTTACCCGCTAGAGGGTATGGAGGATTGCCATGTATTAGCTACATTACCAGCTTCTCTGGCCCTGCTGGACATGATGATTATGACTCTCACGTCAATGCTTTTCACACTGTGTGAGGATTGTGTGTTGTGACAGTGCTAGTTTTCCTTTACATACAATAATTATGCATGCAGCCTTATCCGACTTGAGAATATTCTTCTGAGTACGCCATTTCTCACATTTTTATTTGGAAAAACAGCCTCACCACGTGTTATTTTCCTTCTACTTCACAGTGGTGCGACACTTTGTGTTGTTCTTGTTACTTTGGATCAGGACTTATTTTTTCCAAGGCTTTTTGCTCAAGTTGTTTTCAATGATGAGCTGAGACTGACGCTTCAGGGCATCTCGTGATATGATGTCAAGCTCATCCTCTCTGAGTTCACTCTCTGTGACACAAGCATGGACAGAAAGAGACATTTACATGGTGTGTGTGTGTGTGTGCGAGTGTGAGTGTGTGGTTGTGTGGATTGTTACAACCCACCTTCTTTGCCAATGTCCTTTACTGGTTTGTATGGCAGTTGCACTTTGGTGTTGGTCTTGGGAAGCCTCCCTTCAATCGTGGTGAAGAACTGCAAATAATGTTGAAGTAGGAAAAAAAAACAGGTGTTTTGAATTTGTTTTTAGCTTTCTTTTTCTGTAAAAGCAGCCTTTTTGAGACTAATCAGACTTTATTCATTACAGAAAACTAGTATTCAGTATTCAGTATCATACATGTTTTGAGAATTTTGGGATTTCATCTACTCTAGTGACTGGGAGATGTTTTTATCCAACATGCCTTACAAATGACAACATAAGAATGAAGGTTAAGACCCCAAAATGATACCGTGAGCTTTCTGTCTTATGACCTGATAAATTATATGAATCGACCCTATATTACATTTGAGCTAAATCCAACAGCCCGATATTATTACGACATATATCATATATATTTCTCTACATTTCTGACACCATGCAAAAGCGACCCAGATGCCTTACTCCTGTGCTGCATCACAATCACTGTCACATGACAGGGCAACTAAACATGGCCAACCCCATCCCACCCCCTTCCTGAAACACAAGTGGTGACAAAACGGAAATAAGCATGTGTCGTTAATATCAACCCAAATTTACTTATTGGGCCAGTGTCGATCTTGTTGTGGATATATTGTTGATTATAGCCGAATAAAACAACAAAACTGTTCTGGAACCACAAGCTTGTAACTTAGGCTCAGATACTTAGGACTACCTCAGAAAAGAGCTGCATGTGGAGCTTTCCTTGTGACGGCGTTAACGTTAATAACTAAAAACCTGCTAGTTTTATGAATCTTGACACGAAACCTGGTCCCTGAATTGGAAGTTTAGGCAAACTAACCAGTCAGACCTGAGTGATTCAACGGTGCATCATCAGCAACTCTAATCAAATTTGGTCATCGCCTTATCTGATTTTCCTCCCAGACAGATTTGTCTTAAACAGTCTCAAGAATTGCCACGCAGGTTTATTTTCGTACAGGGAAAAATGGTTTCCCAAGTGCCGACTATTTCTGTGACATAGTCATACACTTACCTCATCTTCTTCTATCTCCTTCATGACAGAGGCCATGTCCTTCCCTTCAAGTTCCTCTAGTAAGACCCACAGTTTTGTGCCACACTGGTTCAAAAGCTCCAGCACAAACTCGTCTGAAGTTGGGAAGGATTTGAAAGGTTTGGCCTCCTTCTGGAAGAGGCACAAAATCAAAACAAAAATGAACTGCACCGTTAGCCGAAAGGTTGACGTAAAAGTCGAGTGGCATCTGTGATTTACGAGAGAGATGTCCTGCAGTTTCCCTGCCAGGTGCTCAACTCCGGCTCTGATGGCGCCGAGGGCCTTCACGTTGTTGGCCAGGCGCTCTGCGTCTGCGTCACGTCTCTGTAGCTGATCCTGCAGCTGCTGCTCACACTCCTCCAACTTCTTTATCTTACTAACAAAAAGAAAAAACAGAGAACCACTTAACAAAGTCTTTTAAGCACAGGTCGTTTAAATGAGGAGAAACATAAACGAGGTGAGTGATCTCTTGTGAATCGGTTGCACCTGGACAGCTTAGCCTCCCCAGAGTATTTCATTTTATCAAACTGTTGCCTAAGCAGCTCCTTCTCCTCCTTCAGCTTCTCCAGGGCCTCTTCATTCTGTTTCTTCAGATTCTCTAAACTTTCACAATTCTCCTTCTCTGAGGTAAAATGCTCCAAAACGTCCTGCGTGGATGACATGGAAGATTAAAAGAATAGCATGCATGAATCTGGGGTTTTTTTTGTCAGGTTTACAGTGTTTTCTTTGTTTGTTTGTTTTGTTTTTAACATTTATACCTGCAAATCTGAGACTCCAGTGGCTTCCTTGAGGTTTTTCAAGATCTCCTCAAAGATGGGGTTGACTTTCTCTTCTTCAGGTACGACCCTGGTGCTTTGCTGGGCCTCGCTATCCAAGTCATCTGCCTCCAGAACTGTTCTCTGAGCCTGCAGAAAACCAGGGTCAATATACGGATATAAGTTCAGTCCATTTACCGTTTAGATATTAAAATAGCCAAATAGACAAATATTTAAATGTCTTTTTTAAAAAAAGGAAAATAAACATTTTATTACCTAAAATGCAACAACATAGCGTTCCTTTAGTGTACGCTTGATTATTTGTAGCAAAGGACGCTTCTGCAGGTTACAAAAAAAAATTCTAACAACATGTGAAAAGCTCAACCTTTTCTTCTTGACTCAACATCAGCACAGTGTAACACTAATCTATCGATTAACCAATTAGCAATAGAATATCACGAGGTTGGTTAATAGGTCTTTTTTTTAAAACAGAATTTGAATCGGGTGAGGTTAAAAATGCCGCTTGAGGAGTTCTGATAGAATATATATATTTTTTATCGTAAATGCTAAATGCATACATTATTGGCAAAGTTTTGGATTAATTGAAGGTCTGAGAGTGTTGTTCTTTTAGAAAGCGGCATTTTTTTGAACCTGCCTGCTCCGTTAATTGATTACTAAATTAGTTGGCGATTATTTCAACAATTGATTCATCACAATTAATTTGATTAATTGCTCCAGCCCTAGTGCGGACAAACCAAAATCACTTATGCTTAGATGACAAGTAACTTTTAAAAAAATGTATATACTAAGCTTATCTGCATCTAAATCTAAATCAGTGAATGACTTTTAATGGGACCATTCTCCCGAGGTAAAGAATATTTACATCTCACCTTTTTGTCAGGCTTTTCAGTCTGAACCTTGCGCTGATCAGCTTTCTGCCTTAATCTCGCTATGTTACCTTCTCTCTCCTTGTGTTCTTTCAACAGCTCTTCCTCCAGCTGGTGTAACTCAGCCTGATGGACATCAGACAGAGACACACGGTTAAAAAGATTAAAAACAAGAAGGACCAGGGAGCTAATTAAATAATTCAACATGGCAAAAATGTGTCATAAAATGATCTGACCAAAAACGTATTTGCTGACGTTGATAAATGTTAGAAAATCATCACTCTTAAGCAGGTGAAAAACTAATTTTGGACAAAGAGAGAATAATATATTAATATCTTTCCGGATACATTCGGTGGTTCACCTCGGTAGTTGTTTTCGAGATGTAAGCCTCCATATTTAGGCCCTCCAGGTTGTGAAGCTCCTGTCTGTACTTCAGCAATTCCTTTTCTAAGTTGTCGATCTGTGCTCCGTAACTCCGAAACTCATCCTGGTTGGTTGAAATGGAAAAGCCACATGAAACCATGCGGAAACAAAGTGCAAGAAAGGAGGGTAGCATTTGAAAAAAAGAAAGAAAGAGAGAAAGCATCACATACTTCATTTTCAAATCCTATCATGTCAAGTTAAATCCTCAACAATAATACTCCTTATGTGAAATGTGAATGTATACAGTCTTAGATTTCTAATAAATAGCTTAGTGGCTTTTCACCTCATCAGTTTGTTTGAACAATTAGGTCCTCTAATCATTACAAAACAAAAAAGGATAAAAAGTAACAAACATATGCAAGTCAATTAAACTCCACGATTTACAGAAAATTACAGAAAATAGAAGATAACCTCTCAAATATTAAGAGATAATTTGAATTAACAAATACTTTGAAAATTTTGTTAATCCAAATACACGCGCGCACACACACAAAAACAGTTGACTAAAACGACCCCACAACAGAAGAGGTTAAAGAACAACAGGTGAGGAGCATAATTTTGGTATTAAAGTTATTGATGTTAATAAAATGGTATATGAATTTCTATAATTACTTGTTACAATATCAATGAAATATTAATACATCTGAGGAAGAGCTTAAATTACTATCGCTTTGATAAACTCAAAGCTCGACATCCTCTGTGACAAAGATTTTAAAAAGTATCTGGTTTGTTATAAGAATAAGTCCAGTCTGTGATGGTTCATTCTGAAGAAATGAAAAACAAAAAAAAAAAACATAAAAGTATTTGTTTCTCACTATCTGATATTAAATCAGACAGTTTGTGCCTGTTTTATGACAGCTAGGACTGCTAATGTTTGCTAAAAGTTGAATTAGAAATCAGTTATTAGAGAACTTTTTAAATTTCTTAAGCTCAGAAGCCCATAAGATCCTGGCTTTGCTTCTGATTGGCTTAATTTAGAGGAACTCCATTGGGCGCGTCTTAGGAAAACACTTCAAACATCCAGCTTCCTCGGTTGCCGTCATGAGAAAATAAAAGAGAAATGCTCGGCTTTGCGAGGGACTGGTGCACTACAGAAAATAGACGGGATCCTGAGAAAAGAACATAATGTGGAAATATTGAAGGAACATCCCCAAACACCAGACAGGAAGTTAAAAGCTTGAGGTGAGAAGTTTGGTTAGAAAAAGTCGATGAAACATCTTATTGGCATTAAATAATGTATTAGAGTTCATTTCAAGCCCAGGAATTCAGCCTCCCTGCTCTGGACGTATCAGCTCCTCATGTATTGTGGTGCTGACAAAGCCGCTCAGGGAGTGTAGATGGTATTATTTACAGAACACGGTGTTACTGTGGTGACTATGCATTTTTATTATTCAGACAGATAATCAACAAACTGGGTCAGGAAGTACTGTACTTCTGTGGACTTTCACCTTTAGCAACTAGTCCTACATTAAAAGCACCTCTTTGCTCTCCGGAGCGGCACATTACCCATCCTTTGTTGTGATGATTAAAGTCTTAACAAATATGAACCACAGACCAAACAATGAACGAATGAGCTTCTTGTCAAGCAGGTAATTCATAAGGGACTATTTGTCGCACCCTATAGGTTTCCTATGTTTCTGCTTATTTCTCACATTCAGGTGTTTCATATCAAATATATTTTGATACTAAACAACAACCAGAATAAATACAAAATGCCATCTTTAAATAATGATCTCATTAATTTGGAAAAAAAAAAAATAAGCTATGGCCCTTCGTGAAATCCTGTCCTTACTAAAATACGAATGAATGTGTTTACCTGACTCAAACTGAATTGATTAATACTTGACTTGTAGAAACAAGAAATCACTTTAATAGAACCTGGTTGGAAACATGAAGTAGGCTAAAATATCTTACAGAGTGTGAGTAATCCCTCACACCCCGATTGCAAGGAATTTATGAATAAATGAGAAACAAAGTTGTATAAATAACATTTTTATGGTTTTAAATGCAAATAATAATACACGTTCACTGGAGTGACCCACTTATCATAATTAGGTCACAAGTGATGTATCCAGGAGACAACAGAGGAACCAAGAATATCTAAGGAACTGCAGGCCTCACTTCCCCGGTCATAGCGTCAACTCCAGAGTGGTACTTTTGTTGCTATGTTATTGTTGCCAAGGGTGCAATTACTTTCTCACGTAGGGCCAGGTCGGTTGAGCAGCTTTTTTCCCTACCGTGTCTTTTCCAGCTAATGAGGATCGCTGTCAAAAATGACCAACTGCACGTAAACAGGGCAAAACAGAAAGTGTGTCGTTAAGAAGGCGCATCATCATCTGCCTACCTGCATCTGTGCCTTGAGCTTCACATTGATCTTCCTGCATTTTTCAGCCTCCTTGCACTTGAACTGAAATTTATCCAGACGGTTCTCCAGCATACGAAAATTCTGAGGAGATGCCCACAAACAAGCAATAATCCCACTAGTAGATCTAAGGAGTATGTTGCTAATATACAATAGCTGCAATGTCAATGTATTCAAAATGAATATCGCAAAGAACATTACGAACGTCGGCTAGTTCAGTTGATTAAAAGCCGATAACCATCGCTAGTGTTTAAAGCCTGACACGTTTTTAGAGATCAGAGGGTAAACTACCATTGCGTCTTCCTCTAGATCAAACTCCCAAGTTACAGCGGATGCAGCTGTCTTGCTCTGATCCTCGTTCCTTCTCTCTTCTTCCATTCTAAGCTCATCAAGGCGCTGCTGGTACTTTAGGGTGGTGTGGGTTAGAGCATCGAGACGTCTTCTTCGGAACAACAGCTCTTGCTCTAGTTTTGAAATTGCTTTCTGAGGAAAAAAAAAGAGAGCAGTTTTTGACGGGCAAACACAACGCACAATTTAAAACATTTAACAGCTCTTAGATGTTTTTGAAACCAGAAATATCACCTATCAAGCGTACTTATTAGTAACAAAAACTTTGCCTCTCACCTCTTTTGACAAGTTGTGTTGCTCAACCTAATTTAAAACACACAGAAATTTGTTAAAAAAAATTATTAGCATTTTATACATTCGCACAAGCATCCACACTTCTTGAACTAGTTCTAACCACATACTGCACAAATTTACATGAGCGAAGCACAAAATACTTTGTGCAGCAAGTCTCATTACAGTATGTCTGAACTGGCTAGAGACATGTAGAACTTGTTCAACATCTCTTTTGCACGATAGCTTATGCTCAGTCAGGAGAAGCGGAGAGCGTCTGCAAACATCCACTTTCAAGTCTGTCCATAGATTGGGTATAGGTTTCAACTTTGTCTAGGCCTATTAGTTCTGACACATGAATATGCTTTAATCTAAAAAAAAAATTGACATTGTAGCTCTGGCTATTTGCTTAGGGTTGTTGTATTGCTGGAAGGTAAACCACCATGTCAGTCTATAAAGTCTTTTGCTCCCAGTATTTCATGCTAGGGATGTGGTGTTCAGGATAATAAGCAGACTTAATTTTTCTTTTGCACATTGTCAAAAAGTTCAGTTTTAGTTTAGCAACTTTTTCCCAGATGCTTGCTGGGTTCCCTGTATCGATTGGTAAATAAAACTGAAATCAAATGGCTGACATTGTGCTTCTGGATAACTAAACTAGAAATAAGCACAAATGAAAGAAATAATGAAAGAAATAATTTATTTATTAAGATGTAGTCTCTCAGTAGCACAGCATAATCACTGAAAAGAACAACTGAGTTTATGTTTAAGACTGATGAATAGGATACATCTTAGTAAAAGGATGACCTGTGCCAGTTCTTTGTGCAGCTTCTGGTTCGCCGGCCTCAGTTGGAGGATGATCTCATGGTTCTTCTTGATAACGGACTGAGAACGCTCATAAAATGCAGTCCCTTCGCACTCTAGTGGACACATTTAATAATAGCAGCAACAAAGAAATGTAAGCACTGTAGTCATTCACGTTTTAAGTTAGCCTAAAGCTCCGTTAAAAGTAAGACGTCAATGTAAGCTAGCAGCGTTAGTACCAAACATGAAAACAGCTGAAAACCCAAAACCGTCAGTTAAGTCACAAACTTACCCAGCAGTTGAATTTTATCTTGAAGCTCCGCTTTCTGTTCCTGCAGTGACAGTCTCACGTTTGGACCAAAAGACAACATTTTTTACGCTAATTTTGGACCTAGTTTGTAAAAACTGTGGGAGTTTACTCAACTCGAAGCAGCTTCAAAGGGCTGTACTGTTGCTTAGCAACGTGTAAACGAAGGCTGCGTTCATTCCCCCCAACCTTTATTTAAACAGAATATGTACAACAAATCCTAGCAACAAGCACGAAAGTACACGTAGGCCCAAAAATATAATATAACTTCGGCAGGTTACAATTGAAATTCAAGGCAAAACGTATTGGGCTTTTGCATTAATATCTAAAGTGGATTAATAGTTAGATATATAGGCATAAAATACTGTAATTTTGGGTCTTGGTTCAGAAAATGTAAAGCTGTGGATATCCAGTACTAAAAATGTACAGCAACAAACTTTTTAAATTGGAGGATTCATACAAAAAACAGAATGAAACAGTAGATCCATATCAAACGTCCTTTTTTATAAACAAGAATGTGTCTTTCCAAAATAAATTTGTTTCAGCTGTGGCTGGCGTTAAAGCGCATTATAAATGACGTTGTGGGTGATGATGAAGACTATGATGATGATGATACAGTCCCAAAAATGATCAATTATGGTCTAAACAGCACTAAGAACAATGTAGAACCAAAACATAAAAAACATCATGTCTCTATGTGCATTGTTGTACATTTTCCTCCAGAAATATTCCTCAATCTATGCTCAACAGCAGCAACAAGACATTTTATCGTTTCTTCTAAAGCCCTTACTGTATTCAGCCAAGTTTAGAGAATAAACAATGGATGTCCCCAGAGTCCAGGGCTGGTTGAAAATGGCTTTTTATACAACAAACTGTCTAATATGAAACAAAAAGCTCCGGTAAAGTTGAAATGTTAAGATAAATAAGCTTTGATGATGTAGTAACAACAAATGTTCTTTTGTTTTTCCATTATTAAAAAATAATGGAGCCAACACAAAATGAGCTGTTTAGCATATCTTTGTAAATGATTGGACTCCAAACAACTTCATGTTTTCAGGTTTCAGGAATTTTAATAGCTACTAATTGCATACCCTTTTCTACCCCATTTAAATTTTTTTCTGATGTATAAAAAAAACAAGCAAACAAACAAAAATAAGTTTGACAATCGCTTATGAGAAAACAATCTTGTTTACCGCAAATCTTACAAACTGGAGAGCTTTCTATTCCATTTCCAAAACTTACAATAAAAACAAACATTTATCAACAAAACACAAGCAATAAAGTCAAAATTATCACAATAAAAATGTTAGATAGTCAGTGAGACATTAAAAACAGCAATATAAAAAAAAATAAATGTATCAAGCTTAAAGCATTTGGGCTATTCATAATCTCTTAATGGCTTTTCTACCACTTTGGTGAGTTAATTTGAAACAGTGCAATTTATTTGGTTAAGCTTGTAAATCTAAAGTTTTCTCTGTCTGACCTATAAAAGTTTTCATGCTCTCTGAGTGTCAGAATAAAATGAACAGAAAAGTTAAAATAAAACATATGACATTATTTATAAAACAAGGCCTTTCAGCATTCTATTGCACTTAAATTAGCAATACCCAAACTTATGTACTTCAAGTTGCCCGTGTTGGCAATTTCTCATCAACATGTTAAAAGAAAGAAAGAAAAAAAAAAAAAGTCTTCTCGTTTATACCTAAACACAATCAAATGAAATGGCACAGTAATTTATCTGCGCATTCACAGACACACACATAGGGAGTTAGTCGACAGATTTGGGCGTGTCGTTGGATTTTTTCATGACATCGAGGAGATTTTGTGACATGAAGTAGGGCCTCTCGGCTGATCCATCGTTGCGTTCCAGGTCTTCCACTGTGACAAACGGAAATAGAAGTTAGACATTTTCCTGACGCTGATTCTAATTTAACCTACAGTTTTGATAAGAAGTTAATGTATTCTTATTCATTTTGGGCTTCCAAAGTCACGTGTGAACCTTTGTTTTAACTCTGTGCATTTTGGCAATCTAAAAGTGGTGAAGTCGACTTGCCGAGGATTCAGATGGGACAGCAAGAGCATTTATTGACTCTGACCAAAGCATCGTCATTGGTGTAAACCCTACAGTGTTGTTACCGACAATGTCCATCACTTTATGACCCCCCATATTCTGATGGCAACTTCCAGCTGGATAAAGCATCGTGTCACCAAGCTTAAATCATCGCAAACTGGTTTCATGAACGTGGCAATGATATCCCTGTGCTCCAGGGATATAATTGTCACCAGATACCAATCCAATATGGCAACTTTGGGGTGTGGTAGAACAGATTTGATCATGGATGTGTAGCCAACATGTGATGAGGTCAATACAGACCAAATTTCATTGAGGAATATTTCTGACATCACATTTAATCTATGCAATGAACAACGAAGGCAGTTTAGCAGGCAAAAGTGGGTTTAATTCTCTACTAGTGAACTGAATTAAGATTTTTTGAAAAGAGAATTGAGAGCGCAAGTTGGAATTTATTGTGATTTTTTTCTCCTCCAATTTACACATGGTCTATATTATGTAGAAAGACACAAAACTATCCATGAGCCAATATCTTCTCCAGACTTGTGGCTGAATATTTTGCAGAATGGATGGCAAAATCCATTTAAATTGTTAGGTTTCCTCTCACAGGCGTAGCTTTCACAGGCGTAGCTTTCCAGAGTATTCCATAAATTCTTAATCGTTGCCTTTTTGGAAATTCCTTTTCAGAAGCTTATCGTTAGTGTCCATCTATCCACCCAAAAGTCAGTCGATTTGTATTTGGGATGATTTGAGGTGAAGTTGAAGAATTAAGAAGTAGTCCAGGTTTTTCATTACGCTCTCCTTTTTGAGTAATGTCTGACGTTCGCATCTGACCGTCAGTGAAACCCACCCTCAGGATGTCGCTGCCACCATCCTACTTGACAGCTGGCAATGTTCTTTAAAAGTTAAAGCCCAAACTATTGGGTTTTAAGGACAAGGTTATTTTATAATCCTGGTATATAAACATATATAGCAAGATTATAATACAATCCTGGTATATAAGCATGTGACAAAGTAAGCAGGTAAAAAAAAGTGGACATTTAGATTCAAATAATTTATTTAAGTCGCTCCATTTTCAAATGTTTCTTCAGGGATTTCAAAGACTTTTTCACAAATTACAGTCACACAAAGTCCAGAATGTATACACCCTGTATGCTGTTGGAGGGAGTCACAAATCAAAAAATGACAATTAAACAATTAAATGGACTTCTGTCAAATTGTCAGTCATTTTATCTGTAGACAAAGAAACTCACCATTTTGTCTCGGATCCAGAAACTCACCCGTTTCCAACCATCAAACCCAAATCATCCTTCACGTGTTTACCCATAACAGAACTACAATTATTAAATACGAGTATTTGCAATCAGGAATTACACCCAGTAAATATGGAATGTCATCAGTGATTTCAGTGGGGGGATAAAAATATCAGCTTACAGCTTTCACAGCATGACAGACAAGAAGAAGAAGAAGAAGTACAAAAGCTTCCAGACACCTAAGATGTTAGTTGCGAGCATTCAAAAGGCCATGTTAATATCATGCAGCACTTAATAGACGGAGAGATTCAGGGAAGGGACAGAGCAAGGCAAGAAGAGGGGTCTGTAAACAACTGGGAGGTTTGGGGTCGGGGTCCGGAGAGTCTGAGAGGTCATGATTTCTGCATCATGGCCGGACAATCACAGCACTTTTAACACCAGTCCAAAATACCAAGGCAAGTAGGTGGCGATACAATATATGGAGTCCCATCGTAGCGAGAGTCTCAACAAGACTGAAGCCAAAAGATACATAATAAACACGCGCCAGTGCATATATACAGGTTTTCCTATCAAGAAAAAAAAAAAAAAAAAGGTCCAGTATTTATAGAGTATCAAATAATGTGAAAGGTTTTGGCATCAGCTGGTATTTCTGTAAACTGTGAAAGTGATTCACCGTTGATTGAGATGTTTGCTCTGACTGTAAACATGGTTCCGGCGTTCTGTGGCATTTCCGGCGAATGGGATCGAGAAGACAAACACTGACAGTAATCAGGCATGGGGTTCAGTACGCACTATGTGTTACAGACCTTCACGATAGAAAAACCAACACTGTTCTAAAACCAACACAAAGGAATGTGTGTGTGTGTGTGTGTGTGTTTTCTTCAAGCTACAGAGATGCACTGGGCTTTCGACCTCCTTCGGCCTTCGCTCCGGCCGGCCTTCTCCAGGTGGAACATCAGCTCTCAGTCTCAGCAAAGCCGCACACTTTAGCTTGAATGCTGTACATTTAACAGGTCCATATCACACAGCCGAGGGATGTAACTTCGACTCTTTCTGCTTTATGTGGTCTAGCGAGCCTCCCTTGCTTTGCTGCATCTACTCCTGTGGTGCAGGTGGAGGATCATCATTCGTGGGTTGCTCTTTTTCTTCCGCCTTCTTCACTTCCTCAGCTTCCCCAGCTGCAGCTGGCTGCTCCTCTGCCTTTTCCTCTGCTTTCACTTCCTGCTTTGCTGCAGCTTCCTTCACAGCTGGTTCTTCTTTATTCTCAGTGTCCTCCGCCTGACTGACTTGTTCCTCCTTCTCCTTCTTCTCGTCCTCAGTGCTGGACTCCAGAGGCTGCTTTTCCTCGTTTTCCTCCATCAGCACAGTCTGCTGTTTCAGCTGGACCTCGCCGTCCTTCTGCTGGAGGGGCGTTTCCTCCTCCACCTTTACCTCGTCCGTTTGTTTGGCAGCGTCCACCCCCTCGACGCCGTCACACTCGTCCTCCACCTTCCTGGACTTGGAGAGGATCTCGTGCAGCTCCAGACTCATAAAGTAAGGTCTCTCTGACGAACCGTCGTTCCTTTCCAAGTCTTCGCCTTTTAGCGGTGTGTGGCATCGATTCAAAATGGGTTAATGGAAAACGGATGGGAAAAACGCAAAATGCAGAGGGAATGTATGAAAGTGAAATTAACAGGAGACAAAGAGGAAAGCAGTGAGAAACAGAGCAGCAAGAAGGCAAAACAAGCAGCTCATCAATAGGAGGAGAAGATCTTTGGTTATCTTCGAGAAATGACTCACAGAAACACAGGAAGAGTGTGTCCACACACATGGCATAGACGCTGAAGAAGCCGTGGGCAATCAGATAGGATCCCACTACTACTGTCTGCAAAGAGAAAAGCAGAAAGTAAAAAAACAAAAAAATATCTGAAAATTCAGGATTATGTCTATCTTAAACATAGCATTCTACACATATTGACCCCGATAAACATATAGACATCTTAAAATAATTTGTCTTTTATATCAATAGTCTAATTTGAAACTGGAAGTTTTAGGAAAGCACCATGCAGTCTGCCTAGGATGTAAAAAAAATATTGTTTTCTCCAATCCATCAAGACGAAGAACTTATTTTTCTGCATGTACTTTGTCGCAATTTTTTTTTTTTAGTTTTATTAAAATAAGATAAATGTTACTCCTGTGAGGTATAAATGGGGACAATCTTTTAATTTCTCAATTTAATCTTTATGTTTCCTAGTCTGTAAAAATAAAAAAATCAGACCTTGCATAACACTGTGTCACAGCCAGAAGCATCCTGACTGCTGCATATCTCTCACACATAGAGAAAAGGTTTAATAAATCTCAAGCTGTATTTTAAAGAGTCTCTGTGTGGTGCATCGGTTTAAGGTTTAATCAGTCTAAGGAATTTAGATTTTGACCCAGAGACAATAAAAGGCTGTCCAAATTTCCTTAAAGCAATGAAACAGCCTTCTTTGAAGCATCAAACCAGAAGGTGCAACTCCGATAACAACATTAGCAATCCAGCAGCGCACAACCCTGAGGTGCTCACTGTATATCAACAGGACATGTAGATAAGGAAAAGGAAAACCTCAGGGTTGCGCCGCCCCAAGCAGTGAGACACATTGATGCTGTGAGAAAACGGCAAGGTTGAGAGGGGGAAAAAACTGCATTAAGAAATGATTGTTTTTAACAAAATCATTGCTACTACAGTTATTTGGTTCCTCTGATGTCAGTGCATACAGTAAATATGTAAAGTATAGATAAGGTACAAATATTTCACTCAAATTTATTCTGCAGGACGTGAAAGGAATACCAGTACTTACTCTGTTGATTTAATACTTGAATCACAAGATAAATGAGTAAATAAATTGTAGTTTTCTCAAATTTATTAAAGATGCTACTTTATTACAATGCTAACAATTTCTTTTAAGCTTTTTTCCCCACAACTGTTCTCACCAGTATTGGCACCCAGTAGTAGTTGAGAGATGGAGCCGCGTCCTCTACAGCTTTTATTCTTCCAGAGAAGAAGAAGAAAGAGAAAATCCCTGCGCAGAGATAAGAAGCAAAAAATAGTTTATTTGAACTGTGGGGGGAAAAAAAACACATGGATGTCTCCAGAGTGTTTCCGTCTATTAATAAAAACCTCCCTTACCCACAATGCCAACAATAAGGAGCTTCCCAAGAAACAGCAGGAAGTCAGTCACTTTATCTAAAACCGCCACCCTGCGTTAGAGTGGACACAGTGTTGAGTTTAACAGCGTTGTCATGTACTAGGGATGAAATTATTGTAACATGAAGGTTAGAGAATGAAAAACAAACCTGATAATGTTTCTCATGAGAAGGAAGAAGGCGTCTCGAGCTGAGGCGCAGAAATTTTTTCCGTAGATTGCAATCTAGAGAGAAAACAAAATGACGAGAAGTGAACTTCTTGGGAAAGAAGAGCCACCGGTCAGCAGTATCCAGTTGCAGCAGCTCACCATGATGTAGGCGTTCCGGTTCAGGAATTTGATACATTTCTCCAGACACCAGAAGCAGCACTTCATGCAGCTCAGCAGAAATTTAGCAAACTTATTCTGAGCACCTGGAGGACGGGAGGGGAAATGGTGCAACACTTTAGGATGAACAAGTACGTTTATGTGTGCAAATTTTCAGTTTATTCTTCAACGCATGGAGATGAGAGAGGAAGTAATTGATGTTCATAATCATAGCAATATGAACAATGACACACAAATATGTTGGTCTGAGGCTGATTAGACCTGCTAGCAAAACAAAACGCACAGTAAAAGCAGATATTGCCATGAGTATCAATACCCCTCACTTCGCAGTTTGTCATGTTACAACGACAGCCGTCAATGCATTTTATTGGGATAGACCAACACAAATTATTTACAAAGTAGTGAATAAATGCAAAGTGGAAACTAGAGAACAGATGGCGTCATGAGGACTGAGGAAAACATCAAACAGTTCAGGGACAGAGATTTAAAAAAAATATATATATAAAACAAGATTTCCATCTTAGAATCTGTCAGAGTCTGCCTTCTAAAAATAAAAACAACTGAACACCTGCTAAGACGAGGCGTTTACATAAACAAGATAAGAAGAGCATTAATCAAAGAAGCAGCCCAGAGGTCTGTGCTGCAGAGCTCCACAGCTCAGCGTGTTGATGGGACAACTATTGTTCACACACTCCACAAATCTAACATTTGAAAACAAAGTTGAAGTCAAGATGTCCTGTAAAGGTTAGACTCAAGCCACAAAGGGACACGATAAACATGTGGAAGAAGTCACTCTGGTCAAACCAAGATGTAACTTCTGGACCTACGTTCGAAACGCAACGCGCGGCGAGAAAGAAAGCCGACAGCGAACATTACCTGAACACGCCAGACGCATGGAAGCTGGTCAGAGTCGGTGGAAGGATTTAGGTTACTATAACTTGTGTTACTATGATAGGGTTACTTGTGACTAGCAAATCTCAGTAAGCCACTATTAAACGAGATTTAATAAAGCGTTTTTCCAACCTTTCAACTTGTGATCCAGATACTCCAAGAGGACCCTGATGACCTGGACCAAAGACAGGATCAGGGAGCCAAAAGCCAGGGAGCCTGTGTGGTATCTACACAGGAGGAGAGCAAAGACGAGAATTAGTCACAATTTTCCACGTCACGTGGTCTGAGGCACCACCTGTAGACCTCAACATATGCCCCATTTGGGACAGATTCACCCGCTTTTATTTTGAAAAAAAAATTTAAAAATGTTTTTTTTAATTATGATGATTAAAGCAAACATGGTTTCCAACAACCTAAGAGCCCGTCCCAGGGAGGAGAAGATGGGATAAGCAGGGATGTCATCAGGCTTCTTGAAGGCCCAGTAATATGAAGCGAAAGCTCCCGACAGCGTCACCTGGCCCAGCGCCGTCACAAAGTTTGCACACCAGAAGAAGAGGAAGACGTTGTAGAACTGAAGTAGGATGAGGTATCTGTGGTACAGCGTCTCACCACCGTAAAAAGCAAACAGGCATTCTGCGTCCGGGCACTGGGCTGAAACATTGGAGGTGTTAAATGTCTGCGGGGGAAAAGGAGAAGAGGCGGATCAATGCGGAGATTGTCTTTCCAACTAAAAAGGCCACCTGTTTACAGCGTCAGTACAGTTACAGGCTTTTGTAAAATGAGCCTGACTGAAAAGAAGACATTTTGGGATCACCTTGGGATCGCAGGTGTCCATCGTGAACGGGCAATCGGATTTGTTGTACACTTTGTAGATCTGCTCATTCGACGTAGACAGGAATCTGGTCGGGGGCGTCAAGGTGACAAAGTGTCGCCATTGAAAACGTCACGTGACAAAACGAGGGGTGGCTGATGAAAGGATACACTGCAGTGACGGCCCAGTAAGCGATCACCACAGCCAGGAGGGCGAAGGTCAGCAGCGGGTAGAACATCGCCGACATAATATGGCCCACAGCTCTGACAAAAGAAACACTCGTTATTCTGCAACATGCCTTTACTCTGATAAACGCACATAGAAATCGCTATAAAAACATTTTGACTTAATTCACATCCTTTCTATGGTTATGCTGCTGTGGGCTTAGACAGCAGGAGGATTTAATGACCACTTTCTCTCACGCTGATCTGTTTTCCTGCTAGTTTTAATTATTATATTATTACAGTTTTGTTTTCATAGAAGGTATCTGCAACTTATTGATTCTTTGTTTTGCTGTGTCTTACTCCTAGATGTATTACTGACCAATTTGCTGCTGCTATTAACTTTATACATTCTCTCAATTTTATTTTTGTCTTTCCCATAGAAGGTTCTCCTGGCTCAGTGGTTCTGCGTTCAGGTGTGTCTTGCTCCTGGACACACCTGAACATGCGACACATCTGGATGAAAATGTGCCATATCCGACATGTACGGACCTGCTGGCCTCTTTGATGAGAGCGATGGCGATCAGGATTCTTTTCCTGAGGAAGATGAGCAGCAGGATGACAATGAACTCGACAATCGCCAGGATGATCACTGCGAGGCAGATTAAAATTATGAATGGCCAGTTAATTGAAAGAGACAAATCTCGTTGAAAATGTCTTACTGAAGGCCAGCCACGTCTGCCGGATCTGCAGGTAGACGGAGAAGTCCGTCTGCAGGCCCAGGTCACGGATTGTGACGTCTGCGCCCGGTTCTCCCTTCAGGGCGGCGTACTCCATGTAGCAGTGGAAAATCCCTAAAAACAATCAAGCTTGTCAGTAACATCAATTGGCTTTAAAGATGACCTTTAATTTCAGCATTTGGAGCCATCAGGATTTACCGTATCCGATGACAAGAATGACCAAAATGATTATGACCCAGACCATGACGGCGGCCAAGAATCGCAGCAGGACGATGAAAATCAAGCTGACGACCATGGCGATCACCAGACCGCTGCAGAGCGAGAACAGATTGACGAGTTACGTTACTAACTGGAATACCATCAACCAAACAGGAGTCAGTGTGATTGGTTGATGCCTCTCAGAAACCACACCAATCAAACACCAATCTGAACTAAAGCAATCACTCCGTCGCGGTTCAGTGTGAACTGAATCACTTGAAAGCTTCTTCAGAGCTTTAACACATAACACTTAACCTTTTATTTGACCAGTACAGGTAAGTAAACTCACAGTAGTATCCAGTGCCAGGACTGAGTGTAGTCTTCAAAGATTCTCATGGCCACCTGACGAGCTTCCACAACAATGTTCGACTTCCTTTCAAGAGAAAACATCAGATGAATGGATCATTATGCTCCACTGATTAAACAGTAAATAGTCTAGATGGAGTCATTCAACTTAGCAAGAAAATTAATGAAGTTATTACAATAAACTCCTTTATCAAGCAAATAAATTATATTAATAGTAGCGTGTGTGCTTAGTTTAATAATTTTCATTTTATTTTACATCTCTTAAGAGCAATATTTCTGAGTTCAATGTCTGAACAAAAAAACTGATGGAGAAAACTGTTTAGCAATAATAAGAAGGTTTTGATTTCTGTAGTGTCGTCTGAACATTTTGCTACAGCTGCCAAAAGTGTCCAACTGTCCAATTTTTTCCATTAATTAAAATTGCAAAACTATTTTTTTTTTTTGTATCTTTTCCAGCTAAAACAATAGTCAAAGAGCACAATTTAGTAATAAAACAAGTGAAGCTGTCCGTTTTCAGTAGAAAAGTGATCTATTAATCACAGTAGGCTGGTAAACATAAAATGCTTCTCAAAGGTTTGCGTGGTTGGATGGAGCAAATAAAATGTTTTCCCGAGACAAACTTTCTTAGCTATTCGGGCCCAACATAAATAACGATCCGACCGGAATGCGGTGCGCTAAATAATAAAATATAATTTCATAAAGCTTTAAATTTTCCTCGACGACTTTTAATAATCGAGGTACTCAAATCATTCGAGGAATCGCTAAGGCACCTGATAGCTATACACATTTCATAAACTGCTATAATGATATAAATGTTAAAACTAAATAACATAACAGTATGTCGTGTCTCCATGTATTATGGACTCACTTTGATGCCTCCAGCAGGTCTGTGGCGTTGACTCTGTTGTTATCGTCGTCAAAAAACGAGGTTTCGTTGCCTACAACCACCACCCCGCCACTCAGCTTTCCCAGGGCAGGCAGGCAGCGCCGTGTGACTGTGGAGGCAGGCCCATAATCACTTTTTGAAACTCTTGGCAGCAGAAACTAATTAACAGAGACGCCATCATAAGAAGTGAAAGCTTGTCACTTACAAGCTTTGCTGGGCAGCAGCATGGCAGGACACAGGGCATCCCTCAGGATCTCAGGAGGACTCTGAATCATGCAACAAGAGCTTTATTCATAGATCCCCTCATACCGCACTCATAACTCTATACGCCTGACCTATTTTAATGTGAATAACCTCATTATTTTAAAATGTACCAGTGCGGTGAAGTTAGTTCCCTCCTTGCAGAATCTCGAGTAGTATTCACGGTCTTCGTTGCTGCCGAGCTTGGCCTTCACCAAATTCAAGTGCCTGTTAGGACACTTTTCCACGCATATCTGGGAACAGAAAACAGCAGGCAGGCATGAACCTCTGATCGGTTCTGTAAAGACGCCGCAGCAACCAGATGTAGCCACACTTCCTGACCTGCGGGGTGGGACACTGGAACTCCAGGAGCACCAGGGGGCTGGCACATTTCAGGATGTTGAAGTAAAACAGGAACGGTTTCTTCCTGTAACATGACAATGACACAGATCACAGCAAGAATGTTTTATTGACAGACCCAAACAGAGCACTTTATAATCATGAAGTGGAAAGGAAAATTAAATGCAGCTCTGGAAAAAAGCAAGAGAACACTGCAGTGACCCCCATTGAAAACCTCAAGGTTATCCCACCAAATATTAATTTCTGAACTCTTCCGGAGTTGAAACATTGGTGTTATTGTTTCTAAATAAATATGAACTTGTTCTCTTTGCATTATTTGAGGTCTGAAAGCACTGCATCTTTTTCATGATGTTGACCATTTCTCATTTTCTGCAAATAAATACTACATTTTTGCTCAGAATTTCAGAGACGTGTTGTCAGTAGTTCATAGAATAAAAGATGTTCATTTTACTCAAACATATATGTATAAAAAGTAAAATCAGAGAAACTGATCATTTTAAATGGTGTCTAATTTTTTCCAGCGCTGCATGTCTAAAAAGTGTGGCATGTCTGAGTTCACCCTACTTCAGTCTGAAACCCCTAAATGAAAATCTGTGAAACTATGGAAATTAAACTATAAATAATTTTCCTTTCCACGCACGGTTGTGCTGCACTATGTGTTAGTCTACAAAATAAAATCTCTGTAAAAACACTTTGAAATGTTTTGTTGTGTAGTGAGGAAATGTCAGAAAATTCAGGGAGTACGAATGCTTTTGCAAAACCCTATATGTGGAAGTTACACAAGACCATGAGCGACCTTTAATATTTCAGGTGACTTACTCCAGTGCGGTCCCGGCCTGCCCACAGAACTGCCCTCTGCTGTCTGTGGGGTAAATCACTTTCCTGGGGTCACCCTGAGACCAGGCTGCAGAGGGATGAAATGCTTCAGTTTGGAGGTTTTACATAAACTTAGCAGGTTTTAGAACAAAGTAGCAGAGACAAAAATAAATGAATAAGATAGCAAAAAACCACTTCTGCAGATAAAATGCAGAAGTGGTGTAAGCAATAGTTCAGCTCTGCTAATCAAATGCATTGATCAACTGATCATCAGCAACCACCTTGATAAAAGAAGGAATTTCAACAGTGCGTTTATCAGGAAAAACATACAAAAGCATCTCAGAAAAGCAGAAGTTGCAGATGTTTGCTGAAAACAAAAACAAAAAAAAATGCAAATATGCAGCCATCTGTCTTAAACGGTCCAATCTGTGTCCCTTGACACATTGCAGCATAACAAGTACTGTTTTACTGAGGTGGAAGCTAAAAAACAACACAGCTGACCAGAAGTGACTCATAGTTGGGTGAAAGACAGATAAGGTCGGTCAAAAGTGCAACTAATCGAGATTCTGCGCCGAGTTTCTTTTCCTAAACAATGCTTCTGTATTTTTAGTAGTTTTTCTTATACAAGGAAATAGGACTGCATAATTTTCCATATGTAAATTTAAGTCTGTAAAAATCTAAAT
The DNA here is from genome assembly GCF_904066995.2 of Poecilia reticulata. Lineage (NCBI taxonomy): Eukaryota > Metazoa > Chordata > Actinopteri > Cyprinodontiformes > Poeciliidae > Poecilia > Poecilia reticulata. The sequence goes on from NC_088830.1 coordinate 14,065,244, forward strand.
AAAATTAATCTTCGTCAGAATATTTATGGGTTTTGAACAGAATCAAAACAGGATTAGAGTGATATGGGACGATTCTTACCAAGGATACCAACAGCGAAGTAACCAAACAGGAAGAGGATGAAGAGCAAACAGCAGAGGATGTCCGTGCAACCCCTGGAAAAAAAGCATCAGCCTCATCATGGTGCTACTTTGGCCTTACAATTAATTAAAAAAAAGAAACACACACGCATACAAACACACTAAATGAGTAAAACAGATGCTTTCACCTGTTCTGGATCGGCCCTTTGAAATTGGGATCAAACTTCCTGGACTCCCCTGAAACAAAAACAGAAACAGAAATCTTTCTTAGCTCTAAATGTATCCTCTCTCTGATGAGATGGCAACACATGCAGCGAGACGAGTAGGCAGAACTAAAACCGAATGTCGTTTCAAGTATCCCATCTCGTCTTACCACATAAACACTCACACACTTTACAACCAGTAAGACTCCACATCAAAGCTGAGCACAGCTCTGGGCGAGAGGTCAACTCCTTCAATTTTACGACTGAAATTAGTCGCACAATTTAAAATACCTTTTATTAAGCTAGTGTGGGTAATACGGCAAGGCAGAATAAGGTTTTTTAGCAATATCAAAAGATCATCACAATAAATGTATTTTTTAAAGTGCTATATTTGCTGATATTGTTAAAATGATCTAGTGGTTAGTTAGTTTATGCCTACCATCATAATAACTGCAGTTTACAACAACCTCAAAGAACTTGGATTTACTTTTTAAAATAATGGCACAGTGTTTATGAGTTTGAAAGCCTCCCTTTAACTTCGTCAAACATTTGGACATTTCTAAGCGGTCAAGCAGCTCAGTTTTTGTCTCTTTTGACCCTAAATATTTTTCTCCAGAAGACCTATTAACCTGTCCATGTGGGCAGCTGAAAATATCAGCTGAGCCTGAAGGTTCTGATCTTAAAGCTGGCGGTTCTTTCCTGGTTTGAATCTCCTCAGTCCATGGTGATGTAAAACTTGCTTCACTGTGAACAGCAACACCAGTTTAAGATCAGGGTTGGAAACGATAAAGCACGTTTACATAGAGCTTCTGGACTGGTCCCGGTTTCAAATCTGCTGACTGTTTATGGACTATATTCATCAGGTCTGTTCTACTGCAGGTGGGATATGCAGGAAAATATTCAACTTTTAATCAAATATTATTGCAGGTGAACATTTAAGTCAGGGGTCCCCAAATTTTTTCCTGTGGGGGCCACATAACTTTTCCCTTCTCTGGTGGGGGCCAGAGTCAGTTTGTAACAGAAAAAGTGTGACGATTGCAGGAGTGCCTAAATGTAAAAATGTATCGTTTTCCAGAAAGCACAATCAAATAACCCTCTCTGGGTTCTTCACAGAAAAAATCCAGGAAATAACACTATTTATGAAATAAATACCGTATTTTCCGGACCATAAGCCGCAACTCCAAAGTTTAAAAAAATAAATAAATAAAAAATAAAAAAAACAGTAAACATACACGTATAAGCCGCAGATATTTCTGCCGCTCCAGGTTTTCCACAATGATGCAGCAGCAAAAGAGGGGGGCGGACATCCAAAATTTGAGTTATAACAGGTCAACTGAATAAACACACAGTTTCTTTGAAAAGTACAAGAAGTATGAGGTACATAGCTTTAAAAATAAAGACTCTTTACACAGCTGGTGTTATTTCATGGTTCAGATTATCATTTAAAGTCGGATGTTTGCAACCATAGTGGTATGACACACACAACCACAACATACTGAAGACAGAGTTATTTTTGCATAATTCTCCTTTCTGCGATCCACTGCACTTCCTGTCTCATTATTGTTGTTACCAACAAGTAAATTAAGAAAACTATAAGGATATATGAAAAAAATGCTAAAACGTTTGTTTTTGTTTTTGGTAATGTGGTCACACATTGCTAGCAGTTTCATTAACAATGCAAACTGAACTGAAAACATGAATTGTTTTAATATTTCAAACAAAAGGCAGTACATAATAAGGATCAGTGCATCACTAAGTCAGTCAGTAAGCTAAACAACAACAGTGACAGTCAGAACAACACATTTATAAACGTTAATTCGAAAAGCGGAGGCAGAAATTTAAGAAAGCAAAAGCATTCCACCCAAGCAAAAACGGGCTCAAGAAGTAGAACGTGCCAACATCCAAGAAGGCCAACACCAAGCGAGCCAACTCCCAACACCTTCAGAGTCTGCTGCATCCACACATTGAAAACTCCCACTACCCACCCACCAACCAACCAACCACAGCCAAGCAGAGGATGCAGCTGCACCACCCACTCCAAAATCCCCACAAAGCCAAACAACACGCCCTACTAGAAAAGGCAGCGGGCAACAACACTGGTCCTGCCTGAACCACACCTGTGCCACCCAGCAGACTGTGGCAACTCAAACCCCAAAGGAAACCGGAAATTGACTTTGGTCAGTAAAATGATTGATCGGTGCAATTTTTAAATAAATAAATAAATCCAGCTTTTTGCTGCAGAAATATATTTTTTACTAGTTCACATTGTTGCATATTCCCAGACATGACGTGATTAGTTGATAAGAGTCAGGCCAAGCATTGACAAAGACTCCTGCAGAACAAAAGGATTTTTCTGCCTGACTGTCATTCCTCACAACCCACAAAATGGCTCCCCAGCGACGGCGGAGGGCTCCCTGCGGGCATCGCCAGCCTCCATGGAAACCCTTCAGACGAGGCAGAGGAAGGAAACTTCAGCCGGGCCCACGCTGACCACAAATACGTCACAGTAAGACAAACGAGCCAAAAGACTTTCAAGAATCACACGTTTGAATACTTGGTAAGAGGAAAACCAGCTCGATGGAGAAATTCTGTTGCAAGCAAGATTTAGTGGAGTTCCTCTGAAATCTCACACGTTCCGTCTCACATACTTTATGGTAACAAAGCTACTTTAAGCTCATGGTAAGGTGTGGAAAATGAGCAATAAGAGACAAGGTAACAGCCATGACGGCCTTCCAGCCAAAACAGTGCTTACACACCGCGCACACACACAGGATACCCAAACATTTCCTGCCAAAATGTCGCAGACACAGCTGAAATATCCGACTACTCTAAAGCAAAATGTGACCCCAGAACAAGAATCCATCAAAACTGCTTGAAACAAAAAGCCACCGTTCTAATAATTTGTTTCAAACAGAACCTCCAGCATGTTGCTGAATTGAATCCAAAGTTGAAACAGTACCTGTTTTTTCAGACATGGTCATTTTGTTGCGGTTTCCCTCCCAGTTTGTCGTACGCAGAGTTTTATCGATCCTCCGCAGCACGCTGGTGTTCAGCAGCTGCTTCTCGTCGTCTCCTTCCTTCTAGAGCTCTTCGGCCTACGACTTTTTTACTTCCTTCTTTCACTGTTTTGAAGCCCTTACTGTTTTTTTGGGTTTGTGTTTTTTTACTGCTTCCCTTAAGCCTGTCACTCTGACGTTATAAAGGAAATTTGCAGCAACAGCAGCAGCTTGTCTGCATGGTGCAGTTTTTAGGTTATCTAACAAGAGAGAAATTTTGTGGAACTTTGTAGGAAGGACAGTTCGTTTCTCACTTTCATTTTACCGAATCAACATTTTTGTGATGCTAACATAACAGGGGCGTTTCTCTTCACCCAAACACCCTCTCTTTCCACAACACGCGGCCTAAATGACTTCAGAGCTTTGTCGAAGCACAGCAGCTTCATTTCTCAGAGTCTCCCCCGCTTACTGTTGTGAGTTTAAATGGCATCATTCAGCTTCTCACAGTGTTTTGATAGCAGCCAACAGGCTACAAAAAAAAAAACCTTCTCTCTGCTGAAGCACTAATTCTGGTTCTAAACCATTATTGTTACACAGAGAACAGTATAACTGAGAAAAGGCCGTCCTACGTAGTCAGTGGAGCGCATGACATGTGACTGACAAACAATACACTAACTATTGATTTAATCTGCTCCATGGCTTGATACAGACAAATCGGCGCATGTCTTCTTGTGCATTTCTGCTGTAAAAACTCCACTGGCTCCCAGTTAGAAGTCTTATTTGGCAATTATTTCCAAATAAATATTTTATTTTCCCTGAATGCAATAGTAAATTTTTTTTTTTAAATAAAAGATGATATCATGTTGGAATCTGAATCAAAGTTTCCAGTTGGTAACCTATTATAAGTAAGTCATTTCTGTTAAACTAATGTAACCACGTTCAGGTTTTGTAACATCATCTGTTCACAATATTTTGAAAATAACCGCACAAAGAATTTAATCTCAAACAGTAATAAAATACCTTTCAGATCACAAAAAGCTGAGTGTATGATTATGCATAGCTCTTGCCAGATGTCAATAAAAATGTATTGTTATTCAACCGCAAAGTCTGAAAGGAAATGAGAAAGATCTCTCTCAAAAGATAATAAAACAATGCAGCGGAGTATCAGCTTTGAAAAGATTTGCTTTCATTTACATTTTGATAAAAAAAATAAATAAATAACATGGCGAATATTAATTACACTCTTTCAATAATCAGTAGAAAATCTTTTTTTCTTTTTTTTTTGGTATTACAGCAATCAAACCCCTGTATGCTTGCTGACCAGCTTTTTTTTTTATGGTTCCACTGAGAGAAATCTATTTTTGGAGATGATCCCCAAGTCTTCCGGGTTGGAAGCAATCCTTGCCATCGCCTAATCTTTAGTCAGGATTCTAGCTGGCTTCTTCCATAAAATTATTGCTACATCCTGTCAAAAGAAACATGTGGGTAAAATTAAAAGATTGCGTTAAACCTAACTCTGCCACGGGTTTGAATACATTTGGGCTCATCTTCATGTAGACACGTACAGCGTCTTCAAAGCACTTAAAAGATTTGGCGTATTTTATGTTCTTTGAGTTCCAACAACACATCCTCTACTGTGGATCACTACTGGTTCCTGGAAACCAACCTTTATTGGGACATGAGGTATCCTCTAACACTGCTGAGAATAAGGCCCAGCAGAGACATCCTGCAGCAACTCCAGAAGCACAATCGGTCACAATAACTGCTGCTCAGCTCCCTCACGGCCATTATTCAGTCTGTCCTGTGTTCATGCAACATCGTGTGGTTTGGCTCAGCCACAAAACAGGACAGGGCTGGACTCCAATGAACAATCAGGTCTGGTTGCATGTCTGGGGTCAGGAAAAGGGGAGCTAAAATATCTGCAGACCCCCCGCATTCTGGACACAAACCAGATGCCCCAGAAATGGTTTCTATGCTCAGACTGTCAATCTGATTAACACTTAATAATTTGAGTGCCCAGATGCAAATTTGAAGTAATCCAACCTTGTCTTCCTCTTTTTGTAAAAAAAAATAAAATAAAATATATATATATATATACATATATGTAAATATTTACAGAGAACATTACATATTGTGTATTTATATTTGCTATATCTTAACTGAGAGCAAAGTGGAACTGAAGTAAAGCTCCTTCTTTGTGTGCCCAAAGCTGGCAAATAAAATTGATTCTTATTATTAACATTATATCAGTAGAGTTAAAGTTGTTTTTTAATCTTTGTTTGGCATCAATTAGATAAAATTGATGCCAAGTTATATATTATATCATATTTTTTTTGCTGAATGCCATCGTACGCGAGAAGAATCTCATACTGGCCCAATGCGAAGACATTACTAAACACCACAACAGCAGTAATTTGGCAAGTAAAAAAAAAAAAAACACAAACTATTTTTGCTGCTTTTTATTGCTACTTTTTCCAGTCCCTTTCATACCGAAGGACATAATGAGTTTGAAAGACTGAGGCCTCAGAGCTGGAGGACGACGCGGCTCTTTTATACAGAAAAACAGATCTCTGATTGTGCTGGAAAGCACGCAAACAGATTTTCATCTCGCTGCTCTGCCAAGTCTTTACAAGCTCAGATGTGTTTGCAAATGTGTTGAAATAAACATGGCAGTAGTTTGCTGATGTGGTTTGGCGCATCCAAATGTTGTGGATTTATTTATTTATTGTTCTGGAAGCAGCCTATTATCTTCAGGCACAGCATTACTCATCCAGCATGGTCTGTATGGGATTAAAGCCGGTCCTAAACGATCCAGCCTTTAGTGTGGTCAGTATTAGGAGTCTTGAAATTATTTATAAGGGGTGTGAATGTTAGGGCAGGAGTAATTGTATTGTGTGTGTGTGGGCGTGTGTGTGTGTGTGTGTGTGTTACTGGGTTTGATGAAGTCATGGCTGATGTGCTCCACTAATGGGCTCTGAGGGGTTATCAGATGAAGCTTTTCCTGTCTGCCTTAATGGATTCTGGCTACTGTGTGTGCGTTCCTCAGAGGGAGAAGATGCATTTGTCTCCCAATGATCTTATTCCTTACAGTTTATCTCTCTTTTTAAAGAATGAGGATGAAGACTTATTAACTATAATTAGAGAAGATGACAGACTCGCAGCCGCTGTGCACAAGTGTTTTAAACACATGGGATTACCTTAAAAACTCTATTTTCAGACACTATTCAGGACGCTGGCCTACATACTTTTTAAAGGAAATAAATTAATGGTTCTTTACAGACAGAACTGGAAAAAAAAAAAAAAAACTGGCCCAGATCACAATCTGTACTCCAAACAACGACAGACTGATTGGATCAAATCCAGCAGCCCAGTTTGTCTGAGTTTTTCTAAAACATCTATAGGATCAGCACTGAAACATTTAGCAATAACACTGAATAATCTCTATAAGAAGAAATGACACAGTGTGTGCGCGTGTGTGTCAATAAAGAGGAGTTTGCAGGCCTAATATTGACTGGAAGTCTCCTGACTCGTGTCTGCTGTGTGGGTCGAGCAGACAAAGCTGAACATAGTCCAGGTATTGCAGGCTGCAGCCTGCCTTCAAGAAACAGCACCAACTCAGAAACGAAGGATCATGCCGCAGCTCACTGCATTGTTGGACTACATTTTTAAAAGAATGCTAGAAATGACTTTTCACTGCGCAAACTGCGATACAAAAACATTTTCCAGTCTTATCCTAATCTAAGCATCTAAGAAATGACAAACAATGGGAGTTGGGAGCCAAGAATAATGTATCTTTTGAAACTGTGTACATGTGTTTCAAAAACACTGGGTACATAACAAGTGGATACTAGCTGGCTAATTAGTCAGGCTATCTGCTGGTAGAGTCTGAAGTCAGCTGGTTAACAGGCTCACACTCCTGGTTAATTTCCCACTTCCCCAATTCGCCACCCCTACTTTGACCATGTCCTTCCTTTCCTCTATTTTATAATTGTAAACAAACCATTTCCTTTCTGTCTACTTAAACCCTTCTATTTGATTCAATTAGAGTTCATATTATTAAATGAGACCTTTGCAGTAGTATTGTAGTTCTGATCCGTGTAGCAGAATGTAACAAAAAATTATTTGAGTAATAACTGCTTTTTATCTGTTGCTGAAATCAAAACTGAATAGCAAATAACTCAAAATAACTCCAATCAGCTTCCTGCTGGTAGATAAATTTTACATGGGTCATATATTCACATTATCTTACAGTGTATATAGATTATATAAAACTACTTTAAATCATCAGTTGTCAAAGAACGTTCGACGTCCCCGAAGGGTGCGTGAATTGACGTATGGTCAATGTGAAATTCCCAACAGTAGCTTTAATTCCCACCTGAAAGAGTTTGTGCATAAAACAACCAAAACCACAAGGGTACAAAAATGGTGCTACTTGAAGCTTGCCAAATGGAGATTTGAAAACTGAGTTTACTGAGTGCCAGATCAGTGGTGCTTCTTTAGTTTATAAACTATAGCAAACCCCTCCTCTTTTCATTTTGAAACACGTGACAGACCCAATGGACGACTGGTTCATCATTAACATTTTCAGGAAGCTCTGTTGAGGCTGAAATCCCCAAGATGGGGTTAATTTATACCAAAACAAAAACACATCTCATCAGCTCCTCAAACCTTCACAATGCATTGTGGAATTTAGCAGAAAGGCAGCTGTGGTGTTCTCCTCCCCGGCTTAGGGGTTGTGGCTTTCCATGACTATCATCACATGTTGCAACTCTTAACTTGGGGTTATTGCAGCAAGGCTAAGGTTGGTTATTAAAACTTCATGACTCAACAGCCTTGTATTAGCAACGACCCAGCTCAGACACAAGAGGACCAGGGTTCATGTGGGCTGAAACTTTGGAGAATCAGTAAGAAAGAAAGGTGAGTCATGCGCTTGTCTGATGTAGAGGGAAGAATTCTCGCATTATGTGCATCTAAGGATTGTTGTGTTTTAAAACACATCTGTCAAATCCATGTGTTCCTCTGTTTGTGGGAGGCTGTGTGCAGCTGAGAATGAAACGACCATATGCTGATCCATAGTACAAACACACACACACACACACACACACACACACACACACACACACACACACACACACACACACACACACACACACACCCCAAATGGTTTCCAAGCTCAGGGGAAAACAGTAACCAAATAATAAATCGCACATTTTATCTGCTGGTTTCTTTCAAAGTTATTTAAACCAAGCCTCCTTTTTCAGTGTTTTTAAAAGCCATAGAATAATTTACACAAAAAAAGATAGACTTATTCCGTTATCCGGTTGTAAAAAAAACAACAAAAAAAAACCTGAGGTTACGTAAAATCAAACTATCTTGTTACAACATGAAATAATCATTTTCTTCATAAAAAATAAAAGTAAGTTATTTTCGACAAATTCCAGTGAAAAACACCCAGTCTACAGCTGATGAGGATGTCTCCAGAGCAGCTACCACCCTTGAGGTCCACACCCATTCATCCATTGCAGTCATTGTTTCCGTTTCTTCGCCCCGGTTTTGAGAGAAGAGGTGGGGAAACAATCAAAGATCGAGGAGAAAGCTGTGACAGATCTAGCTGGGGGGGGTTTTCTTACCGTATTTAGACTCTGGGTTTTTCTCCTCCGGCTCCATTCTCACGCTCCGTTCTTCACCTCGCTGATGATCAAGCCTCAGACAGCGCAGTTACCATGGAAATGTCCAGGCGGAGAAAAAACACCAAGAAGTGACCGACTGCTAGCTGCTACCGCGCTCAGAGAGAGAGAGGAAAAGAGGGGAAGAGCGAGAGAGACCATCCCAAAATACACGGTTTCACGTCGCATTCCACAAATAATTGAAAGCAGGCGCAGCCAATCAGAGAGCGAGGTTTGAGCATTGATGAGTTCTCTAGCCAATCAAAGTGTCGCTGAGCGGAGAAGCCCCACCTTTTGCTCACATTGCTCTGGAATGTTTATGATGAGAAAACTAAAGTGTTTATTTCAATGGACGTAACAGGTTTAAAAGTGTATTTTAAAAAAAGAAAGTTTTATGTGAAAACAAAATAATATTGTTACTTTTGTGAATCTGCGTTTTTGTTTTATATAAAAAAATTGTGAAAAAGTAAGAGTGAACAGAAATTATTTCCCTTGTAACATAAATAAATCGTTTACATTGCAAACATTTAGGCTATATATTTTTAAATGCAAACTTTTCACCATTATCACAAAATAATTAAAAGTATAATTTGCTATATACTGTAAAAAGAAAAAAAATAACTAGGTTATGGATAAAAAATGAAAAAAACATTCGATTTTCTTTTTCAAAAATGGGAAAAACATATACACTTACCGCTGAGTTAATACTTTGTGGAACCTCACATCAACCGGAACTGCAATTTTTTAGAAGTTTTTTTCTGCCAAATTTTGCTAACCGCCTTTTTCTCAGAACGGCTTAATCACAGTCAGATTACATTGAAGACGCAGGCTGCGAATCGAACTGATTCTCAATTAGATTTAGATCTGAACTTCCACTGGGCAATTCCAACACCTTAACATTTGGCTCTATGTTCAGTCCTCCATCACCCCAGTCCCAAGTTATTTGGAGCCTGTAACAGGATTTTTTTCCCCAGCATTGTACTCTATTTAAACCACTCATCGTATCAGCTCTGACCAGCTTCCTTTGCCTGCAGAGGAAAATCATCGCCACAGGGTGGCAGCATCAAGGAAAGTGTGTTAATGTAATGAGCAGTGTTTTCCTCCACACATATTTTATGTATGCAAGTGACAAAACATATTTTGTCACTTGATGTATGCACTTGTTGCAACTTGACTTGGTGCAAACTTTAAACTGGACTTGCCATGGCTTTCACACAACAGCGCCATTCGTCTTTCCATTGTTTGATCAAGTCTGGATTTGTGATGTACTCGGCTAATCATTGCTTGGGTGGACAGATAGTCAGACCTGAGCTGTGGAGCTCTGCAGCTCATCACGAGTTACCACAGGCCTCTTAGCTAGTTCTCTAAATTAATGTTCTCCTCTCCTGGCTTGTCAGTTTATGTGGAAGCAGTTGTGCCACATTCTTAATATCTTCAGATAATGGATTTAACAGTATAATAAATCCATGTTCAAAGCTTAGGATATTGTTTTTTTTTAGTCTAACCCTACTTAAAACAAAAACAACCAATGTTTATTTTGAAACCAATTGAGTCCAAATTAAATTCTGACCAATCAATTTTATTCCAACACGAAGATTAAAAGCATAATCTTTAGTTTGTGGCTAACTGGCTTAATTACTCCACAATATACCACAAAACCTACAAATATGGACCCTTACAATGTTCATTTCAGAGTAATAATAGTACAAGTAAAAAATCATGCAACATTAAGAGTAGCACAATGTGTAAAATGAGAGCCCTTGGCTTGGTGAGATGCAGACAGATGTTAAACTTAGTCGATGACCTTCCTGGTAAAATGAAAACATCCTTGAAATGGCAAAGCTTTTGGAGACACTCTCACATTTCTTAACATAACTCTATTCGCTGAAACTGTCAGACATAAAAGTGTTACGTGCAGCTTTTCCAGGAAAGGAATGAATAATTTAACAGAATGAGATGTAATCAGGTTTCCTCAGAAAACCATGAGAGCGCATCCCCCTGTGCTATAACACCCCATAAGCCAAAGCTAGCAGCTGAATGCATCTTACAAGCTGCAAAGCTTTCCTTTAATTCTATTTGCTTTTGATAGCATACTAATGTAGAACTTTGCAAAAAAAAAAGAAAATACCAGTTACAACAGGATTAATAGATTAAATGCTGTGTCTCAGATGTGAATCTTGTGCAAAATTTGTATTCCTGAAACAATCCAACTGGAAGTCGTGAAAGTAAAGCTTTTCTAATTTTTTCACGATACAATCTCATCTCAAAATGCATTCTGGGACAAAAATAATCAATTGAACTCAATTACGCAAACTATAAATTTTTCAGCTTTTATATAAAGAAACTGAAAAAGCTCAGGGTATCTGTCTGTCTGTCTGTCTGGTATTGTACTTTGTTGTATTGTTCACTTTATGATTATCCTCAATCTTGTGTTAGTCATATACATAAAATCCCAATATAATTTAACAAAATAGTGTAAGGGCTCCGAAGAGGAAGAGGTGCTGAAGAAGAATACCAAGGCTCTGGATATTGCCAGACAACCCAGGGACATGCTGGGAGGAAACGGCTTTGCAGACGAGTACCACATCATCCGTCACGTCATGAACCTGGAGGCTGTCAACACTTTACGAAGGTGAGTCAGAGGAGCAGCCCGAACTAACACCACAGATTCAACTTATACAGGTTTTGTTTTTAAGAGTCCAGGGCTAACTAAATCTCAGTAAAACAACTCACTCTAGATGTGTGTGCAGTCAGTCACATTACCCAGGTTGAGTTGTAATAAGAGGACCGATTGGTAGGAAAAAGCTGAGCTAGAAGAAGAAAAACACTTTTTTTTTCTTATAGAAAAACATTTTTCTTATAGCATGAATGTATTTAATATTTTCTTTGTGCAAATGTCATTGCTTTAAGTGCTGCAGGTGTCAGCTATTGGACAAGAGAAAGTTCAATATATTGTCTGTGCGACACTCAATGTTTTAAATCATCTTTGCACTAAATGATCTACACAGATAAAGGTGATTCAGTCCAGCAAGGTGAGATATTATGTTATTTTATGCAAAGCAAACTTTGAAATGTTACATAAAATGTGCTGTGACGTTCTGCTCATACTCTTGCTAAGTGATGAGGTATTTTCAGAGGTAGTCATTTTGATTAATGCTAGTTTATCAGTAAATTATCAGTTCAGCATATGTATGTTTTCTTTTGTCTTCTTCTCACTATATGTTAATTTTTCAAAATAAACGTGTTAACACCTGTAACCGTCGGATTTCCATTTATACAATAATAAACTCAAAAAATTGTGATTATAAAATTGGGTTTTGAAACACATATCATGGTTAAACTCATGAGAAACTTAGAAATTTGATAATTTTTTGTTCCTCTTCATTTACACTGGTATTGCGGTGGAAAACAGGGAGAAAAACAACTACTAATCATGCTTCAAGGAGAAAATGGGTTTGTTTTTATCTTGCAGTTACACATAAACACCGCCAGAGGTCAGCAACGGAGTGTTGAAGCTCCATCTTAAATCACTTGTTCCATGTCAGCACACCTTGTTTAAGGTGTTTTCTATTGTTCGCCTTTGACAGGGACCCACGACATCCTGGGTAGAGCTATTACCGGCCTGCAGGCGTTCACCGTGGTAAAATAGATGGACTTCAGCATCTAGATAAAACTGACAATCTGAAAAATCTGGGAAGTCCAGTTTCCTCCTACAAGCAGCAGTGCTGCTGGACATACGTGATGAATACTTGATCAGAGTTATGTTTATGAAACTACTTGAGCAAGATATTTATTTGTGTTGATGTTTCGTGCTTAGGGCTACTGTCAGTCATATTGGAGCTAAATATTAGACCCAACTTTTTAAATATTTTAACTATATTTTAATATAAAAGTTACGACTTGTACAATAAAACAATCACACTTAAGCGTATGATTGCTTAATAAGTTGGCGAATATTCAGCTGTTATATTTTGTCTTGCTTGACTATGTAAATTGGCTTGAATGATCATAGTCAAAATACTGTATATACAGACCCCGATAGTTCCTCCCAGTAAGATTTGTGTACTGCAAATGTTCTGTAAATAACACAACATAACTTGGCATTGTTCCCTTTTCTTGTGAATGTATTTATTGCAAAACATTACGATGCTAAAACTGAACATGAAGCAAATGCGAACTTAGCTTTGGCTGGTCTGTTTTTGTTTTAGCTCCTGTCAGAAAATGGTGAACTGAAACCCGAGGCAAAATCAGTTGTTTAGGAATTGAGAAGGAATGAAGACAAATGAACATAATTATTCAACACCAACAACACCACAAAAAACATTCAATATGTCTTCAGTTTAATAACCCTAGTTGAGCATAAAATTAATTTGTTACGGCTCTGCTCTCTGATTAATGTCCAGACCATCTTTGAGGCATTCCAAGGCCTGGCTGGCCTCCAGGAGCTCGTTCTCCAGCTTAGAGCAGCTTTCCAGCACCTCTGACAGCTCTTGCAGCTTCACCTGGATTTCATTGCTGTTAAGCTCATAGATGGTGAACATTTCCTCTTTTATCAACTGACACATCTCTGACACCTGAAGAAGGGAGAAAAGAAATCAGGCAAGAGTATCTGCTTAAAACAGGAAAGAAGGGTCTGAAGTAGAATCAGAGCTTTTCTGGACAAGATATCTAAGAGGAGTTCACACCTTCTCTGTTAGCTGCTTCTGAAAGCTGTCCATCATTTCCTGGTCTCTGGTTCGCTCGTGACTTAGTTTTTCCACCATTTCTTGAGCTCTTTTGCTGATGTCATCAATGTACGAGCTGCAACCGATGTAAAAATTTTATGTAACGGGTGGAATACATGTAATTTCCTAAAACATATTTACATTTTTGCAGCGTGCATGGGTGTCTTTGTACCTGCTACGGTTCTCTTGAATCTCAGTCATACTCACACTTGACTTGTTTTTTGACAAGTCACAATCTGTGTCTTCCACCTGAAAAGGAAGGAAAATATTTCAAGAAATTATTTCGTCATCCAGAAGAAAAATTACAGACAGAAATAAGACATTCTCAAAGTATAAATAAGCGGTCTGACCAAATTTTTTTTTACTCTTGAACCTTAAGAGAGCCTGAAAATTAACTTGGTAACTTACAATGTTTATGTTTTATGTAAAGAAATGTGGTGGTTTATACCAATTATTTAGACAGTAAGAGTAAAGTAAGTCATGACATTACATTTAATGTTAAAGAAGGTTCTTGCCTATATGTGTTTATCTAAAAGTTGATTTTTTTAAAAATTATTTCTTAGTTTTACCATCGGCGAGTCTTCATGACCTTTCTTAGGAGTGGATAGGGAGCTGGATGGAAGGTCATCAAAGAAGAAATCCATTTTGGTCTGTCTGACCGTCAAGGTTGGGATGTAGGAAAGCACAAGATTAACTTTAGTGAAAGTAATGTTATTTACATTGAACAATTTAGACCACATGTAAATTTATTACCACTATGACAAAGGAGTGCTAAAAAAGTTAAAGTTGAAAAAACATCAGGCTAAAGCATTTGTTGTCTTTATCATGGATACATTATAAATAAATACAGTGAATGTCATCTCAAACAACTGATAAATGATAAGCCCACATGGAACCGAAACTAACCACATCAATATGTTTTGTATCATTCAAAAAAAAATAATTATAAAACCTTTAACAATTTATACTGACGGTGTGTGTTTTTCATGGCCAAATGTCCTATATTTTTGAGTTAATTGTCCTTTACTTTCTTGGTTAACATATATATACTTTAATCTATTCTGAGCAACAAGAACAGGACACTCTTCAAAAATGCTAGCTATATTTAGTCAAGATTAATAATGGGTGTGCCCTAGTTAGCTTTCAGTATAATTTATTGGATTAGAAAACACGCTCAAAAAGTGATGCTAAAAGCTAATTGTGGATTAAATTTGAAATCCACAATACGTTAAAAAAAGTCCACAATATGTTAAAATGTTAAAAATGTTTCTTATTTAAAGAAAATTGACATATCTAAAGCATTAGCTTATTATGGTGTCAATATTGTGATATTAAATGAATCATTTGAATTCATGATTCCAATTTGTTAAAATTACAATGTAAAATTACAATGTACAGAAAGTTGATAAATGTAATCGTTAATACTAAAATAATCATTATATCGAGTCTGTTGTTCGGATATTGCAATTTAATGTAACCGTTCTCATAGACATTAACACGTAAATATGTCTATGACCGTTCTAGCAAAAGGTTAGCATGTAGCCAGCCTGTCACATGCTAACGTGTTGCTAGCAGAAGTTAGCAAAGTGATATTTTCTGCGGTTAGTAAACATAAAATTCCCACATATTGGTCTGCAGCTTGATAATTCACGCCATTTATAATGTAATATAGTGCATATAGTAATATTTTTACGTAACTAGATATCAACTGGCAGAATGTACAGACGTAAGAAGTGAATTAGCAACCATCAAGCTACAGTAGTTTAAAGTCCTGAACTTTAAACTACCATATTCTAATGTCTTTTAATTAAAAAGTCTCCCAAATGTTAGTTTAAGAGGGTTACAAAATACTTGAAAGATTTTATTAAGTTCTTAGAAACAGATGTCAGATGACTTACCTGTCAGCCGGAGCTTACGAGACTGTTTTTTTTAGGGTAATTTTATTGGGACTGTAGCTATGGTAACGGAATGCAGTTCTACACAAAACGGTTAACCGCAACACAGAAAAGGTCAACAGCAAACAGAAAAATGAAAGATATTAAATTCAGTTAAAGTAAAAAATAGTACCTTATTGAGCAAAACTAAATGTTGTTTACTCATTTAAGACCAAATTTTAGCTTCAGTCGAAAAGGGGGCAGGGTACATTTGAGCTACTCGAAATGTATGGAAAAACCTGTAATTTGTTGTATTAATTAAAATAATTGCACTAATATAATGGGCTATGTGAAACAACAGATGCTGAAAACGTTTTATTGCTATGTGTCCTTGTCTAGCTCTTGTTCCTTGATGATAGGATGGCATCATTAAATCATTATTTAACCATCAGTTCTGGCCTTCTCAACTTTCACTGGATGCTGCTGCTAAATAAGTAGACAAGTAGTCTGTTGTGCTTGAGTTTTGTGTTGCTTAGTTCAAATGAATTTAATAACATCCAACTGAAACATCACTAACACTTATAATTAGTTAATTTTTCAAGTTTGCATTGTGACTGTATAATATTTTCTCTGGGATTTGCAGTTTTCTTCAGTATGGTTATTAAAATACTGCTGTTAGCAAGCTCAGCTCACATACAACACTACAACTAGCTTCTACTTAGATATACAGCTTACTTTTTAAAATTTTTTTATTTATTCAGTCTCTTTTATTATGTTTAGTTCAAAAAGGTGAAATGAAAAAAACAGCTTTCAGTGTCATAGTGACACTTTTTCTGATATACAGTAAAGACATTGTACCTTAGGCGGGGCAGTCTTGTGTGAAGCGCTTGATGCAGCACTGGCAAGATTTGTTGCAGATTAAATGCTCTCCAGTTCTGTGAGCTGGGATAGGGTTGGGATGGGCTGCTGCTGGATCGGCACTGTGATCTGATGTAATCCCTTCCTTCACTTCCCCTTCACTCTGTCACTGTCCACACTCTGGATTATGTCAGGACAGAGGAAGCAGCATACGGAAGCACACGGCCTGTTGAAAATACCATGATGCCTCTTCGACTTGTAGCAAATACTGTTAATCATGATGTGACACTGTGGAGAGCAGGATTTAGTTAGATTAAATAGTAATAGTTAATCTAAATACTGGAATTGACAAAAAACCAGGTAAGAGACTTTCTTCATTCGCTACTTCAAATTTTTTTTTTTGAAATGCTCAAATTTGCTACTTTCGCTTCAGGAAGAGACTCTTCAGCAGGAAGAAGATTTAAACTACAAGCTGGTTTCCTTTGAATGTACAGAAGAAGCTACTCTTTAGTAGAGGAAGCTCCTACTGTGGAAATATGGACAACTTTAACTATACAGACCCAGCGGGACAGTCCTTCCAGTACTTGGTACAAAATGTGGAACCTTTGTATAAGCAATACAAGCCCCCACCTAGGGACTTCATCCAGCTCCCCAAGTCGGTGGTGTACCTCATCATGGCTGCCCTGGTTGTTGTTGCTGTGGCGTACGCAATCGTCGGTCACCTCATCAAAGATCTCATGCTGGATATAACAGGTACCCGATTCAGCCAGAGGCAACACATAAGCTCCACAACATAATTCTTCTTGACCTAAGCATGAGCTAATCAGGCTCAGTTGTGTGCCGTCTGCTCTCAAAAATCGTTGTGTTAAGTAAAGCAGTCAACTCTCTTCTTTGCAATTTTATGCTGAAAATGTTCAGATTTGACATAGGCTATTCTAACAGATATTTATTCTCAGTCAAGTTCTTTATTTCCTCAAGGAGACACACACCTTTCTGTAGTTGATTGAAACTGGTTGCAGTTATGCAACATTATCTTGGAAAATAGCAATCATCTCTTCGCTGTGGATAAAATGGTGGTAATATCCTGAATTTTATGTGCAAATCTATGAAGAATGAATGCATGAGTGCAAAAGAACAGAAATCCTTAGAAATGTCTCCTCGAGTTATTTGCTTTCCTGTCACGTCAAAGCAATTCCTCTGAGATAAAACATTTTATAGCAGGGCAGGTGTGCTGATTACCCAAAATGATCTCGCAAAACAGGAATAATACTCACTACATAACTGTACAGAAAGTGGAGGTTGAGCGCTTTTTATACGGTGAAACCCTCCAGCGCTATACTGGCTTCAGAGAACGTTGGAAATATCACGATACTTCATGAAGTGTGTCTGTTCACAGACTGTTTGCTGGGCCCAATTGAGGACGACCTGAAAAAGGACGCAGAAGTAGGGGGTGTCGACCCTCTTCACATGCCGCCTGCCCTGAGCCACTCCCACCCAAACGCCTTCCACGTGTGGAACCAGGACGACATAATCATCCCCATGACCCCCGTCCACGAGACCCCATTAGCCAGCCCGCTGATGTCCGTCATCCCGTACATCCCCTCGTTCTTCCCCAGCCACCTCAGCATCGCCAGCCCCACCACCACCACTCAGCCGCTTCCCAGAGAGAGTGATGCGTGAGGAGATGAACGCACACCAAGCCTCTTCAGCTACTTCTGCATCTGAAACCGCTTCTAGTTAAAACAGACCAGTTTCCAAAATGTTTGGAGAACTGATTTACCTCGGAAAATGTGCTGAAAATCCGCGAGTGACCCCCAAGAGACGATTCTGATCCGGAGATCTTCCTTTTTGACGTCTTTTGTGGAACGTACAAGCAATAATAAGTTTATCGTGGCTGTATTATAAAAAAAAAAAAAAAAATACTGTTTGTTTTTCTGCAAGAGAAGGAAACATACCAGATGTTTTCATTCGCTCAGAGCCTGGAATATTCAGGAGGATCGCCTTCATTAGTTGCTTTTTCCAAGAGTTTTGTGCCAAGACAATGCAGTGATCTTTTTTCACCTGCCAAACCAAGCGATTCAACTGATTATTTCATTTAATTGTTGTCAGGAGCCTTTGATCCTTTTAAGCAAAGTATATTGTTCATAGTTGTGTGAAAAAATATCCTACTTATTATTCTAATAAATATATTCGCGAATCTCAAAAGAATTGTTGACATATTCATGTCTAATCTTTTTTTTTTTTTTTAAAACCTCTGCTAAGAGAGTAATTCAAACTCAAACAATAAGACTAATTTTATTGTGCAGATTGAACAAAGGGGTTATTTGAGGAAAGGGTTAAGACACCACATCCTTCCAGGACTAGTACATACCCATTTGGGAGGATGCAGGTGAGCTTTGATGAAGGTGAGCTGACCTGGCTCTCATGCATTGAAGCAATTTATGTGGTTATTTTCCTCAAATGCTGTTTGGTTTACGTCAAACATGTCGTCTTGATTTGATTTCCAAATAATTCAGGTTTAGACTCTTCTAGCATAAGAGCATTAGACTCGGGTGTCATGCTATTTCTCTACATTCCTTCTGGGAAATTTTAGTCGGCCCTTTCAGGATTTTCTCAAATAGCAAATGTTTTCATCCTTGCATATCAAATATGGAAGTTAAACTTATGACTGTACAAGAATGTAACTATGTAACTTCTTATCAACAGTAGTACAAACCTGCCCTGAAGACCATTTAGAGTTTTTGAAGACTTATTTTAGCATCTTATGACATTAAACTCCACTCTATCAGTGGAGTTTAATGTCCTCCACTGATAGTTTGTCTTCAACTGATTTTTTTTCTTCCATTTTTACTTTAAAATGAGCTATTAAAAAAAGCAAAAATAGCACACACTGCAGGATTCAAATGTCTGCTTTCTTTGCGAATCAAAGACAAATAACGGAGTAAGGCGCTAACATATGCTGACACAGTCGTATTCTGATGCTGAAAATATCTGTGGGCCTTAAGGAGCTTGGCTGTTGGGATGAAGTTAATTCAATTAGTTAAGGTGACCACTTTAAGTTGATTCTGCGATACCTTTTAGAGACTCGACGATTAATGGGAAAAAAATGGAAACCTCAAAAATAGAGTGAAAATTTCATTTCCTATATAAATGAAGTAAAAATAAACCCAAAGACTGAATAAAGCCATTTTATGTTTATTTCATTTTCAGGTTTTCTTCATCTTTAAGTTGCAGTATTTAAATGTGTTATTTAAGAATGTTTGCTTTTATTTAAATTTTTTCTATGAGTTTCATTTTTATATGTTTATATAAATGCATGTATATTAATGAATTGAGACAATTAAGTCAAATGAGCCTCAGTGTGCAGGACAAAATCACATTATGGGGTCTTATGCAGGCAGGATATTGGCTAAAGTGAAAAAAACAAGTGTACAGTTAAAAACTTGTCAGCATTTAAGAGCATCAGATCAATTTCCCCAACGTCATTCATTTTTTATGCTAATTTATCTATTTGAATTAATTTAACTTTTTCTCTAATTTCCATGCTTATTTTTATTTTTTAAACTAAATTAAAAGTTTCTGATCTAACCTCGTTTTGAAAATCTGGTACTTTGCTCTGACATTGCTCATCCCATATGTGAAAAGCAGAGTGTGTGTATTGAGTGATGGGGACAGATTAGAGTGAGGAGATTAGATGAGCAAGTTTGGCATCCGAAATGCCCTTTTATTACTTTGCTGCAGATTTAGACGACTGGACCGTCCTAGTCAAATCAGAGTTGGTGATGTTAAGGATCTTAGTATGTTGCTTATGCAACATGCACTAGAATCATGAGAACTTCCCCAAAACTCAAACAAATGGATGAAGCAACTAACCTGTGATAAACATGGTGGGCGATGTGATTTTAATTGCAGAAAATTTTAATTCAGAGTGGGAGGGTTGTTTAATATAGAGCAACTGAACACGAGATGAGCGACACTACACAATAAAAACATGCAGTGCCATCCTGTTATAACATAGACATAGTAGTTCAAACTATGGAGTCATCTTGGCCTCTCAGCAGAGATTAAAGTCCTGGAAAGAAGAAGCTATTATTTTTACTCAACATGTGCAGCTAAAAAAAACTGAGTACTTTGAATAAAAAAGAAGTGGAAAAAAAAAACTATATAGATTTATTACACATAGTGTAAAATATTTCAACTCATTGTTTCTTGTGTTTTTGATGATTGTGCCTTAGAGATAATAAAAACTCAAATTGGAGTTGGACCATGTGTTAAACATAGCTTCAATACTGTGAGAAAAAATGACCAGCTGGGGAATAACACTAGCGCTGCTTTATTATAAGTTATATTAAAGGGCTAGTTCACTGTTTTATTAAGCAATCCAGTCAATATTTGTTTATTTCTTATTCAAAATGTAAAACAATCAGATACGAACACCTGGAACTGGATTAAAATAAATTGAATAGAGATTACAGTTTGAACTTTATAACACCTTTGTATTTGGCTTTATGTGTATGACATACAAAAACTGATATTCTCATTACTTTTTTTGCAATAGGTTTAGATTAAATTAAAATAGTCATTGGAACTGCAGTATTTGCATGGGTCAAACTTGGACTAAATTTCACTAGACTGATTACACGTCATTTAAGATGACAAGATTTGTTATCGTTTCATTTGGGAGGCAGCTTGGACTTGTTTTGGTAAACAGTTTTTCCCGCCGAGGTCAGAAACAGCTGACCTTGTTAAACGCCAAGAGGAAATTAAACTGTCTTGTTAAAAATGTCACGGCCTTAGAAAAATGAAGCGATTAAAGTGCAAAGTAAGGTCTGCGAGTACCTGCCTGAGTACCTCCTGTGAAGCCAAGTCTTACTTTAGATAGACTCTAATCAGCAGTAACTGACACGATGAGCAGCCCGATTAGGTTTTCTTCAGGTCTGCGATGGATTTACGTAAGTCAGGGTTAAGTGAGCCTCACCTGTCCTTTATCCTCAGATTACCCCAACCAACTTCTCCTGCTCTGACAGAGGACTGTCAGCCCAGCGCTCAGTCTGGTGGTGCATTACACCAACAGGCTGAAATTCATCCTAATTGGATCTACATACCCCTCACTTACTGTGAGTTACCATATTATAGCCTTTAGCTAAGACCACAGTATGTTTGGAGCAGAAGAGTCTCTGCCCTTATGCCACGTAAAAGATTACGTTCGATTCAACATTAGAGATTAGGGATTATAATTTAACAAAATGTTATAAATTGCGTTTGTTTTGGCATCCAGGGGAAGAACATCCTCTCTAAGACACTCTTACATAAAAAGAGATTAGAGCACATTTAACAAAAAAAAAAAAAAGGAAATCCACAGATGATAGAAAAACTGACCAGAAAACATCTGCTGGTAGATTTTTTTTTGCCTCCTCTCCCAGGTTAGCTGTCATCGGTTGGCTCAGTTCATCATGGACCTGGGAGCTGCCAACCTGCAGTCATTCAGGCTAATCCTCTGTTGGCAGGCCAGGCCGTTCTGTGACGGAAAAAGCGCTGACAGTCAAAGTCTTGTCCCCGACTGCCCTGCAGCCACAGCCTATCAGCTGCAGAGATCCAAACCTTCACAAATCTGAAAATCATACAACAGCGGCGAGAAGAAAGCCACAAGAAGTCCTGTTCACAGATTGCCACAAGTCATGCGGGGAAGAAAGCAAACGTGGACGAATAGCTCTGGTCAGAGGAAACCAAAATGCAAAGTAATGTCTGAGGCAGAACATAAAACAGCAGAGAAAGGGAAGCTGAAAATACTTACGAGTGTGGCGGAGACTTTCCTTCCAGCAAAAGGATGGCCTTATCATAGGCAGCCACAGCTACAGTGATGGGTTATGTTCAGAAACAAACCAAGGCCTTCAAACATTCTAGCTTCTGAGCCACAAAATAACAGAGGAGGAAACTCCTGACCGTCTGTTATTTGTAGAAAAGTCAGTGAAACAGGGGTATGAAACATAAACAGCATCAGCAGCCATTACATTGTTTTTATCCATTTGATTGTTTTTAACACTAAGATTTCTTGGATAAATCTGCTTTCCCATAATCAGTTTGATTTCTGAAGACGATCTCAATGCGCCACACTTTGTGACCCCACATGTGACTGAATGGTCCAGTAAAAGTCCAAACACAAATCCAATTAAGAATATGTAACATCCAATCTGGATGTATAGGGTCTGTAAAATTGTTGTTTACAGACACTATATATCCAAAAAATAATGAACCAGAAATATTTTACAAAGAAAAATGGCCAAAAAAAAGTTAGATATGCAAAAGTGGTAGAGAAATGATGGAGGAAAAAAGGGACAAGGAGGGAAGAAGAAAAATACCATAAAAAGAAAATCGAGGAAAGGTAAAAAAAAAGAAAGAAAAGGAAGCACACAAGGAAAGACAAAAGAAAACTATGCACAAATGTATCAATGAAGGAAGGACTAGAAAACAGGTAAAAAACTGGAAAGTCAAACTTAAGGATAACAGGAAGGATGAAATGAAAAGGAAGGAGATTAGGAAGAAGGTAAAAAAGGATGAAGTAAGGGGACAGATGAATGGGGAATGAAAAGTAAAGCAAACAAGACAAAGAATGAATTGAAGAACAAAAAAGAAAGAGGATTTAAAAAATCTGGAAATGTAAAGATTTTTCCAAACCTAGAAAACCACCCGAAGTTTTTTCCACACTAACGAAACCCCGAGTGTCATCTTGGATCATACATCATCTCTCCCTGTGAAGCGTGTTTACTTAGAATTTACTATTTTTGTACAAAGAAAATGCAACTTAGAAACTTTATAAAACATTTACTTAATCATCTTCACATGTTAAGAAAAAAGTTTGAACTGATTTCAGTGGAAAAGAAAATCCATTGCAAAGAAAATGTACAGACATCAAGAAAAAGATAAAACGGCTCTAAAGCTTTCCAGGGAGTTCTGCTGTTAAATTTCACTCAAAAACCAGAACAGTTTTCTGTGTGAACAAGTTAAAAGAATAGCATTACCATGCACGACATCTAATGGGAGGAAAAAATAATCCAATATGCTGTCATTATTTGGCATTACTAAATTATACAATAAGGCTCCTGAATATACAGTGCCTGAAAGAAGCCTTTGGAAGCTGCTGTCAAAACAAGAGACGCCACACTTTACGAAACACATTTTAGTTTACAATAAATTCACATGAAAATTTTGTGGCAAAGTTAAAAGCAGAATCAAACGTCACCGATTCGACATCACAGATTAGTCCTTTTCACAATGAACGATTGTCTCAGTTGGACGTCTACATGAACTTCCTCTGGGAAAGGACGGTGCGGAACAGAGACGTGCCTATGGCCTGGAAGTAGGTCAGGAACAGCTTGCTGTCTGTGACCTCCGCATGAACGAACCCCCCCTTGGTCGAAGACTCGCCGGTGAAAAACTTCAAAGAGTCCTTGGGGACGTGGTTCCAGTGTCTGGTGTCATCATCCAAGAAGTTCCCAGCACCACTGACTACATAGCCCACACCAGTCTCTTCAAGGTACTGTGGAAAAAGAAAGAAACGTAACAGTAAAGTTTGAAAAAAATAAAAATCTGCAAACAAAGTTGTTTGTTAAATGTCCTGGAGCTGACCTGCAGATTGTGGTCGTGTCCACACAGGTACGCGGTCACGTTGTGTTTAAGGAGCAGAGGGCGAAGGTTCTTCAGTAAGCACTTTGTGGGGCCGTGCTCCGACACGGACCAGACCGGATAGTGGCCCGCCACCAACAGGAAGTCTGCCTTGGACCGGGCCAGCCGGTCCTGCAGCCAGACCAGCTGACGGTTGGCGTCCACCGCAGACAGGGGGCCTCTGGGCTGCGCGTCAGCGAAGTCGTCGGAGTTTCCACAGAGCATCACCGTGTCGAGCATGATGATGGTGAGAGTCTTCCCCGTGTTGGGGATGCGGAAGTTCAGCTCGTAGTAATAAGAGGGAAACTTCCTAACGAAGGAGAAACATCAAATGTTCTCTTCACAACTTCTGGTTATTTGTTGGGAAATGCATAAGAAAGTAGAATGTCACTGAATAAATTTATTTCAGAATTTCAGCTGAAATGCGTACGAGGGAAACTCGTACGCATTAATTACAGAGAAATTTCAAAGGTTATTTCTATTTTTGGAAACTTTGATTTCAGACCTTATGAATTTCCATAAACCTCTTGAATTGGCTTTGCTGCACATCCTCTGAAGACTGAGGTTATTTTACCCCCACTTTCCTTCCACTAAACTTTTCACTAATATACCCAGAAACAACCCTCTAAAAAGCCCAGAGTTGTTGCCCTTTAGCAATAACTCTGAAGTTTAGCTGTTGTGTGGACAACTACCTGCTGGACATTTGTCCAGTCAGCAGTCTTACATGACTGTACAAGATATAGAAAGTCATTTCTGGGTTAGAATGCATTTGTTATACATTATCAGATTTTTAGAGAAACTGAAGAGTAAGCTTTTATAAGTTAAACATTTTGATTCCTCTTTGTGTAATTAATCCATACAAGTTTCAGGTTTTCAATGTATTTAAGCACACCTTACCATCTGTCGGACTTTTGAGAGTACTCGATCTGAGCTTTGACGTTTCCTGCATGGTCATGATTACCAGCCACAACATACCAAGGGACTCTGAGATACTTTGAGGTGTAGACAGACTCAAAGGTTTCCTTTAAGTGGGAGATTTAGAAGAGACAGTAGGTTGGAGTTCACAGAAAAAGGCTTTTTAGAAGGGTGTCTGTGGTCTCATACCAGAAAAACTCAACAGACCTGAAACCGTGGGGAATCCACACTGTCCACACCTTTGTAGTAGAAGTTATCACCAAGCGCCAGAATAAAGTCGGCACCCATCTGTGCTGCTACGTTGCCCATTTCCTGAGCTGTAAGCGTCTGCTCAGTCGTGACATAAGGCGAGGTGGGGAGTCCGCCCCAGTCCCCTACAACCAGGAACCTAATGGAGGTCTTGTTTCCTGGTAGGGTGTAAAACAATACCCGTTAGCTCAACAGCAACACAACTTGGGTCATTTAAACTCACGGTAGTCAAGGTGAAAACAAACACTTACTGCCATTTCCCCCCAGGTCTTGAAAATCAGCAGGAAAGCAGAGGGTCACACCGATGCCAGCGGATAGGAGGGTTAAAAGAGCAAATGCCATCTTAAAAAAGCAAAAATAATCAAGAGTTTCAGAGCGCTTGAAGATAAATCAAACATAAGTGAACCAAAACCACATGTGAAACTCAGCATCCATGTGATCAAAGGTTTTAAAAAAAAGAGGAAGAACAGGTTTCACGGGTTCAGGTTGCACGTCTAGCTCAGCGAGTGTGGCTATGCTTCCTCTTTATTTTGCGACTCCTGCAAACAACAACGCTGTCTTGAGTGTGATTGGTGCAGCTTGGAGCTGTCACGTCCCCGCTGGAGGTAATAAAGCCCAATCAATGTGGCCGTATCTATGTGGTTGAAAGGGTCAGAGGTCACAGTTCAGTGTTCCAGAGCATCTCTGCCTTTTATAGAACATCTCATTTTATCATGACAGTTTAAAGGGCACCTATACAAGAGTATTAGGGTCACACTAAGACAAAAACAAAAATAAAATGATGAGAATAAAGTTACAATATAACAACAAAGGACTCATACGAGAATAAACTAATTATAGTATAATAAAGTAATAGTACTAATAGTCAATATGAGAATAAAGTTGCACAATAAAGTCAAAATGACACGTGAATGAAGTCATATTACGATTATTCTCAAACTATTGACTTTATTCTCATAATGTGACTTTTTTTACGAGTTTACTCTCATAATATCATGACTTTATACTTGTAATTTTGTGGCTTATTTTTTTCTTGGTATGGCTCTAATAAAAAAATAGCTCATGTGCTTAAAAAAAACCATGTAGCCATGTTCTGGCAATAAATAGTTTTTAAATTAATTCTAGAAAATTAGCCATTTCAAAAACCTTCCAAATGCAATGTCAGACATCAGCAACCACAGGCTGTTACCTAGCAACCCAAGGGTAGCTCCAGGACGTTTGGTTGGCTGGTTTTACTGCGACATGACCTCCGCATGAGGTGTTTTCGAGCAGTGGCTGCTGGAAAACACAACTGTTTTGTTGTTGACTTCCCATCCAGAAACCACTTGTTGCATTCTTGCGGGTTGTGCAGGAGGCTCTACTTCTGCTTTTCAAAGATCTACAAGTTGTACAATTGTGCACTAAAATGTCTATATCTAAGAACGATTTTGTACAAAAAACATAATATGCATGTTTTGTATAGCTCAAAAATCTATCGCAACTTGTTCAAGGAAGCACAACAGATCAAACATATCACCTTTGAAAGAACACTTAAGTCTAAGAAGCAAAAGACAACTCTTTTTTTAAAATTACAAGCTATTCAAATGGTGTACATTTGTGAAATAAAAAAAAGCAATTATAAAATACTCACGGTGAGGAGACGGGATCTGGCTGACTGCGTCCTCACACCTCTCCTTGTTCCTCTGCTTTTTATCAGCGCTCCTGGAGGAGCGGCTTCAGGAGGAGCGGCTTCAGGAGGAGAGGCCACGCTGCACAGGCATGATTCTTGTTCACAGCCTGACTCGGGACCAGGCGGTGATCGGTGGCACGTGTGGCCCTCGGAGGTTAATATAGCTCGTGTCTAGACTCCGCTTCCAACACTTCAGCATTAATCACGATTTTTCCTGCTTTGCTTCCATCTCAAGTTTCTGTCTTCCTGATTTTTCTATGGAAAACAGAGCATGTTATATATAAGCGGATGGGTCAAGTTGTCTATCTTGGAAACACTTCTGTGTCTTTGATCATGTTACAAAACACAGTTGTTTAAGTCCAGGAGTTAGACATGAGTTCACTTTAAAAATATATATTTTCAAACATTTTAAGGGTCTTTCTCAGGCTTAATTTAAGAGATGTTTTCATGTCAGACTTTGTCAGAACCAAATTCCCACAGTTCTGTCCCCTTAGAACCATTTTAATAGTATAAAAATGTATGTTCCTGTTGGATATTGAACATATTTCTACTTTGGTTAAGATCTAAACATGGAATCTGGAAATAAACTACAAAGAGATGGGTGGATAACTGGACAGATGAATGGTTTCATGGAGAGATGCTAAAACACATGCTGGAGTGCTTCATCACTTCATCAGATGGATGAAAGAAGGAAGGATGGATGCAACAAATAGATGGAGGAAATATTACTGGATGGACAGATGGTGAAAGGGATGGGTGGATAGATGGACTCAGAAAGTGGATGGATGAATTGATTATTGGGCATATTAGATGTAAGGAAAATGGATGGAACAATAGTAAATGGATGCAAGGCCAAAAGGCAACGGGTGTCGTGGGTTTGACACAACTCTTACCCGACCTTTACCCTATGTTCTGACAATTTATTATTGACTCAAGGTATCTATAGCCACAAAACGTAAAAAAAAAGGATCTGAAACTCGTTTTTTTAGACCAAGGTTAGAGCATCTTTATTGACACTAACAAATTCTTAAATCAGAATTACATCCTGATGAAGAACAGAAACAAAACAGTTTCAAACTGCTGTGATAACGTTAAAAGAAATATGTTTCACCAAATGTCAAGAGGGTTCTCTGGATTATCAACAACGCAGAGGACACAAACTTTAAAAACAGTACTGTTATTTGAAAGGATCAGTAATTTGTGTATCCAGAGTACTGGCCCTGGTTTTGTCCTCCATAGGCATCAAATCCCTGTTGATTCCCCCAGTTGACCTGGTTCCCCCAGCCTGCGTAGAGAGATCAAACCAGAGATATATTTTTCTAATCATCTGCTCCAACAGCACTGAAAATATTTAAATACATCTCAAGAGAAACCAGCTATTACCGTAATCATATGAATGTCCTCCTGTAACAGAACTAGGATAGGCTGTGCTGTATGTGGAGGAGTTTCCACCCTGAACCACTGGATTGCTTTGGGTCAGCATCTTCTTCTTTTCCTCTCCGTAGCCGTAGCTGTACGGGCTCTGCTGGTCGACAGGTGGGGGCATGGAGCGGTAGCTTTGTCCCTTTGTGTCGCCGATGCTGGGTACGGGCGGGGAGGAGTAGGTGGAGGTGCTCTCTGGGTAAAACGTACCATAGCCTGTGCTGCTGTCCGATTCAGCCGCGATGGAGTTTTTGCCCATGTTGCTGGCAACACTGTTAGCATACAGTTTATCTGAAATAGATAAACAAATTCAGGCCATTAGTGCTCTGTGAGGGTGTGAGCAGTGCATATATGAGTGTGATTAACAGCGCTAAGATTCTCCTCTGGACTGATTGTTTATGAATGAGCGGTGTAATTCTGCAGATGTCAATTTGCCATAGGAAAGAGGCAGCTGAGCTTGATTTTTTTTCATAAATTACTGTCAGGACATGTTTAAACAAACATGTACAAATATATATATATATATATTTTATAAAAGTTACTGCAGGTTTAAACTGAAGACTTTTTAGATAATTCTCATTTAAATGTAACCATCCTATTGTTCTAATGCATTTCTTTATGTTCTAACAGTATGTTCTGTTGAACAAACCCAATGAATAGACATCTTATGAATTTTGGCCCACTGATTTTATTCAGTTAATTTGAGGTTTGCAGAAATTCATTTCTCAAAGTTCTCTTAAGGTCTCAAACAGGGTGAGATGGAGAGTTTGATTCCTTGCAACATATTGATTTATTTCTCAGTCTCAGTGGTAATTTGTTTGGGATTACTGTCTTGCCCCTTGATCCAATCTTAGGACCAATCTTTATCTGTCGGACAGATGGCCTCACATTTGACTGCCTGCAAGGCAGAAGTTACAAAAACAAAGACTTTAGACTTGTGCTCTAAAAGACTGGGTTTAATAGTATAAATAATCCTGTGACGCTGCGCATTTGAAAGAGTAATGTACTAAATTTGAAACAGGCTCAACAGGCAATAATAAAGTAAAGAAGGACTAAACAAAACACTGTTTGGGATATTAAGAAATTTTGTATTTATATATTTTAATCTCTTACAATTCATCCTTGAAAGATACATTTATATTCTAGCAGGGTGAATATTATGATTTGTCCGTTTCAAACTGATTTAAAACGGCTCATGAACGTCTTAACATGTTGGATTAAATGTTAAAAGATCCTTACAGTAAATTGAAGTAGTGGAATACCAATGGATTTGTGGTGTGAGGCGCTTAAAAAGTTACGACACTCCATTGATTTGTGTTCATCACAATCTTATCCAAAGTTAACGTATTCATAGAGATCACCTGTTCAAAGTGCATTTAGGTAAAAAACATTGAAGCATGTGAGTGCTGCCTGTGTGAGATTCCTTTAATCCCCAGTAGATTACGTTCATGTGTTCTGGATTGACCAAGACTACGGGTATCAAGATACTTACGATAGCCTGCACCAGCGCTGCTCTCATAGCTGTAGTTAGCTTTGAAATGAATGAAAAGATAGTTAGTAGTGATTTCCTCATCCCTGAGCTTCTTGTTGCAGATCTTCTATCCAATCACTGTAAAACCTCTTACTAGTGTTATAGCTGGGTCCGGCGCCAAAAGGTTGGCCCCGGCCTCTGCCCCGGCCCCTGGCTTGGCCCCCTCTGTTGGGACCCCAGCTTCGAGACCCGGTATCTGATGGAATACCACGGATTGTGCCAAATCCTGGGATGTGCTGTTGAGCAGGATATTTTAGGTGGTTTAATGTAAAGTGACACAACAACAAAACCATCAAAAGGAGTTTCTCCAATAAATTACCATGTCAGTGTAGATGACCTTCTTCTTTGCAGACATTCGGTTGCCGTCTGAAGCGTCATCGTCATTTGGGAATAACTTGTCCAAAGCAGCGAGGGCAGCGTGTGCCTTTGCTTCCTTTTTATTGGAGCCTTTCCCTTGAAACTTCTGCCCATCAACTTCCACCTGAAACACAAGACAGGAAGCTGTTTGTTTCGCACCACTTCTGCTAAAGTCTTAATTTTATTACGTTTTTGGCAAAACAAAATATCTGACTTTTTAAATTAAGTGAATGAAAGTTTTGTAGGGGATCACCAATCGATTGGCCCTGATTTCTTTAATTTTGGGTGATTGGCAATCTACATTTCAAACCAATCTTATCCAACTAAACTGCTGTACCAACACAGAGGTCTGAAAAGCAGCTACTGCCTCCTGCTGCTCTGCTGACTGAGAGGTCGGCCAGGCTCTGTCCTAACTTTGTGTTTATATTTGAGAGCTTTACCTCATGTGCAGTTAAAACAAGTTGTTTATTTTTTGGTTTCACAGATACAGTTCAAAGTTTTTCAGTAAAACCCAGTATCGCACCTTAAGGTGCCGGTCCTAAAAATAAATCGTTTTTGGTTCAAATTGGAATCGGCAGGTCAGGCTTTTTAACAATTGGGTTATTGGCCAGAAGATGGCAATCAGTGCACCTCTGAAGTTTAATGTAAAACTAAACAAAAAACAACAGCTTAGTATTGCCTTTGAAGGTGGCTTTTTTTTTACTTGGTTTTATTGTTCTCTCACTCTGTGGGTTAGTTAATTTATGAAGTATTATTTTATCACCTTCTAATCCTCAAAAAAAAGCACCACGTTGTTGCATTTAAAACGCTGTCTGAGGTAAACTGACATTGCCCTCTACATTTGCTTGCCGAGCGCGATGCTGCCGACTCACCTGCATGACGAAGGACTTGGCGCTGGACCTCCCAGTCTCTTTAAGCACCACATACTTCAGGCTGCGGCGCTTCTCGTTGAGCTCCATCACAGGGTTCTTCCCATTTTTAGTTAAGAGGGGACCCTGACCAATCTATTAGCAGTCGGAGAGAAAAAATTTAATCAAACAATTTTCTTCTCTTAAGCCATTGTGCATGTTTCTTTAAAGAGACTTCAAATAAAGTAGTTTACCTCGTCTGCTGCGGTAGAAGCTGCAGCAGAGTCAGATTTCTGAGAGCTGTCAGTATCGCCACTCAGCTCTGATTTTGACTCCAAGCCTGTTGGAAGACCAAGATCTTTCAGGGCCTGTGAATAAGAAACACACCAAATCAACAGCAGATACCAGCAGGTTTACCGGTCAGGCAATCTGCTTAGGTAGAGTCTGCAGTCTGATGCTTCGTGTGTCTGTAGGATGGAAAACCTCAGCTAAGCTCGTCTCAATAAGCAATAAATCGATTAATCGCATGATAAATTAAAATGAGCTCAATCAATTCTATTTGCATTTCTGTTTGTTTTCCTTCTGACAGGCCGAACCTCAGCCCACTTTGACAACAGTAACAGGCCTCAAACGTTGAGGGACGGGTGTGAGCTGATAAACTGACTTCACTTGTGTAGAGAAGATTTATTAGCTTCACCTTGATGGCGACGTTCAGCTTGGCAGCTCGCTTAGATGGCCCCGACGCCTCGTAGGTTTTTCCCTTCACATCCACAGACATGGTAAACACCGGCTCGTGGACTGGACCCGTTTGAGAGATAAGCCGATATTCCAGGCGAGACTGATACTGGTTTAGACGCATCACAGGATTTATGTTTGGGTCAACTATGAGAGGAACAAACAGGAAAAAGGTGGTAAATAGTATAAAAATGAACTCAGACAACAGCCTTTTGACAAATTTATTGTCAACTTTATTGTACTCTGATAGTTCTTACAATGTTTCTTTAGAAAGCCTTTCTCAAATTTCTTCTCTTTGCTTTTTGATGTCGCCTCATCGTCATCTTTCTCCACTGCTGAGTAAGGCCTCTTAGCTGGGAGGAAGTATTGGGAAGCAGGAGTCATCTGACCTGCATTAAACCAGAGAAACAAAGTTGAGACCCGACTCTTTGAACTAAGTGCAACTCCGCAGAGGATCTCCGTTGTCCTGTACCTGTGCCGTCTTTGCGGGTGTATTTCAAAATTTTGGGGGATTTATAAGGTTTGTTGTCCATCCCCAAAACCTTGTACATCTGTCCAAAAGCCCACAGCCTCAAGGCAAACTGAGTAAAAAAAATAAAAAATAAAAAAGTTAAGAGAGTCAAGAAGTTTAATGCAATTGAAGCGAGCAAATTAAGAATTGAACAAAACAATGTTTTTCTCAGTAATTGTATTAATATTTGTGTGGAATAATCAAATGTCAGCAAGAATCAAGGCAATTCACACATAGAGAGAAATCAATACAAATTAGTCCATAAAATTAAATTATTTATAATGAAATAAGTATCGCTGCAATGGACTGGTGACCATTGCAGAGTTGCTGCAATGGTCAGGGTGGCCCCGCCTCTCACCTGCTGACCTCTGGAGGTAGACATCAGCACCCCTCATGACCCCATTAGGGATAAGCGTGTTAGGAAATGGATGGATTGATTGGAAATAAGTATTGATCACATGTCTTTCTAAAAACGACATAGAAAGCCAAGAAACCAGCTGAATTTTATCAGTGTTTAAAAAGATTTCCTGCTGCTATGTCTGGACCAATAGAGGACTGGTGACCTACAAAAAAAGCCTTTTCATTTCACCAGAGTATTGCACTGAGAGGGATGATTAGTAAAAGCAAAGACTTAAGAGACTGTTGCAAAATATACCAATGGTAATCATTACAGCTATATTTCTAAATATTACCATGATGGTCATTGCAGCCATAATCCAGAAGTGGAAAAAAAAAAAAAAAAAAAAAAAAAAAAAACTATCACCAAAAAAAAAAGAAAAGTCACGGCCAAGAGGCCTCTTGTCAGACATCAGAAGCATAATCAAGAGACATTGCAGGAGTCAAAGAGCTGTAAAGCTTCCAAAAACAAAAAAAAAACACCTGGAAAAAGCAGGCACAATTTTTTCAACTACAATAACATCTACACACTCACTGCGCAAGACTCCACTGTCAAAAAAAAAAAAAGCCACAGAAACTGTCAAGGGAAAGTAAAACTACTTGAATGACCCAGCAAATCATTAGACTTGGATCCAGACGAAAATCTACGCAAAGACTTGAAAATCAGAGTAAACAGGAAGACAGTTTGTGTGGAAGACAACTGGTGTGAGTATTATGTAAGTGGCCCTAGAAACATTTTAACTGAGAAAAAGTTGACATGTCAAATACTAGCCATAACACCTGTTTCTTAACATTTACATGCTTTTGTATCTCACCATACCTGAGCACTCTTTGTTATGTCTTCCCGCTGCTGCTCAGTCAGATTTGCAGTGGCGTCGACATCTTCCTTCTCACATGGATCCCTTATGCCGGGGCCGTCTTTCAACAGACACGTTTCAGTTTGGACATTCAAGCTGGTTTCCATGGCATTATGGATTGAAGAGAAACTCACCTTCCAGTAGGATTCCAGAGGCGACGCACTCTAAAACTCTGCGGAAGGATTCACCTACTGCCATTGGCCGCTCAGATGTACTGATGACTTTCTCTACCAGCAGCTCAAGAGACTATGTGAAAAAAAAACAAAAAAAAAAAAACGGCACCATTTCAAATTAGACACTGCTTGAAGGAACAGATCATACTCCATTTTAAGACCTTCATAGAGTTCTTTAGATTATCCTGTTGTGTTCAGTATTAAGATATCAACAAGAGAAACTAACAAGCTAAATGATTCACATCATTAACAGGCCTTAGCCTAGTTTCATAAAATCTACTCTCGAATGAGAGAAAACATTAAATATTTTGTAAACCATGAGCCTGTGTGTATAATTTTGAGCTAGACAAAAACATCTACCAAGCCTTAATATGGAAAAGTAGAAAC
Source organism: Poecilia reticulata (assembly GCF_904066995.2). Lineage (NCBI taxonomy): Eukaryota > Metazoa > Chordata > Actinopteri > Cyprinodontiformes > Poeciliidae > Poecilia > Poecilia reticulata. The sequence continues at coordinate 14,099,355 of NC_088830.1, forward strand.
AGACTTCTCACCCATTCCGAGAGGGGTGACCAATCGGGAACCCGTTTACACAAATCCCTCATTACTCGGATCACAATGACAGCAGAACTGAGATTGCTGACTTTAGCCTGGGACACAAAACAAAAAAAGCCAGTTGAGTCAGAAAGTCCGCCTGTCTGCTCCAGAGAGACCTCGCTTCTGTGCTTTCAGAGTTTTCATGAACCAATTCAGAAAACAAGGCAAGCATGGAATAGCAAGAACTACTGAGCCGTCTCCACATCAACTAATGCACGACCCATCAGGTTTTCACTGATCTCTGCACAGTGCTAGAGTTGAAACAGAGAAAGCTCAGCCTTAAGAGCCAATCCATACCAATGCGTCACCCACATGTGTCATTGGTATTGATCGGCAGACCATCCTTTAGCTTTAAAGTCTGGAGTTTTAAAGGAAATGTAATAAAACTAATAAACTGTCACTCTCTATAGGTTGGACAAAACATAAAGGAGAGATCAATTAAAAATAATGACGTGAATGCAAACCTGGAACCACTTGGCGTGGCGGAGAGACGCCAAGGCAGTTAGGCATTTCTGCCTGTCCAGAACGTCCGGCGGATCGTTGACCGTTTGCGTTTCTATTGACGAGGTGGGGTAAGAAGAAAAGGTACAGTTTGACCAAGGGGGTTGGCTCTGTCTTGCAGCTCAGGGAGCAGCAGCTTTCCCCAAACCAGCAGAAGCAGGGAATGGGGCTGTCAGAGTATCTAACGTGGCAGGCTTTGTTCTTAGCCAAAAATCAGCTACCAAAGATCTGTGCAAACTTTCTGATTTACTGCAAGTGAAAGAATTGCATTCACAACATTGCTCGACATGTTGTGAATGTGTCTGCACTATTTATAAGAACCCCTTTCCATCAGCCTCATGGCTTGGGTTTGCTGCCCTCCACTTCCTGAGACAGTGTGTCCAGTTGGTCAAAGGTCCAGCGGTCCTACAAAACTTCACAAACTATAAGGCAGTCAGTTTAAAATCACAGGCATAGAGATAAAGAAAAATTTACGACTGTCCCATACTGCAGCAAAACTGATCAATTCCTGCCCAAAGGTGGCTTCTACCAAATGGAAAGAGTGGAAACAGACTAGAGCTGCAACTAACAATTATTTTAGTAATCGATTAATCTATCAATTATTTTTGACAATTAACTGGATAAAAAAAGTGCCACATTCTGGAGACCTTTCATTTAAACATTTTATTGCACAAAATGCAATTACACAGCATTCCTTTAGTGAATGATGGATCATTTGCAGCAAGGAATGCACCTGCAGCAAAAAAAAAAAAATAAATAAATAAATAAAAATACTTCAAGAATCAATATGTGAAAAGCTCAGCCCTATTCTGATTGAATTATCAACACAATGTAGGGCTGATTTGTTTTTATTACCAATTGGACAGCAGTAGGTGCTCACTATGAGATTATTATTATTCTTAAAACAGAATTTGAACCAAATTAAGCTAAATCTCTCATTTTTGAGTTCTGGGTAGAGAATATTTAATTAAATGTTTCTTTTTAATTCATAAATGCAAAATAAACATACTTCAGCCCTTGCACAAAACAAAAATCCTTAATTTAAAAGAAAATCTCTGGTTTTGACCTTGAATCAACGGCCTGCAAACGTTTAGAGCTCAAGCGACCAGACGACTTAAGACTAATGTCAAGCAGGGTCTGGTATTGTGTGGGAAAATCTTGTAAGGTGACAAATTTCTGTCCTACATTGTGAAGCCATTAGAACATCTAGCTGTCTCTATCTCCTTCTTCCTCAAATTTTTTCCCCTCACCAGCTGACTAATAATAAACACAGTATGATCCACAGCTGACCGATGTCTCAGTTACCTCTGTCTGATCCAATTCTGCTGCAGTCGTACACTCTGGCATCTTCCATCATGCAGAGCGGCAGGAGTTACTGTCGTCTTGTGCTCGCACAGTGCGACACGTTCAAGTACTGGTTGATTTATGAAACCACAGCTTGTGACAGTTAAGAATCAACTTTTCTCAGGAATACGAACTGCAGACTGCAGTTTTCTCCATCACTAGCTGAGAGTATAAACTTGGCATGTTTACAAAAACCGGAGCCCTGAAACTGGTCACAAAACTCATCAGTTCTGAAACTAGATGTGGGTCTCCAACCCCTCCCTACCGCTCCCCCCAAAAACCAAAACAAAAGAGCAAAAATCTGGCCTTTAAATTAACGCTCTGCAACTTTAGACTTCCACATTTTTTTACAGAAACAAATAGCCGGACAATCCTTTGTTAAACTGTTTAGCCATTTTAAAATAAATTTTCTCCCTCCCTAATAATTGACACAGTTTCAAGCTAAACCACAGAATCAGTTTTGCAGCAGCTGGTTTTAAATGTACAGGTTTAGCATCAAGAGCATGCAATCCGCGCTTTGACTAGTAATTCTAGCAGGGGCTTGGACAACATAACTGGGCCAATATTACCAGCATGAGCAGAATGTTGTTAGCTACAACAGAGGAAACAGATTCCTCAAATCGTAGCTCACAACAAAACAACGTGAGGACCACGAGGCAGGAGCATATTAGCCGTTTGCTCGCTGGCATTAGTCTGAGCCAGTCGCTGTACCAACACCACTGATCTAAAAAAAAAAAAGATGAACACTGGGTGTGGCTGCAACATGGTCACAGAAAACCTGCGAAAGCTTTCGGGATTTTAGGACAAAATATTGTGACCGATAAATCAGAGTGGCACGTTGAAAGACAGGGAAAACCCAAGACGCAATTCCTCATGTGAATGTTCACAACGCATGTCGTTTTGTCCCGTTTTATTTTCCAATTCAACACTTTTGTTCATGTTTTGCTGGATGAAGTCTCGTCTCTGTCAGAGACCCTTCCAACATCACATCGCGCTGCAGATCATCCAATTATTACGTTTTTTGAGCAGAACTGCACAGATCAAAACCATTTTACACTTTCCCAGACATTCAGTAACTATGCAGAGATCGACAGTGGACCTTGTCCGAAATACACCCTTCAGAGGTCCTGCAGCCAGCGGCAGACTGCAGACTAGATTTCAATATAATGTCATATTGACAAACATTGAACAAACAAGTAAATCAATGTAAACCCAACATATTATTTTAATTACGATTTTACTGCATTCACTTTTAGACCACCATTTGAGTAGGCAGTGTAACATTTCCCAATTTTAGCTTTTGTTTAACATCTTCTGGCTCCATCTTGTCACTTGTTGGATCTGCAGGGTGAGTCAAGTGTAAATCCTCTGGGATGTGTGATTGAAGGGTCAAGCTAAACCACAGAATCAGTTTTACAGCTGCAGAGATAGGAGACAGGCAGAGCTGTGAGCGCATGCAATGTGCTACATTTGTTACATCCTTTTTACTTTCTTTCTTCAACAGGTTAAACTATATACTCTTCAATATATACTATAATAAATAGATTAACAACATTATATTGAGCATTCTCATTTGATTTTATCTGTGCTATATGTATTGCAGGCTTAATAAATCCACCACATATGCCCGAGGCCATTCATCATAAAATTAATTCTGGTCTGACCCGGCTCGTATTTCAGATTGTCCTTGGGTTATAGATCTAAACTCTACGGTTAAATCCCCACACCTCCTGTGCACAATCACAGCAGTGAGCAGACCGTTTCCATTTCTTTACAAACTAGCTATGATTTTGTGGTAGGTCAACAAACGGACAGTAATTATCTCAACCATGAACAGCTCAGAAGAAGAAAAGACATTCTGCAGTACTTCAGAGGATGGCTACTCCCTGAATCTTGCACTATATAAAAATCATTTTACGCAAGCATGAATAATAAATCTTTCACCCTGCTTAAAGTCCACACAGACATACACTTTCATACAAAAACAGAGACCTGACCTGCTGCTGAATTTAACTCCAGATATTCTAGGAATTGATAGTAAATAACCCATATTAGTTAACACAATAAATAGCTGAGTGCAGGTTTTAAGTCCAGACAGTTAATACGATCTTCTAAAACATTCCCACTGCAGCGTGAAACAGAAAACAATAGTGGATGACAGAAAATAATTGTGCTGACGCTGCTGAGCCACACCCAGGGGACTTTTGGGATAATATCTATTGCAGTTATAGATCAGTGGAGGAGTACAGTATCTGCCTACTGACATCACACAGAACAAGCCTGTGGGAGCCGAGGTGCAGCCGGACAAATACACGCACCGTTCCCCTCTGCCTCCGCGGTGTCAGTCTGCTGCTCCGCCCGGACCAGAGGTGATGTCAGGTTGATGACGAGAGTCGGGACTGACTCCTTGCTACTGGTCACAACAATGGCTGCTTCCACCGGCCGCGAGCTTACTGTATATGTTCCAGCTGAAATTACCTGAAAAGATAAGACATTAAAGCTGTGAAAGGTGTTTTTTAATCTGCCATTAAGCAACTCCAAAAATGAGTCCGTACCTCCAGCTGTTTAGCTAACTGTTCGGTGACTTCATTAAATAAAGTGATTGTAGGCCAGCTGGAGCAGAGCAGCACCAGTTCCAGTTCATTGTCTCCTTTCAGGAGGAGTCCTTTAGCAACCAGACCGACCCTCATAAGAGCACGCAAAACTCGCTCTTCGCCTCTGGCACCAACAAAAACATACAGAAAATATAAACAAAACAACTTTCATTTTAGTTGGTGTTGTGTTTTGTTGTTGAGAAGCAAACAAAACGTTTGACGTTTCATTGTAAGTTTGACTCGTGCTATTCATAAAGGCGTTCTCTGATTTTTTTTTCAACCGAGTTTAAATGTTTTAGTTTAACTGTTTAAAAGACGCCAGACCAATTAGATCAGCGGCTTACCTCCGTCCATCAATCTGTTCAGATAGTGTTTTAAAAGCATGCTCCACATCAGAAATGATCGTCTGCACAGCTTCCAGCTCCTCAGCTGAAGGATACACTTCAGAGTGCTTCGTCATCACGAGGCGATTCTGAGGCCCGGTTTGTTTTGGAGGGGCCATAATCTCCTGTAGTAAAAGAAAAAGACTTGAAATCAGAAGAAAGTAATGTTTACATGAAATCCCCTTCCAAAACACAGAAAAACAATTAGATTTTGCTTTATTCTATGATTTATTTCAGTTTTGACATAAAATTGGTGTTTAGTTTTTACATTACATATAGAGTGCTTGAAAGAAGTCTAGCATGCAGTCAAAAAAAAAAACATTGAAATAAACAGGAGTTATAAATACAATTTTCTTGGGGAAAAACACTGCATTTGCAGTTATAACTAAAAAGGAGGAAGCTTCATATTTATAGAACTCTAAAAATGACATGTGAAAAAGAAGGGATATGAATACTTAACTCGAATGCCGAAAGACATGCCATTATTATTTACAAATTTTTGTTTCAATTGTTGTAAAAAGTGCGACACCTTCTTAAATATTATTCTTAGTTTAGTCATCAAGAGAGAAAAACCTGAAATCTGCAAGCTAACAAGACCCTAGACATTTTAAAAATCAGACAATATTCTAAAATAATTTTTACAAGACGTGCGGAAATCTATTCCTTGAAATTACTTTTATGATAACAGGACTGCCTCACTCTTTGAAAGTAAAAAAAAAAGCCCAATATGTGGGTGGTTTAAGACTTTTGCACAGTAGATCATAAATCGTGTGTGCTATTAAGGAAAGAGGAAAAAAAAACAACCTCAAGCTGTCGTTCATCCTCCAAGTTTTGAACTGCAGCAATGTATTCATGGTACTGCCTCAGCTCCTCCTCGTAGCACAGACAGTCGTACCAATATCGCAGCTCCTCGTATCTGTCAGAGTGACAACAAAAGGAGCAAAAATAGTACGTTTTAAAAATAAAACTAGTGCTAAAACATCCAGCCGACCCTATATGAATTGTTTTTAAGAACAATCATGACCAGATCCTTTCACGATGCTGAGTGACACACTTGCCCTTGTATTTCTGTACAAATCTGTAGAAATAAGAGCATGTTTTCAGCGCTACCTGTCAAAGTCCTCAGGCAGAAGACGGTGGCCTTGTTGGATCAGTTCGTCCCAATATAGAAGCTCTTCATAGGCCTGCTGTTCGTCCCACTCTGAAGTCATGCTGTCCCCCCCTGCCTCATGTAGTATAAATAAAAACTGTAATTGTTTATCCTGCTACAGAAAAATGTCAACAACATAAAATGAAATAGTTTCATCGCAGCGTACAGGTGCTAGTAGCAGCCAGCGTTAGCGGCTAACAAGTGCGCAGCAGCAAAAGTTGAGCCAAACTATCAACGTGTGCATGAATGATTGCAGTTTTCATTAAGAGGGAATGCGTCTTTTCAACAAATCGATAAATAAAACCTCTACTATTCGCTCTACATTAATTAAAGGTGTAAATACTTAATATTAAGCACAGTTTACATTTAGCTAGCTGTAGCACCTGCACGAACTCAATGAGTTTCATTAATGCTATCACAGCTTGCCTATAAAATCGCGCATATGCACAGTCAGATGAACTTCACCTCTCCTTTCGTAGTTTTTCTGGTGATTTTATAAAAAATAATAATTCATAGCCGTTAGGAATGAGTACGTCGTGCCTTTTCTTCACGTAATACAGTGGCTTCAATTCAGACTATTGACGTAATATCGCCCCCTGGGGGTCCGGTGGTTGAACACTCACTGTTGGATGTTTTCAGACTTGTTTAAATACGCAACCAGATAATTAATTGAAAAGCTATACCTGAACACTGGACATCAAGAGCGAAGAATGTCGTTTTTCATTTGTATGTCTTAATGAATGCATACAAAAGCCACATAAGTTTCAATAAAGTGCTGAGGTGATGGTGTTCGGTTCATCTGAACCAACATTTAAAGTTCTATGTTGTTTTCCATCTTTAACCATCTCTTGTTATTCAGTTTTAACTAACAAAAATCTCAACAGACAACATGAGTTATTCAGAAATGCACCACATTTACATTGAAATCTTACTGGATGTAAGAAGCAATTGAAAAGAGCAAACAGTATTTTATCCAAAAAAATAGATCTTATTTTTAACCTTCTCCCTGCTGAGCTGGATGTTTATTGTACTTCTGAGGTAAAACACTGGTAGCCACTACACACTGACTCAAGCTTTAGTCAAAACACTATCCTTATATGTGTTTCTGATTTATTAGATTATGATCTCTGTGACTTTTGTGGATTGTCCTTTTGCTAAAACATATCAACTGAAAGTGAAGAACATAATAAAGTGAGCAGGACATCTCTGTTGGGAATTTTTTTTAAGGGGAAAATGTTGCTCATTGCAATCAAAGGAAAGCTGCTGGAGGGTTTTCAGTACATTTACCTCTTTTGCAGCTCTTCAAAACGAGACAGAATAAAAATAAGAGCAGAGTTTCAAAGTAAAAGCACATTGTATGGTTTTATTTACATTCCTTTTAAAGTGTTTTACATGTTCTCAATAAACTGAAAGTAACATTCAAGTATTAACTCATAAAAACCTTATTGTTTTATACATTGATGTATAAAACACACAAAATAATACTCAAAGTCAAAATTACATGTGAACATTGGACATTCTGTAATAAATTACATTCAGTAGAGTACTAGCAAAATGCTCGATTATTTCTGGGTTTGCTCCATAGCGCCCTCTGATGGTTATACCGATGTAAGTCTCAGAGCTTTCAAAGCGGGTCAAAGTTATAATTAAACTTTTCCCTTTTACAAATGTTCTAGTTTCTACACAGTGTGTTTAGTGCTGAATTCAGATTAATCTTCATCATTTCATTATTTACATAGAGAAATAAGGAATATTCACTTTTTCAAAGTAAACAGAGCATTTATGATATTTTGTGCAAAATTACAGCCTTTGCTAGCTTGCATTTTTCAGGTCAGAGAAAAAAAACATGCTGGTAAACAGAGTGGAGTTAAAAAAAAAAAAAAAACCTTGATTGATCAAGAAAACCTCCAATGCTGGACTGCTTCCTCGTCATAGCAACAACATTTCCTCCTTCAACTGCTGTTTCTGTATTTATAAAGGTTTGTGTGTTCAGTGACCTGCTAACATAAAAAAAAGCATCCTTTGCTCAGACTTGCTGAACTTCCTTCTGGTCCATGCTGGGGAAGAAACTCTTCTCCCAGCGACCCATCACAGTGTCCTTCAGGCCCACCTGGCACTTTACAATGAGGTAGATTTTGCGGAGCACGGTGCGGCGCAGCAGGATGTAGACCCAGGGGTCGAGGATCTGGTTCCATGTGGCCAGCCTCACTCCTATGTACATCAGAGTTTGGTAGTTGGTCAGGTTTTCACCCACAGTTCTGCTGGAGGAATGGATCACCGACATCAGAGCAAACACCTGTGTTGTTGGTCAAGAAACACATTCCTTATTTGTTAATCTATAGATTAAAATGTGTTATACAATAAAAACGTGAAATAAATTTAAAAAAAAAGAAAAGAAAATTGAGTTGTTCTTGTTTAAAAAGCTAGCTTTGTAGGTTCTGAAAGAATTTTGCAGTTTTGGGTCAAGTTCTAAATCCAATCAGGCTCAAAGTAAAGTCACTTTCACAATGACAAAGAGTACTTTTGACTCAAGGTTCGCTCAAAGCATCACAACAGTTTCATTTGTATGTTATTTTTGAAACAAGTAACTACAGAAGCACCAATATTGATACTTCTGCCATGTACTTTTCGTGGGCTGGATTGTTCTGTAATCCAGATAGTAAAAACTAAACAATACGCAATCCAACCACTTGTGTTGTTGGTCTTTTGTGACCCCTGAAGCAACTAACAAATGTTTATTCATAAAAAACTACTTTCACACCCTTTATTGCATGCTGTTGACTAACAGAGTCAAATAAATATAATAAAGTACAATATAAAGCTGAATCCATTCAGTAAAAAGACATTCTGCCTTCTTAAAGCTAAATTCCAGAGTCTGCTGTAAAATGAAACACTACAGTTCGTTACATATAGAATAAAAAGTGATGTTTGTTTTTCTATTTGTTTTGCTGTTCTGTTGCATATTTATATTTGGTCAAAAAAATAAAAACTCAAGAACAAGTTTGCGCTCACGCATGCCTGTGGTGACATCACATCAGAAATTGGACAACTGACCTGAGTCCTTGTGATTTTTTCCATTTATTCACATTTTTTACTCACATCCCTCCTTTAGAGGTGTCTTCAAGTGTTTTATTTACTCATTCCAGCTCAATTCTAGTGCTTCTCATGATGTCATCAGCCCCAGTACACATAAAGCAAAATTAACAATTTTGACATCAGGGTTTTAAATACATGGCTCACAGCCTTAGATCCAATTCGGTTGAGGAGGTTCTGGTGCAAAAAAAAAAAAAAAAAAGTGTGGACCGAAGTGCCAGGTCATATTGAGCTCACAATCACAAAGATTCATTTTTTGCCGTATGGATGGATGACAGGGAGATTGATCCAGTGGATCCAGCTTGAACTGAACAGAAAATAAATTGCACCATTAACTGTTAGGTATTTCTACAAGTTCTCCTGATGCATTGGTAAATTTTCTTCTCTCCGAGTCTAAGAACTGCAGTCTATAGAAACGTACCGGTGGTCTTTGTCAAAAGTTCTGGGTTCACTTAGAAATATCTGTATTTATTATTACGGATATTTCCGTAATAAAACAGTTGGTTACTGTGTTCCAGCAACCATCTGTGTTCCAGTGGTACATTTTGGTAGCTAATCCAAGTTTGTCTCGATGAAGGGCTAAATGATCATTTGAAAAGCCTTGTTAAATCATGTTAGCACAGCTGGAAATTGTGGTAATGATTAAGGAAACTGATAGCTAAAATACCAAAGGTTTGCAGGGCTGCAATTGCTGCAAACAGATTCTTTGGTGAAAACAGAGTTTGAAGAACAAAATTATGATTTCAAGTACAATTACAACCTTGCCAATGTCTCTTGACTGTGCTTCCTTTTCATTTTGCAACTCACATGACTGATAACACGCGAGTGTTCAACAATATCCAGCAGTTCACCCAGTCCTTTTGTCCCAGTCTTCTTTGTCATGTAACTTCATGTCATGTTTTGGCTCCATCAGGTAAAGCAAGTCTTCCAGATCATTATACCATGTTTGACCTTTGGTATGATGTTTTTTTTTTCTTTTCTGAAAGGTAATATTTGCTTTAATCTACCTGTAAGGAGGTATGTCTTCTAAAACAGAACAACTCATTGGAAAACTGATTTTTCTCATAACATACCAGCAGAGGGCTCCAGCAGATGCATGAGGTGACCATGATACCAACCAGCTGAACCACCATCTCTATGTCATGGGACCGGGCCGAGTGATGGGAGCCGGGCTGCCTCCTGATCCGGGCCAGCACCAGCGTCAGTCCGCTTATTGTGTTACACACGAGAGCCACAGCCAGTGAGGTCAGGCCGAGTCCGGAGAACAGCGCCACAAAGGCCACGTCCACCCCCATGGTGTCGTTGAGCACGTTGATGAAGCACCAGGTCTTTGGTTCCTGATAGGTGTATGAGCCGAGCTGGAAGCAGGGCAGCAAGGCCACACACAGAGCTGCCAGCCAGATGACGGACAGGCAGACCTTTGCGCGAGTTTTGGTGACAAGGGACGAGTGCAGCAGCGGTTTGGAAACGCCCAGGCATCGCTCTGCGGCCATGGCGCAGCCCATAAACAGAGGGCAAAGGCCAAAGAAGACCATGCTGCCACCTAGGAACTGGCACATGCTATCAGAGGAGTCCTTGGTGCTCTGTCTGCCGGTGAGGTAGAGCCTCAGGACCAGGGCACCTGGAATCACATGGCCAAAGAAGTCTGTGATCACCAGAGAGGTGGCAAACAAGAGGAATGTAGCTTTGGAGCGCCGGCGCTGCAGAGAGTAGGCATTGACCAGGATGAAAAGAGCCACCGTGTTGGAGATGATGCCTAGCGACATAGGCAGCACCACGCTGATCACACCACTGGTGTGGTTCTGCACAGCAGTGACATTTTCCTGCTGCTGCTCCATGGCCATCACCATGGCCTCCACCACAGATGCACTTCCATCACCCCAATGAGGAAGAAGTGAGGAGGGCGAGGAGTTAAAAGGCCTCAAAGCAAACATCTCTGATCTCTGAAGTTTATGGGGTCCATTGTCAAAGCAGGCTATAGGAAAAAAGGAAAAAAATTGCAGTTTTTAAAGTAATTGGATGTAATAAGGTAAAATTAATGTTTCAGATCTTTGAACACACTTTGATATCAGGCAAAGACAACATGATTACAAAAATCGACTTTTCTAATGATGATTTCAGGTATTAAGAGAAAAAAAATGTGTTCAACAGAAGACATGTAGAACAGTCCAAATATTTTTCTCTAGCACTTATGCACGAAAACCAATAAAGATGAAAAACACTGCATGTATGATCAGTGGGGCTGTCAGCTGTAATTTTGGATAATTTAGCCAAACTCTCTTTGCATGTTACCTCAAAAACACCAAATGAGGGAAACACACTCTGAGAGCAATGCTTTTCAGCACTGGAGTTCAGACTCTGAGAATCCAAGAAGAGCAATGAAGCAATTCTGGGAGCGATAATGACTTTCATATTGCCAGCTCTCACGTTCAACCATGCAAGTTTTATGTTCTCTTTTTATTATTATTAGAATCTGTCCATTCAAGAAAACTCCGCTATTGCTTATGGTTTAAAAAACACACTCAATTCATTATCTATTTATCATATCCATGTCTTTATATTGCTGCTTAACCTGCTGCGATCTCTTTCAAATTTTGTTTTTTATTAATATCAATCCGATATTCCAACATAATGTGACACAGATCGGCCAAAGAAGCGGGTGTACTTAGCTGTTGCACTTTACAAAATAAAAATATGTAAATATAAAACCCAGTTAAAATATTAAATTGATGCTAATCGCATTTCTTGTCTTTTAACAGAAGTCTTTTTTTTTTAGTTTTACCCAAAAAGTTGATCATTTAATTTCACCGACAGCTAAAAATAAGAAATTAACTCACCAATAAGACCAGAAAGTATTTCCAGAGCACCTGACTCTTCCTCGACGTCTCTCTCAAGCAGTCCCCGCGATCTAAGAACTATTGGAAAATGCTTTTTCAAAAGTGTCAGAAGTCATATTTTTCCTCAATAAAATCCACCGCTGCTGGGGTAAATTAAGCAAAGAGTCGATGTCCTTCGAGGCGCATTTTTTTTCTGTGTGTTTTTCCTCTGCGGGCTCGGTTCGGCTGACTGACCATGAGCTGGAGGTGAACGGAGCATTCTCACTGACACTGAAACGCAGTCTGGTGTTTTTATAGCGCGCTTCTCCTCAGCCTGTGTGGGCGTCTCTGCGCGCGCGCCCCCACGGCCAGCTCGAGTCTGCTGCAGCGTCTGTTTACATTAAGTACAGCATCAGCCAGCGTAAGTTCAACCCGTTACTCACCTTATATGTTTCACTAAAATGACCTCAAAGAAGATTAAGTCTGTTTTATCTCAGCACACACACACACACACACACACACACACACACACACACACACACACACACACACACACACACACACACACACACACACACGCACACACACACGCGCGCGCACACACACACACACGCACACACACTTAAGTGCCACCCTCAGGTCAGTAAATGGTTAAAAAGTCGCTGCTGGTATCAGTTTGTGGTGAAGATGCTTTTTTAAACTCTTGGATCGATTTGTAGAGGTTCGGTTCCATGCATTATGTTTTCTTGCTGCTCCATGCGCAAACACCGCACTCAAAATAACCTCCGATACAGTAGTAGAAGGATCCAGTGCTTAATGGATGCACTCGGTCAGCGGCCTGGGAGGTTGTCAGTTTGACATAGCTACTGAATAAATGACCTCAACAAGACAGGTTAAAATACCTAAATCTATAAACAACAGAAGAACTTTTACAGGGCACTTTAGATACTTGACAGGGTGGTGAAAACCTTTTTGGTTAAAATATTGAGAGAGCAACATCCATCCTCTAAAGAGATCCAGATGTTTCTCAAGGACATGGATTTCTGCAGAGACATCTGGCGAAATCTGTCATGTTGTGTCTGGTTGAATGAAACCAAGAAGACATTTATGCCCCTTTTTACTGCAGACTGGAAACAGGTGGTCCTGTTTGCTCTAATTTTACTGGGACCTGGACCACCAGCTGTAGTTTGAAAACGGACTGAATGAACACTTTGAATTGGCTGCTGGTGCACAGGAAAGGAGGCCAGACGGGTTTGGGTACTGACCAAGTACTGGGGTGATTCTGTTACAGACAGACATGTGAAGGAAGAGTTTATATTACAGGTTTGTGTGGCGGCATAAAGCTCTGAAAGTCAGCGTTGGATGGAATAGTAGCAATAGTCAGCTAGATAAGGTTCTCCAAATTTTCATTTTCTAATAAGGCAATCTGCAGAATAACTACTGAAACACAAAACACTCACCAGCACAATCCTGACGGTTTCTCCTTCAAAATCCATATATTAAATAGTTGTGGAACTACATAATACACTTAAACTGTTTATAGAGTTGAGTTTATTTTGATATTATTTCCTATAACACTCATATAGCAACATTTGAAGAAACAAAACAATCAAGAAAACAATACACGGATTCACTTTGTTTGCTCATAAGCTGAGATAACTTGGTGAAGAAGAACTTGACTGGCCTCTACAGAGTCCTGAACTCCACCTGATAGAATATCTTTTCAATCAAGAGCATAAACTGCAAACCAGGCCTTGTCCAACATCAGTGTATGATCTCACAAATATATCTGGCGTGAGTTGTCAACAATTTCCATAAAGACAGCCTTAAACCTCGTGTGGAAAGTCTTCTCAGAAGAGCTGAAGCTTGTGTAGCTGCAAACTTAGGGCCAACTCTAATGATTAGACTCTAATAAGAAAGGAAGAAAGTCTTCTTCATGTGTTTGAAGGCACATGAGAGAATTCCAGCAAGAACTAAAAACCTCTGACAAGAGACAAGTTTTAAGCAGTGTTTTAAAAACGACCAGTTGTGTGAAAAAATCAGTGTCCACGGCAAAAAAATGTGAGAGAGCAGAGAACAGTGTGCAGGCTGTTTTGCTGTGTCTCTCCTGATCCTCCTCTCCATCCAGGGTGTGGCTGGCAGGTACAGACGGGTGCAGCTCATTAAGGCTCATCAGAAGGTGCTTAAAGAGATGCTAGCTTCCTGAGACAGACGCCAGGTTTGTTTTGCTCACAGGAGTGAGAATCAGGCTCTCATCTAGTTGTGGTCCTTGTGCCCTGAAGCGCTGACTCTAATCCACTTTGTCTTTTCTGACAGGAAGCGGGTTTCTCCATAAATGCCTGGGTTCTGGTCTCCACTGAGCCACTTCCTGATTTCTAGTGTCTGTGTGGACGGCACCTACTCAGATTTCTCTCCACTGCTCCGCCATCAGCCCTCCTTGTGATTACTCTGTCAATCCTTACTTCTTATGGCATTAAACTCACCTGACTCATTCACCAGCCTTTACCTCAAAGGATAAAATGGACAAAACATCACTGGGCCACAAAACGGGAAACCAGGGCAGGGCTTGAAGGATCGTTACTGTGGCTGTATACTCTTTTTCTAGAGCACAAAGAAACTGTAGATAAGATGCTTTGAATCGTTGGGAGCAAAAAAACAAGACGGGCTGGATTTCCACAACATAGACGAGCAATCTGGCATCGATTGAGACTCCTGTGTGTTATCATATTCTGCTTGGTGAATAGATGACTGGTGAAGGGAGGATAGAGGAGAAAATGACACAGCTAAGAAAACATCAATAATGCATAGATGATGAGAAAACAGCTTTTTTTTTGTTTTTTTTACTTGCTGGCTTATCAATTGTATGAAACAGTTCGACAAAACATTCTAGGAAGCAATTTTTTAACCTAAAATTTGTAGAAGTTTTTCTCCTTTTTTTGTCAATAAATGCAGAAGTTGCTGTCTACTACCATCATGAAGTTCACTGTGTGTCTGCCAGCCACTAAAAAGACGCTGATGTTCAACGCTGAAAACACCCGACTGCTTTTTCAATATGCAGTATTACAAAAAAAAACTGATATTCTAGTTCTTGAAAATTTTACTACAAGCATTTTTTTTTTCCATTACCTGATGCCAGCCTAAAATAACTTTTCAAATCACCTTTAACTTGACATTTCTGATTAGCACATCTAAAAAAAGAAAAGAAAGAAACACACACACAACTACATCATTCCAGTTAGTGAGTTGACTCTGGACTGAAGGAGCCTGACCGTTTTCCCTGTCAGCGCTGACTCGGTCCACTGCAGCAGCCAAACGTTTGGCCACCATGTGTGTTTTGCCTCCACTGTCTAACGCGAGACCCCATCGCCCCTCGTCTTTCCACATGAACTGCTCCCATGAAATGATGCCATTTGGGCTCAACAGTCCGCTGGCAGGTCCAAAACTAAGTCTGGGGTTTATGATTTTGAAGGCTCTTCGACACAATTTCGACTTCCTTTCACCACAAATTTGACAACACACCTAACAACCTTCCAAACAGTCTTAGACACAGCAGATCGGCTCCTCAGATAGCAGCATTTCGGAGTGTGATATTGCTTCTTTTTAACGTAATTAAGCGTAGTCGGCTTCTTTCGGTTGGATGTGCACACAAGTATTTCGCTTTGGCCGGGGGACTCGAAACTCTCCCACCACAACTCTGAAGGTTCCTCTCTTGGCCCATTTTTACCAAAACGTTCAGAACCACTAACGCCCGCCTTGTCTGTGTCCGATGGCTCGTTTTCAACCATCCGCCGTCTTTGAAACCGACAGCGGTTGGCACTTTAAATATGTGATTTCTGATTTTCTCGATCTCGTCAAGGAAGCTTGTTGCCGCGTAGCAACCATTAAACTGGTTTCAGTCGGTAAACGTGACATCATGAGGCAGAGGAAGCTACTTTGTGAGCATTCCTCTCATGACATTTTATGAAGACTATAAGTGCAAAACTGCATGCTATCTGCATCTGCCGGCCAAGAAACAAAACAGAGGAATGTGTTCATACGAACAAACTAGAACAAGCTAGAAAGTTCAACCGATGAAACACACTCTCTCTTTCTAGTGCAAGTACTTTAAACGCTGTTGCCTGGCTGAAACTCAAAGATGACTCCTAATGTTTGGTTACTGTAGTTTTGCACAGGATGAATTTCTGATTGTGCCAAAAACAAATGGTGAAAACTGCCACGTCCTCCTGAAGCCGACTGACCTGTCTGTGGCATTAAAACATTGAAAAGGACTCACTTTTTCAGTTAAACATGGCATGATGGGACGTAGGCCTAAAGGCTGGGGTCAACATGAACTTGGATCGGAGCTACTCAGCAGCACTTTTGATGCAAAGCCACACAAGAGAGTAAATATAGAGGTGAAATGCTGGATGTGGTGTTTACTCGACTTGTCATTAAAGGCTAAACTAAAAGTAAGAACAGAAGATAAACATGCAGTGCGAGAGGGACGCTTCAGCAGCTGACAATAGCAGCTGCAGAATAACCTCGACGTGACAAGATGTGAAAAAACACAAGCTTAAACGGTTGCTAGAAAGTCATTCAAAAACGCCTCGTTCTCATTTTAGCTTTTGAAGCTGTTCAAAAGGCTTTTTTTCTTTGCTTTGTAGACTTTTTTTAAATATAACTATGCTGATTTTTTTTTTCTTCTACTCATGTCCCAGATTGTCTCGCAAAGATATTCTGTGTGTTCTGCAACCGATCACTCAACACCTTGTAAGAAGTTGAATGGTGTCCAAAGGTGATGCCTTTATCTTCCACTGTAGAGAAAAAGATCCATCACCCTCAGCAAACTGCTCCACTGCTGCTTTTTTTTTAATTTTGCTTTTGTTTTCTTTCAACTCCTCTTTACTAACAGCTACAAACTGCACACAGAAATCTACACTTTCAATGGCAAGAAAGTTGAATTATTTAGCTAAATTTCCTGACTGCGCACAGATTTCAACATAAATGATAATTTGTGACAGCTAAACCCAAAACTATTTGTCCTTGGCAACATCCTAACCTTTAGCTCTCTCCCAGATTCTACTTCTGATTAAAGTCAGGGTTCCGGCTTAAATATGTTTTAGAACTTTCTCTCTCAATAAATGTGATTAAAATTGTGAAAGGTGGCATACAAAGATGGCCATTGACGGCTAAAATGTGGTTGAAAAGTGATCAACCAAGCCTGAGTTAAATGTCTGGGCATGAGATAAATTTGGACTCAAGTCCAATAAATCTGGCCAGACTGGTTACCCAGAAACAGCCACAAGCAAGATGTCCGTGAGCATCCAGTGTTTATAGAGGGAGAGTGTGTCAACAGTGCCTGCTGCCTTCCTCCGTAGACAAGCTGAAAGTATTCTGAAATAAAATGTCTGCATGGAAAACACGACAGAATGCATTAATAATTAACATTCTGATCATCTACACGTGTCTTCTTCTCTTTGTGTTTGCAGCAAAAAGAGGATATTCAGACGCTAAATAAGAAGCATGAAAAAGGCTTCTCTGCAGAATCAAACATCCTTGGGTTAAGGGTCTTCAGAGACTTTATCGCAGTGAAACATGTATTCGTGCCACCATTTGTAATGAGCTATAAAAAGGATGAGTGGCGTTAAGTTCATGTGGCCATGTGTAGCAGAACGCTCTCTGAAGTTTGTCTCAGTAACTTTTCCTGTCAAATTCAGCAAGATAAACCAGGAAAAGCTGCAGTCTGAATGTGTCGGGATTTTATCAGATCAACTTCAACCCCAGCATCCAGCAAACTCAGAGGACTCATGTTGTGGCTGTGAAGACACATTTATAACCAGCATTTGCAAACAAGTATTTCATTTTGTGGTTGGCTTCCTTTAGACATCTGTTCCCTTTGAAAATATATTAATTGTTTTTTTGTTTTATCAAATAATGCAAGTTTTAAAATTGAACTGGAGCATTTTGATTTCTATCAAACCTGCACCGTCTCTTTAACATCCACTAACCCTGTTTCCTCTTTCCATCTGCAACCGGGTTTCTAATTACATTTTACATTTAGGGTGTAAGGTCAGACAGTGAGACTCATCTTTAAGGCAGCTAAGCAACCAAAAATCCTAACAGCGCCACTGCTGCGACTCCAGCTGGCTGCTTCTCCTGCAAATTGCAAAACATTCCTTGTAGCTTTGGTAAATGACTTTACTGTCCCTCTTAGTTTGTTTTCTGTTGGATCTTAAGCTGAAGTTTTATACATATATATTTTTCTTTTTGTTCTTTGCAGAATTTAAATTAATCAAAGCTGTCCGATACTGACTGGTTTCACAAAGCGTAAAATCCTATGAATACTCCACTCTTGTTTTTGTAGTTATTTTTTGTTTTGTGGTGTTTTTGAAACAGCTTTGTTGTGCACAATGTCAATAGAATTTCCCTCGATCTTGAAAAGTCCAAGCCATGTTTAAAGGTGTTAGATCTTGACTCAATCTATTTTAAAATATTTAGAAATATAATGTTTATTCTGTGTGGTGTTCAGCCTCACTGCGACGGACTGGCGACTTGTCCCGGGTTTATTCTGACTACTGGAGACAGGCACCAGCCTCCTGGAGGCCCTGCAAAAATAAGTGTGTTGGATAATGAATGGATGGATGTTTGTCTTTATATAATTGCTTCAGGAGCAAACCTTTATTTTAAATTCTACACAGAACAAGTTGATCTACTTGGATTGTTACAAGAGAATAAAAACACATACAAAATATAAAAATATATTTTTCCTTTTTCCAAAACTGAAAAAAAAACGTTTTGTAAAGTAAATCAGTAGACCAAAATGATGCTAGTGAAAGAAAAATATATCAAGAAAGTTTTATGCAAATGTGGCAAAGTGACAAATGTTATGCTGTGGTCCTCAGAGAAAAATAAAATTGCTTTGCTTTTATATCTTTTCTCAAGCTCTCATTTTTTATATCGCAAAAACAGACATAATTCTATTAAAAAGAAAAAAAAAGAATAATCCAGATCAGATCAATAACCATTCAACACTGTGAAATTAGCCAATGTCCTCCGAGTAGAGCTGGGTCTGCTTGTTGTTAAACCAACGCTCGTTTTCAGTTTCAAATCATTTAAATGCATACGAGTCGATTAAATTTGCTGTAGTTTTCACAATGCAGTTTGCACATTTCATCTAAAGAGGAGAAAGACATACTGATATGCAGCGCAGGGGTTGGCTGATGGTATAAGATCAGACAATCATACTAAACGTTTCGAGATGATCTGATCTTTGGCTGCAGAGCTGTCCTTTCATGTGGGCAGTGGCTTCACTGACGCATGTGGCAATAAAACGGGGGCCTCGTATCCGACGAATGATTAATGAGGGCTCTTGTCAGTGTGAATAAAACTGAGGAAGTGGCTATTAAAGTGTGTCTGCAGGAGAACAAGATTTAGGGGCCACTGCTTGCTAATCAAGTCAGCAGAAATGGAGCTGATGGGAAATCGTGATGCAACAACGACCCACGTAAAACATGCACTCACATAGTCGTGCACTTTTAAGAGTTTAACATGAAAAACTAAATATTGTCACTGGTTAAATTTCTCCACAACGAGCCTCGGTCAGTTGTTTCTTGATCACAACTTTTACCCAATTAATCAGTCTCGCTTGATCTTCGTTCGCTAATCACCCTCTCAGCATACATACCTCACAGTTCAGCCGTTTTGCCAGATCCGCCAGTGAGATCCTACCTGACGTGTCACCCATCATGTTGTTACCTCATGTCCTCTGAGTTTGTCCCTTTTATTCCATTAAGCCAGCCTTTATCATGTTTGATGCCAACTTCCTGCTTGCCATCAGGTCTACTCTATAATAGTTTTTGACAAAAGGTTATAATTACTTTTATGAAGATTCATCCGACAGTGTAATCACAAATCACGCTCAGATGTGCAGTTACTTCCCAACATATAGCTGAACGTTTTGGGGAAATAAAGGTAAAAGTTATATTTTCGGCTTTCCCAAGCAATGAAAAAAAAATGGGAAAGACATTTTTTTTTCCCATTATCTGCAAGTTTTCTTAATGCAGATAAAAAAAAACGATTTAATGATCTGTTTTTTTTTAATCAGCCATTTATCGTGGCTCTGACTTGGTTTGACAACTCACCTTGAACAGACCTTTCACCGTCATTCTTTCTCTGTCAGTGACAGAATGAACAAACACTGAATAAAAACCAAAAACACACAAGGGGCTGAGACGAAAAAACAAACCTTGTCAAAAGAGATATATCCATCCTATCCTCAGGTGACAAAGCCATTAACTGAGTCCGTTTCAACACTTTTGAAACAAATCCTAAATCTTTAGTCAAACTGCCAGATAGTTTCAGGCTGTGCACAAATGTTTAGACATTGGTCTCCTCTTTTGCCAAATAAAAGTTCATGCTTCAACACACTGTAGCTTGCATTTATCATCAATGGGCCATGGAAAATATGAAGCAGAACTGCAGGAAGAAAATATTTTTCAACAATATTTACTTTATTTGGAACTCAGTGGCTTTGAACGCCAGCACTCGTCTTGGTTTTAACGTGCGGGGAAAATGCGGCGCATTCCAAAGATATTCACGCTACTTGAACTTTTGTACATTTTGTCACATTACAACCACACACTTTAATGTCTTTTTATTGGGATTTTATGTCGTGGACCAAAAGTGTAAAAAAAACGATGCATGATTTAAATTTGGTTTTTCATAAATCTAAATCTGAAAAAGTGTTTTGAGCATTTGCATTCGGTAGCCAATACTTGGAACGACTTTTTTGCCAAGATTTTCAGGGAAAGTCTCCACCAGATTTACACTTCAAAAGAAAAAAATGTGGATGGAAAGTTTCTGTGAACTGGATTTTCAACTGGATTGAAATCTGGACTCTGAGTCGATGTATCACACGAATGTGGTTTGATTCAAACCTTCCCATAGTAGCGCTGGTGTGCATGTTTTTTGGTTGTTGACCCACTGGGTAGGTGAACCTTTGTCCCAGTCTCATATCTGTTAAAGACTATCTTTTGATATTTTCATGTGTTTAACTCCATCCTGTCAGCTCTGACCAGCTTCTCTTGAAGAGAAGCAACACAGCAGCATGATGCTGACACCTCCATGCTTCACATATGGGGACGGTGTGCTAAGGGTATCTGCAGTCTTAGCTTTCACTATTTTATGTGGCCAAAAGTCAACATTTTCTCTCTCATCTGACCTGAGCATCTTCTTTCTTCCACATGTATAGACTGTGGCAAACTGAAGGTTGTTATTCTTTTCTTTCGGCGATGTAAATGTATGCTCTCATTCATCGGCCTGGTAGTTTGAAGATGAACGGTTCTCTGGTTCTCTGGAAATTGTTCTTGGCTCAAACCTTCACAACCTCCTCTCCGATTTGTCTGCTGTGGTCTTTGGTCGTCCTGATGCTTTTCGTTCTCTAATCGTCTCTCACACAGAATTAAATTCCTGCATTCATAAGGAATTTAATTTACACACACACTTGTTGGTCGCACTAGAATTTTATTAAGGAGTATCAGATCGAAAATTGTCTCAAGACAACTGCACACTGTGTTGGTCTGTAACTACACATCTTAATAAAATACTCTGAGATCTGTTGTTGCAACATGACAAAATGTGGAAAAGTCCCAGGGGATGACCACTTCTGCAAGGCAGTGAGTCATATCATATCAAAAAGGTTAGCTGAATTCAGTTTAATTTTTACCCAAACGCCTCTCCAGAGAGAAAAAAATGCTTTAAAATCTAAAGATGTTTTACAAAGTGTAACAAGAGCATATTTGGCAACGAGGGATGAATGAAAAGGTAGAGAAAAAGTATTAAAAGTATTAAAAAATAGAGACTTTTATAACAATAAAAGTAGACAGTATAAGTAAATATAAGATCTTTCTATGAGATGTCATCTGTGAGTTTATTTAATGTATGGTGCTAATTAGCAGCTACTGCTGAGTATTGATTTGTGTTTTAATGCTATTCGTATGTCCTGTCATCAGTTGTGAAGTGTTAACACTGAGGCACTGACATAAAGGTCAAATACCCATTTTCAGACCCTAAAATCCAGAAGTCTTCAGTGCTGTATGTTCTTTGTGTATTTTTCTTAAGGTAACTGTTCCAGAAGGCTTAGTCGGATTGTGAGTAGGTATGTGCTCTGACTTTCCCTGCATTTGTCTTCCAGCTCAGAAGTTACGCAGGGATGAGTGTGCTGTGTGTGACAGGCTGAGAGCAGGCTGCGCACAGCTTAGTGACGCTGCAGGAGACGGCGTCGGCCAGGAAACGGTAACTCACTTTCTCCTAACCTAGAAAGTGACCGTCCTGACTTTAATCGGCACAACTTCTACCGAGGTGAATCCTCTACCTGATGACACAGCTGATACCTTCAATGATGGTCTCACTTCCAGCATGACCTTTCCTACTCTGTCTGCAGGGCAATTTGTCAAATCATCTCTGAGATCCGATGTCTGCTAAAGATCAATACCTGCCGTTAATAGATTGATCCATATGTCGTGTGATCTCATTTTTCACATTAATCAGAAGGTGAAAGAATATGCTTCATTAATTTAGATGTTAAATTAACGCAGATGCAGATTCATTTGAAAAACGGATCTAGTTAATATCTTTCCCTGGAAAGAATGATTTGAACTTATGAATCCTGTCACAGCATGTCGACAAATTGTTCTTAATCTCCAAAAATTTTCTTTTGTCCAGTGACTGGACCTTCCAGACTCAGGTGTTTTTATACTGGAGTTACATGAGACACAGTCACTGCACTCGGGCGATCTCCATTCCAGTCACCGTGAGACTACCAGCACCAACTGACTGGACCTCGGTTGAATTCTGTCAGTCACCTGCTTACGCAGTTTATTTTATGTTATGTTTAATATTTCTGTCTAATTGCCATTATTTTGTAGAAATCAGTTTTCACTTTAACAGCAAAGAGTTTTTTGTATTATTGTTTTGTCAAAAAAAACAAACAAACACCTTATTCTATCAATATTTATTTGTAAAGGTACCATAGTAAAAATGGTAAAACATCCAAATAGGTGAATACTTTTAATGTACACTGAACCAATGCAAACAAAGATTGTTACTAACAAACTTAAAATGGCTTCATTTATCATGATGGCAATTATTCCAAGAGCAGCAGGTTTCCAGAGGACTCTCTCTTTTTTTTTTTGTTGCGGTCTCTTGAAACTGAATGATCAAACGGTGACAGCTGTGAGGACGGATGACGGCGGCCAGGCAGTTGTCTGTCCCTCACCGAACTTGTTTGGGCTTCCAGGAGGATCAAGGGCTAATCGCTGTTTCCACAGCGTCTCCACAGTGGGAGCTCAAAATATCGCAACAGAATCTCACCTTCACTGTCTGCTAAGTATGTAGCAGAAACCGTGGGGTTTGGAAACCACAAGGAGTTTCCAAAAACAGAAGCCATTTTAAGGAATAGAACAGAATGCTAACTTTTTAAGTTTTTACTTAAAAGAGGGAATTATACAATTCCCTACAATGCATATATTTTTAAACCTTTTGAAAAGGCTCTTCTATCAAACTAAACATCATTTAGAGCAAAGGTCTGTAACTCCAGTCCTGCCCTGCAAAGTTTGGATGCAACCCTGCTGCAACGCACCTGAATCAATAAGCTGAATTACCTACTTTGTATGTCAGCAAGTTTTGCAAAGGGCTGGTCGTTAACCGTTCATTTGATTCAAGTGTGCTGGAGCAGCAAAGCTTTCAAAAGTTGCAGGACAGTGGCTCTTGAGGATTGGAGTTGCACATCCCTCCTTTAGCAAAAGCAAAAATGTGCCAGTTTCTTAATTTTGTTTGGTGGTCGGGGCTTGTATGTGTACTGCCAGTCTTATTATAATCCAACCATACAACTGATTAAAAGTACAGGAATAATAGAAGTTAAAAGAAAATATGATACATCGGTTAAAAAAAAATCATTCAAAAATATACAAAACTATTTTATAATAAAGTTTCAATCCATTTCTGCCTATACAATATTTTTCTTGTTCTCTGCCTCCAAAATTAAAATAACCTTTTTGTACATGCTGAACCTAACGTTAATTATAATGTGTTCAACTTTTCTCCATTGTGTATTAAGAATAAAAGAGAGGTTCTGCTTTAAGATTTCTAATGTCATCTGCTGCTATCGACCAGAAACGGTCACAAGAGGTTGAGGAAGAACCAAATGAATGCAAGATGTCAAGAGGAGGAGCATGGGCAAGCTTAAGGAATATTTAAGCAAAGAACGGCGTGAAGGTAAAATGAAAATTCTAGGAGACTTAAACAAAGGAATAAATTGACACAGAAAGACTTTAGTGACAAATATCAGTGCACAACCTAAATTATCAAAATACAAACACAAGTAGAAACTGAAACCCAAAAACCTCGTCATGTTTTACGGTTGTGGAATGGTGAGGTAGACGCAGTGGACCCAGGTAGTAGAGAAAATGATGGTTTAATGATGAATAAGGCCCAAAATCCAGGCAGCACAGGTGAGCAGAAGGCAAGGAGCTTAGAACTGGTAGCAACTGGGAGATGCTGCTAGAGACAATGACATTTGACAACTGGATAGACGAGACGTCAGTTAGACGAGACCCGACAAGGAAACAAGACACAGCTGGGACAAATCAAGGGACAACACAGAAACCAAAACATACACACAGAAAGCTCAAATCCTCACAAAACCTACCAATCATGGAGGATCTCTTAACTTCCACAGTTTCCCCAACGTCTGTATGAATCACACAGACTTGAATTGTTCAATTTCCTTTGTGTTGCACACTAATTCACTGTATTCAGTTTCAAATATCAGCAAAGAAAAATAGGAAGAAGAAATCTCAGACGTTCACCTGCTCTACGTACAGTGTGTTCTCTTGTAGGAGCTTCCTCACACTAAACGTAAAGCAGATGTCTGGCGCACACACAGCGCTACTCTGCACACAACAAACTGTCTTCAGGTAGTAGAACAGAGCAACAGGTTGGTAAAAGCTTCTTAATGTAACGTAATTCTGCACCGAGTCAAACAGAAGACAATTTTATTGAAAAACGTTATTCATATAGGCTTCCAAACACTTTACAGCAAAATACATTTTCTAAAGTTAAGGTTATCAAGATGTCAATCTTTAAACATCTGGAAAAAATAAAGCGTCTCACTTCGAGTTCTGGATGAGACGAGACATTCCTCACATTTCGAATGCGCTGTGAGGAGGTGTCCCAGATCAGTAAGAACTATTTTGTAGTTTAATTCAGACTTTTGTCAAAAAAATAAAAATTAAATTAAATTAAAATTAAACTTTAATGGTTAAAAAAAAAAGAACTGTGAAGGTTCCCTAATCAATATGTGAAAACACATAACGGATCGTGTATCTGGATCCCGGGAGGATTCTCCTGTCCTTTCAGTGAGACAAGATGTTTATTTTCAGATGGCTGATTGCGTGTCATTTGGCAAGAAGCAAATGTGATTGTGTTTTAAAGTAAACTTTGAAAAGACGTAAAGACTTCTTCTGTTTCATGTCGTCTGTACAATTTAACTGAATGCTGATCTGTTTTTGCAAATTCACTGGAAGTTGTTGCACTGAACAAATATTTCTTTAAACTCACTTTAAAAGAAATCACTTCAATCTGAAAATCAAATCAGAATTACAGCTTGAGCAAAAGTAATAAAATTAAGTGTGAGAAATTAAAGTCATTTTCTTAAAGTTGGTACAAAGAAACATTTTTTTCCCCCCATGTGGTTAAGGAATGTTGCTTCGAGGCAGCCGTCAGCTGATGTTCATGCCAGAACGCAGGCAGTCAAAAGCTGATTTACTCTTCTTGTTGATGCTGATGAAACTAAGTGTGAGTTCCTGCTCCTGCAGAGCTGGAGCAGGAAAACTTCAGCTGGAAGAAGGTTGTCTCAGAGCAGTAAGGTTTCTATCAAAAGTGAACATTTTCATGTAGAAACTCTGGTTGTGCATAAACTGAAAACTGGGATTAATATCTGTTTTTGTCTGCTCCTGTGTGGGCTCTCAGTCCACGCGCCTCTGTTCGGCTGCATGTTATGACAGGAACAGTTGAGACAGGGCAGAGACGGATCTGACCTCAGATATCAGGCCTTGACAATAAGTAAGCTCCTATTAAAATGACATGAAGGTGTGAAGCATAGGGTGCAGCAGGACTGGAATGTACCATTTTCCCGTCTTGTTTTTCCCCTGGAATATTCAAGTCCTTTCTTTCTAATATCACATCGTGGACATTTCAAACTCAGAGCCAGCCGCAGATCTGTGGACGTCGGAATCCTCCTGGTAGCTTTATCTTGGAAATTTGGCTCCTCGCAGGCTGCTGGGGCGCTTGAACTCAGATGATTTAACCCCAGAAGAAGTGTGGAGGGAGGAAAAAGGAAGACAGATGAGATCATGAAAAGCCAGTCGCTACACCGAAGGGTTGGGAGAACGAGGGGATGGGGGATGACTTTTGAAACTCCAACATCTTTTTGCTGTTAAATTGTTACACTTAATCTGGCAGGTCACCGAAGGGATTGGCAGCACTTTCTATTTTGTTCTCAGTGTTCACATGAGACATGGTTTTTCAGTTTTAACATAATGTGTTCCCTCCCTTCTCTGTCGGGTCTGGCCTGAACTGCTCTGGGTGGGTCGTTTATCACAAACTGTTACACATTAATATTTTTAGACAACCCGTTTTGGGAGGGGAAGCCTGTCCTCAAACGACTGCTAGAATGAATTTATGGTCGGTTTCACAGCCAGGTGTAGCACACCAGACGGTCAGTGTGTCCTCATCGCAAGAAGTTACACATCCCAGCTCTAAAAAAAAATGTTTTTTTTTTTTTAAAATAATAAAATCCGAGCTGTGGCATTGATGTGTTGCCTCTGTGCAACGTGACGGCGGTGGTGAGGACACCGAACTGCTGTGTGTTCGCCAGGGGAGCGGCTGGGTTTGGCTGAGGTCCAGGATCTTCTAAAAACAGCTCATGAGAGATTTGAAGCGTCGCAGCCAAAGACTCCACACACAGACACAGACAGGAGAGACTCTGTGACGCAAAGGGATGAAGAACGGCCACCTTATTGTCACCTCTATTGTTTGTTTTGGTCATGTTGACCCAGTTCATCCACAGGAACACACAGCATATTACAACAAAACAACAAATTTATACAACGTAATATTGATCATAACAAAAATCTTATATTTGTAATGCACTTTTTGTATCAGATTTACATGAAACATTGTCTTATCAAAGGACATATATCATCAAGCATATTTACCAGCATCCTTTTTATTACGTAGTATGACATGGCAGCAGCAAAAATGAAGGAAAACCCCACCATGTCAAGAAATAACTGCTTTTGACATAATCACAGGTGTGTAGGGGTATATTTGCATTCTTCGTTGTTCGTCCTTTTGACAACAGGAAGAAAAGACTCAGTTGAGTCATCTTCAAAACTGGGCCTGACATCCAGACTGTGTTTCTGCAAAAAAAAAAAAAAAAAAAAAAAAAAAAGCTCCTTGAAAGAATAAAAGGAGACCAGATTCTTTCAGCTGAAGTTCATTCTGGAGCAGATTCCACGCAGCAACATTTAAAGTCTTTTGTCAAAATCCGTGCAGTCAGTAAAAATAAATCCTGCAAGTGCAGGTGGTACGACTCTGCATGAAAAGAGCTCAGAAAAGGAGTCAAAGTGCTGCCTTAAAAATGCAAGATGAAGTCACAAAGAGAGACAACCTTTTGGCTCACCGGAGAAAACTCCAAAACTCCAAAAGACCCTCATCCGAGGGAGGGGGGCTTTTTAGTATCCCAACATAAACATGATCAAAAAGCCCT
Source organism: Poecilia reticulata (assembly GCF_904066995.2). Lineage (NCBI taxonomy): Eukaryota > Metazoa > Chordata > Actinopteri > Cyprinodontiformes > Poeciliidae > Poecilia > Poecilia reticulata. The sequence continues at coordinate 14,127,098 of NC_088830.1, forward strand.
TTTTCTAAATTTGCATTTAAAGTTCATTTTATTCTAAAGCTTTTCACACTTTTATACCAGTAAATTTAGTCAAATCTGTCACTTATACACAAGCTTAAACATGAGCTTGTTTTAAATAAAGCCTGCTAAGCAAGCAGTCGAATTTAAAAGGGACTCCCTGTTAAAAACTCATCACTGAAAGCCAAGGAGTTGCAAAATACCTCAGAGCGTTTTGAAGAAATTTCCCAATTAAACATGTTTTCCAAGTTGGCAACCTCCTCAGAATTGAGGCTAGGAATGGTGCGAATGCACAGTCTGTTATAACTTGCATGAGTCAAACTCAGAGGAGCTAAAAAAGAGGCAGGCAGCTATATTCACCTGCTGACCCAAACACCGCGGTAAACAGCACAGAAATATCCCTGAGCAGGGAGCTTTGTAGGGTTCTGCTTGCTTCCCAGTCAAAATAATTTTTTGGTTCCATATTTGGAAATTGCGCTGCTCTGCTCAGCATCATTTTGCAGAAGTGGAGTCATGTGTTTATATGATCAAATGAAGAGTAGGTCAGTGTTCTGCAACAAGACTAATGTACATTTTCACTACTCCTCTCCAGATTATTAGAAACACATAAATGGCTTGTGAAATATTCCTTTTGATAGAAATAAAGCTGATGTCATGTTCCACATGATGCAGCCTTGGTCTGGGTTTGAACTTAGATTTAATGCAACTCTAGTTCGGTTAATTAATAATGCTTTTCAAATTACTGAGGTATTCTTTGAAATGTGTTTCCAAGAAAGCTTCAGACAGAACCTTTACCTTAAAGCGACCTCCACATGTATGAACCATTTGTTTAATTATTGATCCACTGATTCTGGACTCCTGGTTGGCTAATATTTCTGTCCTGTGCCGACTCACACACAAGCCGGAGAAAAATGGACAAATTGTGATACTTTCATCATAGTCACAAAAATCCCAGCTGTTCTGCATGTATTTCCATTTCCTGGAACTAACTTGTACGATTTTGATGAGTCAGTCTAAGTTTTTCCTCTCATGAATAAGGAGAAATACCAGAACATCGTCACCCAGATAATCAGTGGACCAGTGAGGGTGAAACTCGTTATGAGCTTCGTTTGAACTTAAAAGTTGGACTTTCCAGGAGAAGCACCTCCCAAGGATGGATGTTAAGTTTGCAAACTTTGAGAGTTTTCCATTCAGTTGAGCTCATAAGTTTACATACCCTGGTGTAAACTGATTCAGATTAGCTTCACCACTTCGCCACAGCCAGAAAGTCCTTTAACTTCCACTGAGATACCTCCGCAACCCCCACTTTAATAATAGATTTTTTTTTTCTAAGCTTAGGAGCCTTAGCTATGCAGAATGAAATAAATAAATAAATAAAAAAACGTCTGTAAAATTTCTGGACTAATGATCTGCACAGACTTCAAGAGATTTGGAGGTAACCGTATCAAACCCTGGGCCGAGTGAAGCAGATTTCTGACGTGCTCAACATAAAAAGCAGGTTTCTAGATTCAAACGATTAAACTAAACAAAAACTTAAACACATTTGCGGGTTTGCAAAGCGATCTTTGTGCATGTATCTGTTCCTCTGGTTCTTCTGCATTGTTGTGTTTTTCAGGCAGTCTCTCAATGCTTTTAGATCGTTGCTATAAAATTTCTGCTCTACTTTACGTCAAACCTATATTTGATCTTTGTCCTTTGGTTTTCTGCTCTGTGTGGGTCATTAAAATGTCCTAATCTGTACACTCTTTGATAGAGAATTAGTTAATTTGGATGGATTGTATATTCAAAACTTCTGTAATCAGTGAAATGTCTTTGACTTGTGACCCCCCTCTGTAAAGGAGCAGAGCTAAATGATCTGACACTCAATCCTGCAAAGTTAAAAATGGTTCATGTAAGGTTACGCTGTGTGGATGAGGGAGGACGACCCCGACTGAGCTCTTGGTAGTGGGCGGACATTCAGCAACTCTCACAATTTTCGTTGAATTTCCAGGATTTCTCAGCTCATTCTTCTGTCACGCAATACTCTCCTTGGGACTGTTCACATTTTGTGGTTATAAAACTAATGATTAAGTTAGGCACGCATGCGTCAGATGTGGATAAGCTGGATTTGGAAACACTGGAGTTAAGGAAATGGATATTTAATGTGGGAAACCAACTGAGACAAATTGTGATTAATGATCATTCAGATAGAAACATATTTCACAGTAGAAGTCATTTTAATATATTGCAATTCAATCAGATTTTATAATAATGAATGAATAAATGTATGTGGTTTCTTCCTTGCACCACTTTTATAAACGAATGCAGCAGTTAGTTCAGAATACAGCAAATCATGAGCTAAAAAGTGCTAATAAGTAAGTTTTAAACAAATACAAAGAAAATCCTACTGCAGCAGTTCTGGAGTTCATGCTCCTGGATTATTTCCTAGAAGGCAGGAGGCTGAACATCCTGTTATTAAAGAGGCTTGTGTCGTCTTTTAAGATGCTGCCTGCTCAGCACACGCGGAGCTCTGGGTTGATGTCCTGCAGATCTCACCACGCTGGTGGGACCGTGTCTCTCTCCTGCTGTGATGCAGCCTGTGAGAAGCTGTGTCTCTGCAGAATGATGTCACCACTGTGATGGGAAACACTTATCTGTTTCGGTTTGCAAAGGATGTCAGCATGGCGCAGAGCTTGTTTTGCAAGAGGTGCAAAAAGACAAAACAGCAGAACGTTTTGTTTCTATTGCTGCGAAAGTTACGATCAGTCATTCGAGATGAACATTTATCATCAGCATGAATGTGATTTAATTTTTGTACTTTGGATTTATTTCTCTTTAGAGGACTGATTAAACAAAATACACGCCAAACCTTTCTTAGATACAATAATTATGTACACAAAATGGGATTTATTATGTATTTGCTTTTGAAGACAAAATAGCTAAATATGATGTACAAGCATAAATCTAAACCCACAGCCCCTTGTTGGAATCAGCAAGGTCCTTGTTGGATATTTGACCATTTTTTCAGAAATAGTGACGCTGATCTAAAATGTAACATTTCTTGGAACTGAGCTGCCGTTTAAGCAAAGTCAGTGAGGCTGTGGTATTCCCAGAAGGCTAACATTAGCCTGGCTTGTCCAGCTCATGAAGATCATTGTTTGGTTGGAAAACAAAGATGTTTGGACCAGGTTGTTTTCTGGGTAGGTGAACCAGGAGCTCACCATCTTCATTCATCATTCCTTCCACCTTGTTCCACTGACAGTGAAACTTGTCCTTTTAATGAAACTAAAACCACCATTCTAATCCGTTTATGTTGCATTTTTAGACCTGAAAGACTGTCCTTGACTTCCCAATACTGCTTGTCGCTCTGGTTAAACCGCTGAGTCTTTGTTCCTTATAGAAGAAGAGATTATGGCTTGTTTATGTGGGCAGCGGAAAATTTCAGTCGAGCTTCACGGTTTGGACTTTAGGGCAGAGGCTTCTGTCTTGTTTGGCACGCTCTCAGTCCATGCAATTGTAAAACCAACCTGAATGAGGTCAGTATTAAAGCTTTGCCAGCATCTTCCAGGTTGGATCTGGATCTTTCTGGACAATTTATTTAAACTAATTTCCTGTCATCGGAAATCTCCAGTTTGGGGTCCAGTGAGTAAAACCTAGATGGAGTGGGCTGCTTCAACTTGATTATGATTCCAAACACAAATCAAAACTAGTTTTAAAGGATACATTCAAGGCAAGGCATTTGTGTTTGCCTTCCCCAATTCATGCAGGCAACTGAACATGCCGAAAATAAATGAAAAGATGTAAATAGAACAATAATAATAAGATGAGAGAACTCCAAATTGCTCAAATTAAAGGATTGCAAATGTGACACTTTTTAAAAAATTTTTTTAGAAAAAACCATCTAAACACAACCGGATCATACTTTTAATTTGCTGTTGCAAAATATAATTGCATGCAAGACATTATCTTTCAATATCTGGGAATGATGTGAAAGACTGGCAAGCTGCTCAGGGTCTCCACCAGACATCCAATATAACGCCACAAAGTATTTTATTGCTTCTCCACATAAAAACGTCAACAGAAACCCTGGCCAGACCTTGACAGAGAAGAGATATTCTGTGGGGCCAAATAATTTCACTGGCATCTAACATGTTGGTAAAAAGTTTATGCTTTAAACTCGGAGCAGATCCGCAGCCCAAGGCTACACTGGGTAACGACCAAAGGTGTCAAGTAGCTGCTATTATTGTGATTTGAAGTTAAAATAAGGCAACCAAAAATGAAACTGTACACACATGTCTCTGAGCTCTAACCAGCAGAGATAAAAAAGATTTGGCATTAACACCTTCTTCTTTTTGGATTCTTATGATGAAAATTCCTCAAATTTGCCGCCCAGTTTGTTGTTTTTGGGCTACAGTGAAAACAAAAATGGAAGGATTTCTATAACACAGTTATATCTGCTAAAACGTTCAACATTTTAGCAGATATAACTGATCCAGCATTGTGAACAACTAAAAACATGTGTAATGAAGTATTCTGAATTATTAAAATATAATCCTATTTCTCAGTACAATAAACTCCAGCTACATCCTGTAACACATACAAAACTTTTTTTTTTCCCCACATCAGCACCATTTTCGGATGTTTGCAGCTCATTACATAAAATGCAGTCAGGATGCGTCTCAGAATACGGCTTAAGGGGTTTTCTCCATGGTAGTCTTGAACCCTCACCCCTCTGATCAGTAACACAAAGTCTGGAAAAGCCCCTTCTCTTCTACCTTGCTCGAGAACTTCCACTCAAAAGTGGTTCTAGAAGGTCTAGGAATTCTTTGTAAAACTCGGATGGAAAACTATCCTCACCAGGGGATTTATTTCCTGGGAGTGACTTAATAACATCGAGTAATTCCGCCCTAAGAAAGGTTTTGTCTAAGTTATCCCTGCCCTCCTCTGATAAGCAAGGCAAATCAATGCAGGATAAAAAGGACTTGATTTCATATAAATCCCCCTGAGATTGTGATGTATAAAGATCTGAATAGTACTTTTGAAAGGCCTCATTGATTCCTCCGTGATTATACGTTATAACTTTTTGGGGGTTTTCAGTAGCGTTAATTGTTCAATCTATGTGATGATTCACTTGTTTCATGCTGTGCTCATGTTTCCACCTCATCTGCTCTATGCCAGGCTCTCCTTCTGCTTCATCCGCCTGGTCCTATGCTGACTGCCTACCAGCTTCACCTGCTATCTGCTCCCCTCCATCTCTGCCTCCCTGACAGATTATTTAAAGCTTCATGTCAGTAGTACTTCAGTGTTCATATCTTACTCTCGTTGTTTCCCTCCAAGTATCTGACCTTCTTCACTTTTCCAGGATTGTCCCCGCTTTGTCTCGCCCATGATTAACCTCGGAGTCTCAACTATGATCTGGAAAAACCAAATAGTTGCAGGTGGTCTGATAGCTGTAGAGGCAAAAGCTCAGGTGTGGGAAGAATTTGCTGAAGTTTAGGAGAAACACATTTGGATGGCTTCAAAGTGGTTTGAGGTCACAGCTGTTTCGTAACGGTCTCTAAGTCCCCCAGAGGACATAAAGGAAGTAGCCTTGAGGAAACCCCACAGCCTACCTGAGTACTTTTGCTGTCCGACTTCATCTCCTGACTATGACCGTCACAAACTGGTTTCTTCAACATGGCAATAAGTTTCCATTTGTCCAATGTCCTCCACAGACACTGGATCTCAAACTGGCACTTTGGTGATGTGATGCAAGTAGAGATCCACGTCATAGATGTGCAGCTGACAAACCTGCAGCAAATATGAGATGAAATCTTGTCAAAATCTCTAAAGTATACTTCAGAAATCTTTGAAGCTTTTGAATCTGTGCTATTGAAAATGAATACGGCTCTCAAAAGCAAGGGATAGGGGGCTTCCTCCTGGTGCTAGAAATGTGTGCAGGCGAGTGTTTAATATTGATAACAGCTCAAATGGTATTGTGCACAAACAAGAGGATGTGCACAATACTCCATTTCCTATATTTTTATTTACCCATCTCGTCTGAGTGAAGACACAGGATAACTGTGCATCCTGATCAGAGACATCATGTTTCACCTGCTCTCTGTGCAGCACGAATGAGACCCAAGAGAACAAAGACCAGGCAGTTCAGACTAAAACCTCTCCATCTAAGCACTGGAACAGTTTGTTCTCCAATAAAAGTTATAATATAATCAAAGAAACTGAATTACAACTGTAAGTACCCCGAGCATACAGAAGAAAACCTTTTCCTTCCTTCTTTATTCCATGTTGCATTAACTCATAAGTCAAGCATTTTATTCTTCATAAACTTTATGAAATTAAAATGTTAGCTCAGCATAGAGTTTTCCCACAAGCCAGTACAATCCATAAAAGACAAACGTGTGTTTTCTCTGTAGAAACCTTTGGTGTGGTAAGAGGGATAATGTCCGCTTCTTGCAGCGAATTTAAGGAACTGCTTGTTTCACTGGTACAGCAAAGCTAGGGATGCAAGTTAGCGATTAATGAGCGATTGATCTTATCTGTCGACTTATGATTAATTGATAAGCTTGTTTGTTCTAAAGAAAAAACAAAACCGTCTTCCACAAAACGAAGGGTAATTTTTTTTTTATAATGCCTTTTGTCCTGAATCAGTTTGTGACTTGTTTTCACATTGTTTGCATTTTTTTTTGTCCTCATGAAATTGTCAGAAAGTGTCTTGGCAGCTAATCATGCATTTCCTCTCACTGCCTCAGATTCTCTCTACTGATTCACAACTTCTTGTGACTTTGATGCAGTCGTTCTCTGGGGTCATGTAGCCAGGTGACGATGACCCCAGCAGCAGGTCAGCTCCCTGCGCTCGTTCTCTCTGATGTCTTGTGTCAATGCAGTCCAGCCGAACACTGTGAATCTGAAACTCTGTGCTGCTGCGCGCACACTGATGAGCGAGTTATAACCTCACAGAAGGCAAAGAAGAGAAAATCTTAAGGAGAGACTTTACAAGAACAAAAGCACAGTGTGTTTCAATAACGTGCAAGAATACAAACAGTGAGAACGCAACATAAATTTGCAGCAAAAACTGTTCTTTAGCTTTCGCATACTAACATGCGTCCCCGTTCAAGACTGGCTATTTTGAAGCTGAAATGTCACACAGCAACAATGTAAACAACAAAACAAAGAATACAGAAAGTGATTTTCAGATCCAGTGTCAGAGTTGTCTCAAGGAATCCGTCGTCTCCGAGAATAATTGCAACGCCACAAATTGTGTGATGAAACCCTATTTTCGGCCAAGGACCAAAACAAGCTATAAATCATACTGAAAATCCTGGACCGGTTCCCGTCCAGAGTCATGAGTCACAGACAAAGAAGGAGATGGAGAGAAAGTCTTGTTGCCCGATAGGTAGGTGATTTCTTTCAAACAGATTCAAAACTAGAAAGGAAAACTTTCTGTGCGTTGGATACGAAGGGGAACATATCATTAGTCACCTCTTATCGCTTGATAGTCGTATTGGCAGATTTTCAGAGTGTGAGGACCAGAAACCATCTGGGAGACGTCCAAACACTCAAGACCGTCTCTGTTGCTTTAAGTGGGCGAATTCAGATCAAAGCAGACCGTTACATACTGTTGTATTAAGCACATATCTTGATGGTGTGACATAAAGCAGAAATGTCCAGTTACAGGGTGTGCTGTGGTGGCGCAGGGGTTAAGCACAACCCACATATGGCGACCTTAGTCCCCGACGCAGCTGTTGCAGGTTCGATTCCCAGCCTTGGCAACCTTTGCTGCATGTCTTCCCCCTTCTCTCATTACCCACTTTCCTGTCAAATAAAGGCCACTAGAGCCAAAAAAATATTTCAAAAAGAAATGTCCAGTTATTGAAGTCAACCTCAATCTGAACTGAATTATTAAATGGATCATCATTTAACTGTGAAAAGCAGTTCCTTTTATGATTCAAGAATGTCATTTCACATTTTTGATTCACATAAACAAAAAATTTTCTTCTTTAAAATAAATGTAAACAATTCTTATACAGAGTTAATAAAGCTGGTTTGTCAATTTGGAAAACTAAAAAATACCAAAAAGTTAAAATGTGAGAAAGAAAGCAAAAAGGGACGTTTAAAAACTGTAAGTCAAACTATTGCCATGTATAGTTAAACATGTTCTTGTACTTTTAAACAATCCAAACATGTAGCTCTAAAAATTAGGTAATTTGTATAATGGCTCTTTTGTCGAGTCCTCAAAATCTCATTATTATTATTATTATTATTAGTTCACATTAATTTCCCTCCAACAGAGGCGTTACAGCAGGTGTAACGGCCAGATTGTGCCAGACTCTCCAGCTCTCTCGGGGAAAATGAATCCATCCTAAACCTGAGCTATAAAACCTCAAGCTGTTTGCCAAGCGCTTCAAGCTCGGCAGCCCTGAAAGACAGATGACCTTCTAATTTGGGTTCTCGGTTCAATAAGTGTTTTGAAATTGCTGCTTTTAGTCCCCTGTGCCTGTCGTTGAATGATTGGACATTGACGGCTGTGTGCAGTTACTCAGTTTGGTCCCGTCAGGCTGGAAAGTTTGCAGAACGCCGTAAACGCCTCTAGGTTGGCACCCCATTAGAGCAGCACCCATCAGAATAATCCATCAGTAGCTGGAGGCGGACTGCTCCTGGCAGCAAATCACACGGATTCAGGCCTGAGAGACTTTCACTGTGAAGAAGAAACGGAAAGAGGCCTGACCAGAGGCAGAGGAAGGACGCGTGAAGCATAACTTACTGGAATCGTCAAATGCGTTCTCCTGTCTGCTGCTACTTTGCTCAAGTACATCAGAAATATCCCATCTTTTTCAGTAAATATAGTTTTCCATTTTTAAACAGGAATTTAAATTGTGTTTTAGATTTCATTCTGATCTACCTATTCAAACAGTCACCAATCCTGTAGAAATTTATTGTGTTTTCGATATACTTTCTCTTGATTTTTGGAGATTTTCATGCCAATAAAAGTAAGTTTGGCCTGCTGCAACAAACAAACACCAAAACAAAACCTTAAATAAACCCCAAAAAGATTCCAGCTCAATTAAGTACAATTTCATTCCAAAATACAATACTAATCCTGATAGAAAAAAAATTAGATAATGCAGAAGTTTCTTCAAAAAGTTACTAATGATGATTTTGGTTAATGTTTTAAAAGAAATGTAACAGCAAGTATCTGAAAAACAAGAAGTTAATTGCGCAACTTTAAATTTGAGTACACTTTAATCAGTGGAAAAAATTTTAATAAACCACGATTTCTAGTTTTCCTAGAGTACAAATATAACACAACACCTGTTTCTGTCAGCCCCTCGTAACAATAGATAAGACAAGGAAACATCTCAAGTCAATCAGGTTTGTAATGTTCTTCAGGAAAACTGCTGCTTGTTTTTAATTATGTGCCCATAATTAAAGTCTGAGCTGTAATTAAAAAGTTTTTGATCAACGGAGAGGGGGAAAACAAGGCTGGGTTAGATTTTGCTTCCACCAAACACAATCGGGACGAACTGGGTAAAAAATAAATGTCCTCATGTTAGCAATGAGTGGTACCGAGGGTTAAATATGTGGTTGAAATTTTGAAAAGTATTGTAGAAACTATTGACATCAAAATAAAAACAAAACAGATGAACGTCATTCAACTGATTAAAGGTCAGAGTGAAATGAATTACTGATTTTTTTTCCTGATTTGTAAGTTGAGAGATTTATAGCACTGAATGTCGTTTTACCAAGAATCGCTTTAGATTCTGTTCAAGTTACATTTCCTGTCATGAACTGACTAAAAAGAGAGATCACACTGTGACGAAGAGGATTTTTAAATCAAAACCAGACCTTGGAGTTACGGGTTGAGCTGAATCGAACCGACTCAGAGGCAAAGGTTCACTCAACCGTTTCTCACTGTTAACATCTTTCACTCCAGCACATTTAATTATTTTCACTTTCTAGTATTGGTTTAAAGTAGTTGATAATATGACTGTGCCCACATTTAGCAAACATTTTTGCAATTATATTTATTCTTTGCTTTTTTAATTTCGTTTGATTGCAGGAAGCAACGGGAGTTCTTTGGGTCGAAAAGTGCTGCAGCAAAAACTTAAGCTAGTTCCTCCAAAGCAACAAAAGGACGAATTGCTCCTTCCCTTCTTCCTATGAGATGAAGCATAATATTTCTGAGGCAAAACCAAGAAATGCATGGAAAACCATCCTAAGCTGGAATACCTGCTCACAGCTGCCAGATGTTAGTCGACTCCAAGCAGCAGATGTGAAGCAATTCTCAAAAACATGTTGTAAAACTCTGGGTTCAAGGAACCACAGGGATAAAAAAAAAAAAAAATACAGTAAAAGTAAACGTTGGATAAAAGGAAATTAAACCCCTGCTAATGTAGCCTTTTTTTGACATATAAAACGAGGTTCTCCTGGTCACGTATTCAATACGGTGCATGAAGAGGCCTGCCGTTATCTAATATCACATAATAAAGTCCAAAAAAGACAGAAAGTAAACATGACGAATTTTATTTACAGATAAAATAGACTCGAGAGAAAAGGACATGTGCAGCCTGAACAACCTGTTTGTTTTTGAAATCTCAGCAGAAAAGGAAAGGACAGCTAGTGAGGCTACTGGCGAGGCCTCTTATCAAAACGGTCACTGTCCCGTTGAGCTTTTACTGCATGTTGCTTAGAAATGATAAAAAAACGTTAAAAAAATATAAATATGTGACATAATTCCATTTCTTTAACACACATCGTAAATTGAAAAAGCAGAAAAACCTTAAAGAAGATATTCAACAGAAAACATAATTCATCCAAGAGATGTACTGGTTTTTGTTTTGTTTTCTAGAAGACAACTTAGGAATATTCTGCAATGATATCCCTTCTGCAAAAAAAGAGATAAAAAATTGACAGAAGATTTAATTCATACATGAAATGATTTAAAATCCATTTAGTTTAAATGCATAATAATCTGGTTGTTTTTTTAAGTATTCAATAAAACTGTGATTTAGATCAGAAAGTAGAAAACATACAAAATAAAGATTTGCTAAAAAAAAAAAAAAAACCTAATCTTCTGAGCAGGAGGAGGAAGCTCTGATCAGAACCGTGCAGAGTGGATGTTTCCTGAGTGGGTTACACAGAGCCGCTGCTCGCTCTCTCTCTCTCTCTCTCTCTCTGTCTCTCTCTGTTTCTCTCTCTCTCTCTCTCTCACACGGCTCATGTCTGCCCTCCCATGGACAAGAAGGGAACAAGTTTTCTTTTCTTTTTTTAAATTGACATAAAGACATTGTTCCTTCGTGGAGTCTGGGCATCACTTGTCAGTTCATACGGCCACCGGATGGACGAGTGCTGGAGCAGACGGAGCGGGTGGAGAAGAAGGAGAAGAAGGAGCCTCTTTGCCCTTGTAGCCCAGAGACAGGATGTGTTTCTGCAGGTGTGTGATCCACTTCTCTTGAACGGACAGAGGCCCGTGAAACACTTCGTCGCAGAACCTGGATGGCAGGGCAAGCGGGAGTGAGCAATATTTCCACCAATATGTCATTTATTTGAAGAACAAACCTCTTCTTACTCACCTGCATTTGAGGGAGTAGATTTTACCCACCAGTTTGACCAGCGGAGTCAGAGGCGGCTTCGGCAGCAGAGCAGGGATGCTGCCGGCCCGAGACGGCTGCCGGGAGTGAGAGTGGCGATTTTCATCCCCCGAGGAGACTCCGTGTTGGGGGGCGTGGACCCCTGAAGCCAGGAGGAATTACATGAACAAACAAAAGAAAAAAAAAAAGAAAAAAGGAAAACAGCATTCGGCTCTTTCTGGACCTGGCCTTTCTCACCCCTCGCTGTTCGGATGCCGTGATCCTTCCTGCTTGCTTTGTGCTCATGGTGGTGCAGAGACGAGTGGTGGCTGCTGCTCGGCGAAGCGTCAGAATTCATAGACGTCGAGGCCAAAGAAGCAGATCTCTGAGACTAAAAGAAGAGAAACGAAAGGAAGCTAATGGCCCAATAAAAACTTAAAAACTGGTTGGTTTCTAATCAGCTCTACTTTTTTTTTTTAACAGAGGGTGAGGTATTGCTTTTTAAAATCTTTTAGGGTGCGTTCACACCAGTCTCGTTTAGTCCGTGTTAAATTAACTTTGGTTCGTTTGTCTACAAAGTCTGGTTAGATTGGGGAGGTGTGGATGCACAATCAAACTCTGCTGCGGCCCAAAAGAGCAAACTCTAATCCAACTACAAACCTAGGTATCGGTTCAGTTAAAGCAAACTCTGGCGCAGTTCGAATCTATATGTGAATGCCAACCAGACCAGAGACACCGCTACAAAAGCAGGAAGCAGGCTACAGCGCAGTGCATTCTGGGTAAATACAACCAAAACCAAGGCGAGAGTCTAGCTTTAGAGGGGAAAGTGGCTAATAATCTTTTTCTGAAGACAAATGAGAAACAACACAATCGGCATTCCAGTTTTATTTACATTTTGTGAAGAAGGAAGTTGTGCTCATGTCTTCTTCAGTGGTTCTTGGTGCAGCGCCACCACAGGCGAGGAGGGGAACAGGTTTTTCAACTGGTTTGTTTTGTTTTATGCAGTCGGCGTGAAAGCAAACTGCAGCAGCTGAAAATGTAACAAATGTTGCAATTTTGGTCTCCAACCAAACCGACTCTACTGGGCTATCAGGTGTGAAAAATCCCTTCCCGTTGCCAAACAGACAGAAAATTGAACTCTAGGTATAATTCGTTTGAATAAATCAATAAAAAATAAAGGTGATCGTTTCAAAACTGAATTTTGTACCAACTCGAATTATCTTTGTCGAATATGAAAGCGTGTTTTACGATCTCAAACATTCAAGTGTGACAAAAATAAAAAGATTAAAAAAAGAAGAAAAAGATGATTTTTTGGTGCATAAAAGCATCCACTTCATTTACCCAGCATGTCTAAAAGAACGAATGCGTTTATCGCGGAGCTCACCTTCTTGATGTAAAGGTCTCCATAGCGATAGCGCCTGGTTATTTCTGCCACCTTGTTCGGGTCTCTTCGGATCAGTTCGCTTAGGGTTTCTATCGGCGACGTCGCTCCGTCCGCCTTCCACTCGTACAGACCCAGCTGCCGGAGGTGAGCCCGGCAGTGACTGGCCAGCGCCTTGCGGTTCTCAAAGTCGAACCCACAGAGTTCACAGGTGGCATCTGACACAAGCAGGCAACACATGGGCCAGGTTTGATTAGAGAAAAAAAAAAAAAAAAAAAAAGGTAAGAAAAACGTGTTTTGGTTATGAATATTTAACAACATTTTGGATACATGTACATATTATGATCAAATATTTCAAGAAATTCAGTTCCTTGAAGAATGTGAAAATGACGTAAGAACAGATGGTTCTCCAGCAGAGTCACAGACAAGTCGTCACTAAATGGAAAGTTAAGCGGAAAGAAAAAATGTGTTAGGTCAAAAGCGACTCACCGATGTTTGAGACTGCAGATTTCCCATATGGCGTTTTGTCTTTCATCGAGTAGTCAACGGGCGTTGCTGCAGAGCTGGAAGCTCCTTCCCGGGGCAGAGGCTTCTCCTTCGGAGGCCGTTTGAAGCCCGGAGGACTCCACGCCGCTTTGCCCACCACCGCCGAAGACCCGCTCTGCAGCGGCTCTTTCCTTTCCTCACGCCGCAGCATGACCTCTTTCAGCAGGTCGATGGGGGAAGTTCGGATAGACCAGGTGAGGCCGAGCTGCCGGAGGTGAGCGCGGACGTGGCACGACAGCGCTTTCCGGGTGTCGAACAGCTGCCCGCAGAAGTCGCAGAGGACCGTCGGTGGAGACGGCAGGTCTGTGGAGCAGAGTCAGCTCATAGCCAGGTATTCACACCCCTTAGTTTTTTTTTTTTTTCACATTTTGTGATCTTACAAAAACAAACTGATGTATTTTATCAGGATTTTATGTGGCAGACCAACATAAAGAAGGTCGCAGTTGTGAAAGGGAATTTAAAAATCTGAAAATGTGGTATTCTCTTTAGCTCGTTTTGCATTTTGTCTGTATGTCTACCGGCTTTGATGCTGTGAAATCTTCGTCTATTCTTTATGATAAAACACATCAAGTTCAGTCAGATTGGATGGACGGGAACTTTGTGATTTACCTGACTCCGGAGGTTTTGAGGAACTGGCCGCTGCGGGCGCCTTTTGCGTCACAAAGCTGCTGTCGTCGTTGGACGGCTGTGGTTCAACAGAAATCTCCATCTCCATCGGCTCTGGCTTTGGTTTCTTGAGAAGCGGATCCACGGCCAGCCGAAATCCCTTCTTCGCCTTCGGCGCCCTGTTGAGCAGCGGCTGAGGGGAGTGGGAGCTGGCGGAAGGGCTCGGAGAGAGACCCGTGGGGGTGAAGGAGGCCCTGGACTGGCTGGCAGCCGGAGAGGGCACGGGGACAACGGGGGACGGCGGCGCCGGGGATGGCGCCGTGGAAGAGCTGGCCGTGCTGGACGTTTTCGGAAGATGCATCGGCTCCAGCACGCCGCTGCTCACCAGCTCCTGCACGGCTTCGATGGCAGAGCTCTTCCCCACCAAGTCGTTCACTCCCATGTGTTTGAGATGGGAGCGTGCGTGGCTGCCCAGGCCCTTACGGTTCTCAAACCTCTCCCCGCACAGGACACAAGTGCAGGTCTCAGGAATCTTAGGCCGCTTGCTGGCAGGAGACGTAGGCAGAGAGGTAAAATCAGAGGGACGCTTTGAGGAGAAGGAGGAGGACTTGGAGGGGCTGCTTGATTTAAGCTCGTCCCGTCGCAGGCTGCTGATCGGCTCAAAGTCCTGCTCCTTCATGATCTGGTACAGATACTCAATGGGGCCGCCATGTATGTCGGCGTCGGGAATGCCGATCTGTCGGAGATGGGCACGAGCGTGACTAGAGAGGCCCTTGCGCGTCTCGTACCAGCAGCCGCAGAGCTGGCAGACGTGGATCTCATTGTTAGTTTCCGAAGCTGTCAAAAATAATGAACAAAAAGAAAGAAGAAAAAGGATAAAATTGTTACAAGACAGTTTTTTTTTTCATCAAATATCTTTAATAAAATACTAAGTACTACAAATACGATAAAAACCATTCCACCGCAGCTCTGTGTTTCACTCAGTTTCAGCTTCAACCCACCTAAAGTAAGCGGAGCATCAGTGTCCAGTGGAGCCCACAGCGGCTTGGTGATCGTTTTTTGGTCTGACAGCGAAGAGCTGCTGCCTTCAGTCGGCCTAGAAGAAGAGGGAGAGGACGGGAAAAAAGACGCCCCCGCCTCTTTGAGCTTGACCGGAGATCCCTGAGCGTTCATGACCTTCGCCACCGTCTTGGAGGAAGCATGAGCGTCCTCCGGAGGCACAGGTGTCTTTGGCTCCTGCTGGGATGTTTTCTTAGGCAACGATGGAGAAACAGATGGAGCGGCATCTGGTTTGAGGTCTTTGTCTTTGTCCTGAATGAGCTGGTAGAGGAGCTCTATGGGAGCCCCGCTGTTTTCCGACACGGTCACGCCGAGCTGGCGCAGATGGAGGCGAGCGTGGCTCGAGAGGCCCCGTCGTGTCTCAAAGTAGGCCCCGCACACCTCACACACTACGGGTCCCGAGTTGGCTGCAGAGACGTCGAAGTTAAAGAAAGATTGTGGACATGGAGTGAAAAGGAGAATTATGGAGAGAAGAGCAAGTATGACAAAAACATCAGTGATCAACACATCATATGATAGGCATTAGTATGTTCAAAAACAAACAAAACTCTGTCTATATCAAAAACAGAACTGTAATCATATTTAAATGGTTCTTTTTTATTGTCATGCTTTTAAATTTTCTGGCTTTATACATAGGATTTTGCATATGTTATTGATATAATGTTTTGTTATTTAAAATTATTATTATAAAGATTATAAAGAATCTTATGCTGTCTCTATTGAACAAACTTGATTTTTTTCCCCTCCCAAAATCTATTCAGTGAAGCTTTAGGGATGTAACATATTGTATACAGTGGGACAATAATTCACTCATATTTAGCCCTTCTTAGCTACTTAAAAGTGTAATATAGGATACACAACAACAATTTTATTACTGGTAAACTTACCTTGAGAGTCCATTTACACTGAATAAAGCCGGGGGTTTAATTGAGAGGAGGACTTGTCTTCTTGCAGAGTCGCTAGAAGTCATATCAAATAAAAAAATTAATAACAGAAATGATTTCTGATAACAATAAATCAATATTTCGTCATATTATACTTTGACAGAAATAACCAAGGTAAACAACGCGACACAACTAATATATCGTGTGAAATCTGATCATTCAGAAACGTCTTAATGGCAGTTATCGTTTGTAACAATATCGACTTATTTTCTAATTTTCTTGCTCTAATCTGAACTGATTGCACAAAAACATACGACGAAGTGAAAATTTCGTTTGTATTTTTTAAGTAAAAGCTAACTTGAGCTACCTGTCCTGTCTTTTGTTTACATTTGCAATCCTAAGATTACCCGCATTTTAATAGCGCAGCCCCTTATAAAAGTGAAGCACGAATGAACTACAAATTATACACATCTGTAATTTCAGCCAATAAATGAATCCATCAGCAACAACAAAATTACCTTGGACATTCAAGAGACCGCTCTGCACATCACTCTATGAGCTAACCGGAAGTAGCACGGTACGCCGCTGGAACTGTTCTTTTCAAAATAAAAGTCGCTGTTTATCTATCTATCTATCTATCTATCTATCTATCTATCTATCTATCTATCTATCTATCTATCTATCTATCTATCTATCTATCTATCTATCTATCTATCTATTTATTTATCTCTTTGGGGTTTTTTTGGCACATTTATTTACTTGGTGTACATTTGAAATGTTACATTTTTAAATATACTAACCTAAAAAGTTGAGAATACTATTAAATTTTTCCATCCCTAGTGGGTACCAGACAAAAATCCCATTTACTTCCCAGCCAGAGCAAAATTACCATTAGCCCTTTTGTTTATTATTAAACATATTGCATTTATTAGCTGTTAGGCTCAATTTAGTAGTATCATTTTTCCCCCTTTTCATAGACACTTTTGGATTTCAGCTTTCAGCTGGATTTCAGATATTTAACATAAAAAGTATTTTTCTAAACGTGTTACCACAGTTTATTATTTCGAAGTTAAATTCGATTCGAGGAAACGTCAAAAGTCAAAAAGAAGCGTGACCTGGGTCGCAAACCCCATGCTTTTATATTTAAAGCGCCACATTTGTACTTCCGGAGGTCACAGCCGTCCTGGAGTACTTTTTGCGCAGAATCTCTCTCCTTGGATCCTCTTGCCTTCAGCAAGCCATAGACCTCCGTAGCCAAGTTTCCTGCAGCTCTGCGAAACTAAGGTGAGCGCGGAATATAAAGGTTGCGTCTTTAGTTGAATGTTATTTTAGGAGTGTCTGCATAGTTTCAGGAAAATGTTTGTCCACTAAGGAAAGAGGAGCGCAGGAGTATGAGCGCAGCAGACTGAGCTAAGAATAAGCTAAGCCACAAGCAGCCAGGCAGGCTGTCCGGGTTCACTGCTCCCTCCTCCTCCTTCAAGTGTTTCTGGCTCTTTCTTTGTTCCTGAAGCGCAGCTAACTGCTCACGCTGGTCTGTGCTTGTTTATCGACTTTTTTGTCAAAACTAGCTGAAATGCGAGGCTTTCTGCAACTGGTGAAATCCACTGCGTTAGTGTTTTTACTAAAACACCAAAGTGACGCAGAAAGGGATTTTTATTCATTTCTAAATGAAAGCAAAAGCAATGCCTTTGCATTTAGCGTCTGCGTTCTGCAGTGTACCAAATAAGAAAAAAATGTTGAAGTGCGCATTTTGTGTCATCACTATGTTAAATAATTTGAAACGTGTGACGTTAACGCTGCAGCCAGATGGCTTATTGTTTCAGATTCACATCAAAATAATTTATCCTGCATTAGGTATCCCCCTCGTCTTGGTTTGTGCTGATCATGGTTACATAAGCATAAAAGGCCATTGTTCCCTACTGGCGGACCGTGACTTGCATGTGACCTCCAGCAGGTGTTTGAAAGGGGGCTCATGTTAAGACGTTGCTTTTAAACCAAAAAGGGTTATATTTCAAATGCCATGTGTTACATGCACGTTTTCTTTTTTCTTTTTGTTTTGTTGTAACCATACATTACCCAAATGTCTAGTTTGCTTCTCAGTGTAGATGTTCATTCTGGTGTTTTTTAATGCTTTTAGTATTTGTCTCCCTTAGTTATTCACCATCATGTCTTCTGGAAACGCTCAGATTGGCAAACCTGCGCCAGAGTTCAAGGCCACAGCTGTGGTCGATGGCCAGTTCAAGGAAATCAAGCTGTCTGACTACAAAGGTGTCTTTTTTTTTTATTTTTTATCCCTGGTGGGGAAAAAAACATTGTGTGCACTGTATGCTCAGTATCTGATGAGAACCAGAGTTAAAGCATTTTTTTCTGTCCCTCAGGGAAGTATGTGGTCGTCTTCTTCTACCCCTTGGACTTTACCTTCGTGTGCCCGACTGAGATCATTGCCTTCAGCGACAGAGCAGAGGATTTCCGCCGTATTAACTGTGAAGTCATCGGCTGCTCCATTGACTCTCATTTCACCCACTTGGCATGGTAAGAGGTTCTTGGGAGTAAAGTACTTGTACATAGCCATCCCCCCCGCACCCCCCACTCAACAAAAGATGTTTAAAAACTTTTAAAATCAAATTGGAGTGTCAGGGATCCAAGCTTCTTGCTGTTTAAATTAAAGTAAAAGTTTCATCAGGCTGTCTAGGTATTGATGTTTGTGTAATATCTGCTCCATATGGAGGGACTCTGGACTAACAAGATCCCACCCTAGTCTATCTGCTGCCCTGCTGCCTTTCTGCAGCTGCTGATAAGCGTCTTAATAACGGCCTTCAATTCGTCTCACTCCTTCTGGAAGAAAAGGAGGTGTTGCACAACTTGCCTGATCTTCTTTTTTTTATATTAGTAACACCTTCCTCCTCCACAAAAATAATTGAAACTATTTCAACTCTTGTGTTGCTTAAGTCAGCTGCTGAGTTGCTTTTTGTTGGATTTCTGCTTTTTCCCTAAAAGTCGACTTATAGAAATGTCGCCTCCTGACTTCTTGTTGCTATATCAAACGGCTACTTTGTGCTTTCTGAAACAGAACTTAATGTAGCAGTCATTAAGTGTTGCCAGGGATTATTTTCTTCAGAATATGCACATTATATACATGTATAAATATATATATTTTTCTCCACCTCTTCAGGATCAACACACCAAGGAAAGAAGGAGGGCTGGGTGCCATGAAGATCCCTCTTGTTGCAGACCTCACAAAATCCATTTCCAGAGACTATGGCGTGTTGAAGGAGGATGAAGGCATTGCGTACAGGTCAGTTCGACCCCTTAGATTAAAGTTTTTGTTTTTTGGGTGGTTAAAAGGTGGAACATGGCGTTTTAATGTATTTTGCTGATCCTGGGGTGTCATTTTGTTCTCTCAGGGGTTTGTTTGTGATTGACGGTAACGGGACCTTGAGGCAGATCACCATCAACGACTTGCCTGTGGGCCGCTCTGTGGATGAGACCCTGCGTCTGGTGCAAGCCTTCCAGCACACTGACAAACACGGAGAGGGTAAGTTGATCCAGTTTGCTCATAAAAATTATTATATACTCAAGCTAAATGCTGAACTTTGAAAACCACTATTTTAAGGTTTCTAAGTGGAGAGATGCATGAGGATCTCCTATGATAGATTGTCAAATTAACTTTAGATCTGCAAATTCATGCTCTACTCCTGGAATCAGATATTTTGTGCAATAATCTGGTGCAGTGGCTTCATTTTGCACAGCAACAAAACCACACAGCCCACTAGGCAGAGCAGTAAACCTCAAATTAATTCTGCTCCTGAAACCTGCCTGCTGTATTTGAGTTTAAAACTAACATAAAATGAATCTTGTTGCCTCGACCATGCCTAGCTTCAAGTTTTTTACCACAATGTGGTTTTAAACACAGGAAACCTGTGGTCAGTCACTGTAGTAAGTCTACTGAATGTGTTCTGAGAAAAGCCATTGAACTTGGGTAACATAGAAGCAGACGAGGCTATACTTAACCAAAGTCATTAAGTGGGTTAAAGATGAGTTTTTGGTAATCTTAGATTTGAAACTATATCACAACTGTGTTCAGATTTTTGCACTATTTTTGCTGTTCTTAAAACGGTAACACTGGTAGCATAGTGTGGCACCGCAATATCAATGTTTGGGATATTGCTCCAACTAATATAATCCACACTATATATAGAGTTCTAGTTGCTGGTATTTTTAAGATGATGATTGGGGAAACAACCATGACGAGAAATGGTCAGAAAAATTTGGGTTCTAAATATAATCCCAATATTCAACAAAAATATCATAGCTGCATGTTGTCCTTGTATTGTGCAACAAGCATTGTATTGTAAGGCAATATTTTTATTATTTAAAATAATGCCAGTTATCTTAAAAAATAATAATTAAATGGCTTGGCTTCTTAAGGCTTTTTTTATGTGCAACTTAGGGCCATGTGTTTATTTTGGTAATGTACAAAAAAGACAAAATTCAAGAAATGGGAACTAGTTTATTGATGAAGAATTTTTTAAAAAATTACTGATTCTGCCCAGTTTAAATGTAATTCATGTTTTTATAATGATGCAAAAGCCGTAACCCACTTTGCGATACACGTGGGGGTTTGTTGGAGTTGCTTTACACAACGGTAAAATACTTGCCACCTAATCATTTTCACAGGCTCCTCTAAAACTATTTTTGTTTCAGAGGAGCAGCGACCGGAGACGAATAAAGAAACAAAAGGAGCCTATTGCACAAAACCAAATAATACCCTGAAGTTTTACAAACATTTACTGCATCTGAACATGTACTGCACATATTTGTCAAAAAGAACGTAATGAAACTGAAGTAGCCATCTGCCTTCATAGCTCAGCCTTAACTAGCAGCAATATTGGTTTATCCTCTTGGACATTCACACATGTGTACTTTCTCCTGTGATAAACTACGTTATCAACCACATGTGACACTTGAAGTAAACTTTATCCCTCTTCTATCTCTGCACAGTTTGTCCCGCCGGCTGGAAGCCTGGGAGCGACACGATCATCCCCGACGTGCAGAAGAGCAAAGCCTTCTTCTCCAAGCAGTAAATCCCAAGGTCTTCTGTCCAGCAGATTGGTCATGAGTGCAGCACTTGTTTCTGGATTGGAGGTTTCCCTGTGAAGTACTACAGATCTCGCACCCATTAGAACAAACTTATCAACTTCCTCTACAAGTATTATCCTTGTCTGCTCAGGCTACAGTTGATGGGATAACCTCTTAGTCTCACGCACTGAAACTATAGTTTAGTTTTGCTCCTTTTTTTTTTTGTTTGTTTGTTTTTAAAAAAGTGATATTTTTTCCTTGCTGTCATTTGCTACCATCTCTATTAAAACTGTGGGAGAACACTGTCTGCTCTGTGCACATAAATGTTTTTGAATCTCAATTCATTAATGACCTCTAGGTGGCAGCAAAACTCTAAATCTGACATGAGTCTCTAATCTGTGAGGGGTTTTATTTTTTTTTTCTTCCTTTCTTTTTCTTCTGTTCTTGGACCTGAGGCAGTTGAACAGCTTTGCCTGGCAGAAGATCACAGTACGTCACCAAGCTGCCAAGTCTTGGTTAATATTGGAGTTATTGTGGTGGTTGACTCAGCACAACAATCGGCGATTGCCAAATGGCTCCAATCCCTGTTAGGAAAGATTGGATAGTTGAATATATATGTCTATATATCCAATTTAAAATTGAGTGGAAGTGTTGTAATAAAATGTAATCATTTTGACTGAAACCATAATATTAAAGTATAAAAGTACTCCAAATTAGTAAACATCTCCTTGAATAATCACTTCTGTAAATGACAGAAAATTGGGACATGAAGAAAAAAAACCTGTGTAAACATGCATGTCGGATTTTATTTAAAAGGAAACCCTGTAAACATTTAACTATTTCAGTCATGTACCACTAGTACTTTAGGGATCTTTTTATCTGTTAAATCTAACCTTTGGAGAAGGTGTGAGGATGTCGTTGCTCTCGTAAAGATTGGTCTCATTTTATTCATGTCTTAACTAATTACGTTGTAAAAGTTTTAAAATAATTAAGTGAAAATATATCCAAGATTCTTTAGGTGTTTATTTGCTCCATGAATTGATATATTCCAAAGAAAAACTTAATCTATTGGCCTACCCTCCAAAGATAGGTGACTTAAGTTTGACTCTTTTTATTTCATTTGATTATTTCCACCAACTTTTCCTAGCAAGTTTTATAACTGAATAAAAAAGTAATTTAATGAATTTAGCATTAGCATATTAGTTGCTTTTTCTTAATACCTGTGCTTTCAAACTTTTTTCTTTCTTTTTTTTTTGTTCAAATTTGACGTTTTTCATCTCAAGTCTTTCCGCCAGCTTTTCTTTCCGACTACATTTTTAACTTAAACGTCATTACGACATGTTTTCATGGAACTTTTTTTTTTCTCTCTCTTTCCTGAGCTGTTGATCACAAGGCTTGTTTTGGGAAACCAAAAGCAGAATGGGGGGGAAACTCCCTTCTCTAGAATTAAACTCATTGACAAACCTCTCTCTCGCTGTGGTGTGAAGGGGAGAGCGCAGCCTCTGACTGGCAATGTAGGAGGGAGTTCCCGGAAACCTTGTCGTGATATGACGTCCGCACGCAACAGTTGCCGTATATGGGTTTACGCACGTACGTCAGTAAGGAGGGGAGGGGGGGAAAAGTCCTACGCTGGGACGTTTTGGCAACTTCTGGTGTAAACTTCTGATCAGTGACAACAAGTGTGGTTATATTTACGAGAAATACGACCGTGTTTTTTTCAAAGAACAGACATTTATAAGCAGCATGGTATTTTAATTACGTTTTCTTTTACTTAAATATTATCGTACAGGTACAAAAAAAAGAAAGAAATACAAATAACTTATACACTTAAAAAGCATCACAAAGGGGCGAACAAAAAAAAAAAATGTAAACAGGGAAAGCCAAGACGACACTTTTAAAAACGTATTCAAAAATGTCCCTAAGTGTTTCTTGTAGGCTGATTGTAGGATTTCTTGTCTGGCTTTTTATTTTTTTATTTATTTATTTTTTTAAAGCCACATACGTTTCAGTTCTCATCCACTCAGCGTATAAAGTCTTATGTTTTTCAGTGCAGTTTTTGTCCAGTGTTCATTAAAAAGTGCATAATTTCTTCAGTAAGACTTCACTTTCGGCGCTAACATGAGCTGGCAGCCACTGCTCACATGAGTCATGACTTTCTGTTTGAGCTGGGCCACCTGCTCCCGCAGCAGGGAGGCCGTGTTCGACAGTCCGGCGTTGTCCGTTTTCAACACCTTCACCTTGTCCTCCAACCGGGCGATGCGCTCCAGTTTGCGCCTCCGACACTTGGAAGCTGCCAACCGATTCCTCAGCCGCTTGCGCTCCGCCTTGATCCGCTCCTGGTTCTCCAGGTCGATGGGGGACATCGGCGGGGAGCTGTTGTCGCTGCTCTGCATGTCGGGAACTGTCTGGGGCTCCTCCTTCAAACCCCCGAAGCGCTGCGAGTGGACGCCAGCTCCAGCCAGAGAGTGCTGGAAGTGGTGCGACCCGTGCGCCACGGCCTGGGGATGCTGGTGGTACTGGTGGTGCGGCAGGTAGCTGATGGTTGTGGACGGGTAGCTGGCCGTGGAGGTCAGGCTGGGGTTCGTGGTGCAGCTGCTCAGGGTCGTGTACTCCAGCGGTTCCGTCTGCATAGAGTGGGCGAACACGGCGCCCGGAGGCGGACACGCGATCCCGCCGGTGCCGATGGAGACGTTAGGAGGCGCCATCTGGTTCATCTTGTGCAGATCGTCCAGGGCTTTGACGAAGCCTTCTGCGAACACCTCCTGGTCCTCTGTGATGCCGCGGTTGTAGAGGTACTGTGCGGGGGTCGGCGTAGTGATGACCCCGTTGCTGCTCTGGATGATGAGCCGCTCGAGTTCAGGCGAAGCGAGCTTCAGCGAGCCCACGTCCGCGGTGCCCGCCGGGTAGAAATCACTGTCTGCGCGCAGGTGCTGTGTCTTGAAGCTCGAGTTCCGATATGAATCGGAGAAGTTCAAGTTCATATTCTGCTTTAGCAGCTTGTAGTCTGGCAGGGCAGCGCCTGGATGGCCATAAGCAGAGAGAAACGAGTCGTCATAAAAAGGCTGTTCCATTATTGTGGACATATTGTGTTTTTTTTTTCTTTAAAAAAAAAAAAAAAAAACGACAGTCAAATACAAGAGTGCGCTGCAAACGATGCTGCTGTGTCCCAAATGTGCCAATATCCAGCGCAAAGTCCCGCTGTATTTATTAATGCTACGAAAAACAGCAAAACTTCCAAAACATGGGAACTGTACTGTACCAAGTCGTCGGTTTGTACCTTTAGATGGATTCAAAGCGGAGTCCAGAGATTTATTCAGATGTTTTCATTCCTCTTCTTCTCTCTGTAAGTCCTAACTTGTCCTCAGTTTCCTTATTACTGGCAGCGGCCGAGGCGCTCCTCTGCTTTTAAAGCGCGTCTCAAGAGGAGCCCGCTGATTGGCTGCTGCGTTAGAGGTCCCGCCTACCGCCGTGAGATTGACATTGACGTTGTTGCCAGTAATCCAAGAGCCATAAACAAGACAAGGGGAAACTCGGTGCAGGTAAACAAGACGACTCTTAAGTTAAATCCACATTTATGTATTTAAAGAAAGAAAGGGGAAAAAAAGTGATTTAGAAAGCATCAAAATTTAAAATAAAAAAATAAAAGTCAGCGAGGGAGCCTGATGTATCATTAAGTGATCAGCTGTTCTAAAGCAACCGGTTTTTCTCCAGTCCATGGATATATAGTCTGGCGCTGAGTCATGAGATCCAAACTGATACGGGCCGCTCCATATTTGGGTATCCTGGAGCACCAGTTCCTCCCTGCCTGGAGCAGGAAGCCAATCCCATCCTGGCCCGCTTCCAGCTCCATGACATCGCTGTGGGAGGAGGAGGAGTAGGAGGAGGAGGAGATGTAATTCTGCTCTCGTCCAGCCAGAGGACGAGGAGAAGCTGGGTTCGCGTCAAACATGCCCAAAAGTATCTGGCAACGACTTGGTATATGACAGAGTATTTAAAAATCCCCTGTTTTATTGAGTTTTGGCTACCTAGTTTAAAAAAAAAAAAATTTTTTTAAAACCCAAGAGGAAATCTGGTTGTGTCTTGTAAATTTATGTTTTTTCTTTATTGTAGCTTGAGGCATTCCTGGATGAGTGAACACATGACACAGCTGCTTAGGTATTTGTGACGGAAGACGTCTTAACTGAACTGAACACCTGTTCGATCGAAAGACATTTTGTCTTGCCTGTATGGTAATGACCTCTGATTCAGTGCCCAGAGGGCCACACACTCACACTCCCTTAACTTTCCAATTTTTCCAGCATTCATGTCAAATTTGTAAGGCTGTATAGATTTGACTGCATTTCTTGCTCCAGCTCTATTCTCAAAACTCGAATGAGCCCTTATTGCCGTTTCAGACAGATGGTGATAGCTTAAGTTTGGACCCAAATATGAAAGAAGTGCTCCATCAAAACAAACTTGTTCTCGTCTATGCTGTGTTTATTTATGTCGGAAGTGTCTTGTTGTGTGATAATCACTGCGAAATTCCCTTAAGTGTCACCGCGCAGGTTTTTCAGAGAAGTTCTGTAACCTTAAGCTATATTTTTAAGGTAACAAAGCACAACTACAAGGCATGCAGTGCCATGTAAAAGCATGCATAATTCATTATCTCCTTTAGATTCCCAACTTCAAACTTCAGTTTATTTTTGCTTGGATTTGATGTAATAAATAAAGTTACATACCATAGCAGAAATTTGCAAAGTAGAAGGAAAAAGACGTACAACAAAGAAAAAACATCCAAATCTATAGAGCAAATATATTCAGCCCCTCTTGGTCATTTCATTTTTATTACAGTTGCTGCTGCAAATCTTTTTCAGGCTCATGCTTCAGAAACTGATATGTTTGCATAAGCTTGGTCAAGAAATAAACATAAGCGTTTTCATGCAGGAAATAAATTCCAATTTGCAAATGAATCCTTACACTTGAATTTTGTAAATCTTTTGTGTTATTTAACCCTTTCTTTTAATCAGAGGTGCAAAAGGATTCGTTTTTGTCTGCACGTACAGCCACCAAATGCAAATTCACAGAAATTCTCAGAGCCAGCATGAGTCACAATGCTGAACAACAGAAGTCGAAAATGCAAATTTTTCATTTTCTTGTATGGGATGAACTCCAGAAATACCCAATCCTCTATGTTTCTTCTGACGCAGCGTCGAAGCATCTGCCTCCCACAATTCAAAAATTCCAGGTAAATGTTGTTAGATAACGCGATGACATCGCTGAGGCATAATTGGGCTTGTATCAGATTTCGTTCAACACCTCCGGAGCTTCGCATGTCACTTTGTCACAAGCTGAGTAATAGCGCGTTAATTTTTATGTGTAAAATTGGATTTGTGACGCTCCAGAGTCCATTTTAAGGCTACCTTGTCATTATTAGTTCTTATGCAGCCCTTGCATCGTTTACACTCCCTCTCTACAGTAGGGTGACACAATAACTATTGACTGATCTAATATCCTGGATTCAGTAGCAATATTCAACCTCATACTGTAACTTTAACTTTTTCCACTTTTTGTCCTATTCCAACCTCACACTTCAACATATCATGAAAGGGACTTTATGGGATAAACCAGTAGTGGACACTGGAATGGCTCACATCAGGGGCGCACAAACCTTTTGTCACATGTGTCAAAATTTCTAACATATTTCTTTATGCAGGAAGCATCTTTCAAAGTACTAGAAGGTCAGGAAAAAGATTTATTTAAATTTTTTTTTTACCTACTCAACGATCAAATAGTTAGTTAAACTAATCTGATTTAGATGTTTTGTAGGAACAGGATTGTAAATAAAAAACTTGAAAAAAAATGTTTTGTTGTTGTTGCATTATTCTTGTTAGATGAAAAGCATCCAGTTAGCTTATTCATTGTTTTGATTGAAGAAAATGGAAAAACATATATATATTTTTTTGCTTATCCTTAGCAATAAAAGCAGGATCTAGGTCAGTCTTAATTTAAAATTGCATTTAGACAAGTTTTACAGCCAAAAAAAGTGGATTTTGGGTGCCCCAAAATGTACGTTAGAGTATAAGTGAATGACGACATGTGATCCTAGTTACCATGGCAACAGTAGGAAACCAGAAAGGTTGGAAAAGACGAACACGCTGTGTTGCATCTCACATTTTTGGTGGTAGATTTTTGATTCAAAAGTTGTGGGCTTGTCCTAATTCATTTAATTCATAATCAAATTATGGTCGGGAGGGCCGCAAGATATTTGTCCTTCCTTGGGCCCCGCTTTGAGCGCCGAATAAGAGTTAGAGCGGCCCAGTCAAAGTACAGACCGTAAATCCAATTGAGAAATTGTGGCAGCTCTTGGAGTGTAACTTTGAGCCAGAGCCATTGTGAATAGAACAATTGGCAGAAATCTGTCTCTAGGTGTAGAAACTGGTAGAAACATACCCTAGAAGACGTGTAACTTCATTGGCAACTAAAGACGTAAAGCACGGAGTCATCGCAGATGAACAACACCTGCAAAAACCACTTCTCCCTTCTGCTCCAAATACATGGGTTATTTTGTGTTGGTCTGCCACAGAATATCTTAATAAAACACACTGAAGTTTGTGGTTGTAATGTGGCAAAAAGATGAAAAGCTTAAGCAGTATAAATATGTTTGCGAGGCACCGTTTTTTCTTCCTTTTATTTTATTTTTTTTGTGAAAGTATGTCTGATGCAACTTTGGCCGCAGCTTTCGGCATCCTTCCCCTCCCTGCGGGAGTCTTAAGGTTAGGGCAGCAGTCACACAGTGGTCAGCTCGGGCCAGCCTCCTCCCATTGAAACCTCGGTCAGATGTGATGGTTCTCCTGTCAGGGAAGATAAGCACCAGGGGAAACAGAAAAACAGAAGTCGTTTAAGGGAAATGGACTGAAGTCACTGGTCAGTTCCAGTTTCAGCGTGACCTCATCTGTAAAGGTCATAAAAGTCATGATCATTTTGAGGAATGTCTCATCGCGTTAATTATGATTTTTTTATTTATTTTTTTGTCCTTTAATGATCCAGTAATGAAACATTTGAATAAACGTGACTTCTTATCTGAGATCCTAATCGGCGCTGCAGCTGTAAACCGTTTTTTTTTTTTTATCTTTGTTCACATGAGCATAATTACATACGGCTATGGGCAAAAAATTCAGAGAAGCAGAGTGCGAGCACCTCATACAAGCAATTCTGTCACTTTCTTTGAACGCGGCTATGATTCACATTGACAGATAAGACCACGGCAAAGCAGCAGCAGAAAGAGAGGAGGAGAAAAAAACCCCCATGAAAGTAGCAAAGGAGTGTGTAGGTGCAATCAGCCGCAGTGGAGCCGACAGTGCCTGCGGCTCAGTCTTATAAAGACACTTTTTGTGTTCTTTAATGGCCATTAGCATGTAGTGGTGGGACAGAAAGGCCTCTGGCCGAGCCTGAAGGAGAGACTGAAGCCAGGTGAGTCAAGCGAGGCAGGTGCCTGAAGCTGCACCGCGGAGGAAATTAACTGTTTTTATCACTTTTCTGCTACACGGATGCATCATTTAAAGAATAGAAAACCTGTAATGTGAGCTCCAAATCAGCATTGGTTTAATCATGAGTCACACTTTCAATTATTATTATTATTAATTTTTTCTTACTAAGAAATTTCTGAATCATCAAGAGATAACTACAAGCAACTTTTCTGCAGCTTGTTTCTGACAGGATGCGTGAAGCCAAGGTCAAAATGTCTAATTGTGAAACATTTCCCACTACTACAGCTTGACTTCCACAGAAGTGGTCCTGTGAAAAAGTATTTCCCCGCCTTTCAAACTTTAATATTTTAAAAAGCAAACAACATTTTGTTAGCACAAATAGATAAGCTGATTGTTTTCAAGTAGTAATTTTGTTTATTTTAGAAATATAATCTGTGGATTGGACAGAGAAAAATTGGGTTACTTGCATTATGCAAGAAAGCGGTGATCTTCCGAAGCACACCAGCAAGGTGACTTTAAGGAAAAAAATGGAGGTTATAGTGGCCTAGATAAGGTCTGGACCTAAAACTGTCTATTCATGCTGAGAAGCCTTCCCTGTGGTGAAAATAAACCAATTCTGCAAAGAAAAGTGGGTCAAATTCCTCCATGATTACTCAAAAAACTGGTTTCCAGTCACTGCAGAGGCTTGATGGCAGATGATGCCACCAAAGATGGCACAGCCACTGACTAGGTTCAGGTAGATCTTAAATCATTATTTGAAATCTGCATTTCGTATTCAGTTTGGGGGGAAAAGAAACAGTTGTGACAGCAACAACAAAAAAGTCAAGGATGCTGCGTTCTCCTGTCACCTTCTTTGCAATACTTTGAGCAGAAAAGGACAAAACCAGAGAACGCCTCAGAGCTGCCAATGTTCATTTGGGCCGACGTTAACTCTCTCCTCCCCTTCTAAAACACTTGTCGACTTCGTTAAATGAACCAGAAGTAATGTCTCTCCTGTGTCTTTGGCAAGGTCTTCCACACTGGAAGCTCGATGACCTGAAAGTGGCCTGTAGTTGTGGGTGAGTCAGGTAGAGGAGACGCTCGTTTGGGTGAAGATGGCCGTTCCCTGAAGGAGAGGACAGCTCATCGCCTCATGCAAGCCCAAACACCGTTAAAGTCCTTTAAGACTGCGTCGATTGAATAAGAAGCAACCTTTAGAACGTGGGGAGAACCTCGTGTTCCCATCAGTCCCTTTCTCCTCCTGCTTCCACCCCTTCGTCGTCAGCAGGACGCCTGTGGGAATTGAGCCGCCTTGTGCATCTAATCGTTTTAATGAAGACATCTTTTAATCAGTGCGTTCGCCGTCTGTAGCTTGCAGATAGTGCCAAGCAGCCTCGTAGCGACGAGAGACCTTTAGCACAAGACATGATGACTGCTGAGGCCAAATGAGCGTGGCAGGAAAAGACAGTTGGACCAAGCTGTCCCCTCGGGCTGACGTAACGCATATGGAGCTGTCCTTCCCACTTCCCCTCCATCCACACAGATGCTTTATCTCCATGCCATTCTGTAATAAGAATTTAAAAAAAGAAAAAAAAAGCAGTGGGAAGTGGGGCAATTAAAGCTTATCTGATTTTACATGCTCATTTAATTTGTTAGTAGGGCCGGCTGTTTTGTCAGCCGCTTTGTTTTGAGTGAAGGACAAAACGATGATGGCGCTGGCGCTAATTGAAAGCTTATGTAAGCCAGCGCGTAGAGTTATCTCGGGAACACGAAACATCTGCCGGATTGTTTGATAATCATTGCATAGGTTTGATGCAAAATCCCATTGATGAACATGGGATGGGTTCATCAGAAGAAATCCTTAAACTTCTGCAGCTCAGAAGTCTCTGACGCTGATTTCCTGTTTGACTCTTAGACCAACAGCGGTCAGTATTTGCTAACATAAATAAAGTACGTCTAATGGAGTAAGCAAAGCTGTCGGGGCTTCAGATTTAAAGATATTTATGGTAAAAGTATTTTCTCCTTTAGTTACAGACTAAAACCTCAATAATGTATTTGATTATTGTGGTAGATAATTAAAAAATAATGCATAGCTTCACTGTACCTATGTTCTGGGACACTAAAAAAGAAGAATGCCTTCAAAAAAAAAATAAAAAAATAGTAATGCTACACATCACCTGGAAACCCCATCTGGAAACGGGGGTGGCAGCATCATGCTGTGGGGGTTTATTTCAGAGTTGACCGGAAGATAGATGGAGCTAAATACTGATCGATACTGGGAGAAAACCAGTCAGTCAGAAGCTGTAAAGGATACAGAGTAAAAACCATGGAATGGTTTAGATTGATGCCAATTAAAGTCTTAGATTGGCCCAGTCAAAGTCCAGAAATAAATCTTAAAGATTATCCAAGCAAAATTTAAAAGTTGATGAGCGAGCTGGAGCTTCGTTGCTTTAGATTTGAAACGCTCTCCACAAGGCTTTCTGCTGTAATTGCAGTGAAAGGTATTAAAGTATTGACTCAGGGGAGCTGAAATACAAAGGCCATCTTCACATTTCAGTTTTTTTTTAATTACTAATTTTCAAACCCATGTATTATTTTCATTTCAGGTCACTGCGCTGCATGTAACCCACAGACACATTCGAGTCTTGAAATGAGACGAAAAAGGAAAATGTTTATCCTATTTTGACACACCGATTAGTTTATGCTAACCCATCTTTTCACCTTAAACAAAACAAGCAAAGATTTATATAGCAATTCTTTTGAACAATAAGACCCTTATTATACTGGGTGACAACCTGAAGCTTGTGTTTTTTATGATCTAGGTGTGTCAGTTCTTGTTCTGGCTGCCATGGAGAGTCTGCTCCAGGAACCGTTGTGTTTTTATCTTCTGCTTTTTTTTTTGTGCTTTTTTTTCTACAGTGTAATATTTGCTTTCAGGATTTACTATGATCCATTCTTCCCACTGTGAGTGAAATGAACTTAAGCCACATCCTTCAGCTCAAGCCTAGAGCCTGATCAGTCTACCCACAGGGATCATCAGATGTTTTTGACACTCTTTTCATGACTCATTGGAGGTTTTTGCACTTTGCTGCCTGTCACAATTTCTTTCGTGGACTTTTCCACTTTATTTAAACAATGTGGTGTCGGTTTGCAAACGATACAGCCGATGTGAGACCGTCGCTGTCGATGGTTGGGAAAGTTACTTGAACTCTGCACATTCACGTTTTTGTACAAAAAAGTTAATTTGATCTACTTACGTAACACCTAACCTTATGCAAAAATGTACTTTCTATTAACATTAACCTCTTCTGACAAAATGGGAAGAATAACTTTTACCTTAATGGTCACTGAGGATCTAAAAGCTAAAAGAGAATGTCAAAAAAAAAATAAAGTAATGTTTCAGATTTTGGGAAAGTCATTTCGAGACCAAACGTTACATAAAATGAATCAAGCTTATCCTCTGTCACGTCTCTCCTCCGGTCAGAGATTACATCCGGGTTCATGTTGGTTCCGGTAGTCAGAACCAGGGAGCGGAGCGGCTCCGGCCCCTGAGCTGAGGACGTTAGAGTCCTGAGTCCGACACTGGCCAAGAGTTCCTCTTTGTGTGAAAATAGGAGAAGTGAATGTAAGATGGCAGAAGGCCAGGGTGTGGAGGATGTGGGCACACCGCATTTTCATTTCCCTTACTCAGTTGCTCTAATGGGCCAGCTGTGGTGTCAGTGTGGCAACAGCAGGCTTGAGAAGTTTCAGGAATCACACAACAGATGGATCAAAGCGTGTACAGTCAGGTCTGTAAACCCATTCCCCACCGAGCGCACAGCGGCACATGAAGGCTAGCTAATAAATTAGTCCGATTTGACTGTTGTAAATAATATTTTATGCTGTTTTACAGCCAGATCTACCTCTTTAAAAATAGCAATGCTATCAAAGAAGTAGTCCCTACTTTATTTTCATATTAATAAAGTTTTGACCACATGCTTGTTGAGAAGCACCAACATAAAGGGGCTGTTTTGGGGTGGGATCCTGCGGAGAGGTTATTAACAGTCAGCGGCTTACCTTAAGCGTTTTTTTTTTTTAGCAGCGTCCGTTTTAAGAAAAACATTTGGTTTCTTCACAGATTTGAGTTAATAATTAGTCAGAGTGGGAAACAGTTTCACATCAGACTTTGATAATTGGTAAACAGCTTCACTCTCATTAATCTCATTCTGATTCATATCAATGCTTCGTTTTAAAACGTTTGCATGAGACAGAGCATTTCAAAATGCGACTGCTTTCGTTTGCAGACTGTCGTAATATATTTATTATTAATAAATGTAACTTGTTTTACTCTTACTCTTTCTCATCAAGCTCTAGGTTTGGGAATTGATAGGAATTTAATTTTGTCGATTCCGTTATCAATACCACGTTGATTCAGTTCCTCGTCAATTCTCAAATCGATTCTCATCAAGTTAGGAAATAAACTCTTTAAACCCTTTTAATTTGAGATATACATCATGTTGTGTTTGAAACTAAATAAAAGCCAACTTAAAAATAAGAATTTCTGTTTCCCCATCCAGCATAATTAATCTTTATTTATACATTTATAAAAACAGAATTTTTAAGTAACTTTCTGACCTGAAAGACATCTTCCTGACACCATGAGACATCTGTGGAAAAATTAGCAGTTTTTTGTTTGTTTTTTTGTATTACTGGCATCAAAAACAGCACACTGAATGGACATTTCTTAGCAGAGGGTTTTGGCTCACCTTATTCTAAATAAAGCAAAAATGTGTTTCGTGACACAAAGGGCATCTACAGAGCGAGAAAGACAAAACCACCGCATTTGTAACAACTCGTTCTTGTGCATGTCTGCTTTTAAAGCTGATCGTTTTCATTATTATTTATCGGGATTACAGCGAAGCATGTATGGATGCCACAGTGGATTTTACTAAACGCAATTTTTTTACCCCGGCATTTATTCTTCCTGCTTGGCATGTCTGTAAAATTCCTCCACACATCCCAACGTTTCCGAAAAAAAAAAAAAAGAAAAAAAAAATAAACCCCACGAATCAGACGTTTATGTGCTGGAGCTGTGAGAAAGTGAGCCCCATTCACAGGAGCTCAAATTGTAACATTAATCACAGTAGCTGGTAAATGACTTGACTTGTTTACTCCTGAAATGTTAGATGAGAAGCTGTGGTATTGGTTTGAGGTTACAGCCTCACTACAGCCTACACAATTTCCCAGCAGGTAATTTGAATGAGAAACGGTAGCTATGTTTATCTTTCAGTGTAAAGAGGCGAGAGTTATTGTTAGATATGTTCCTGATATAGAAAATAGAAGTAAAAAAAAAAAAAAAAGGAAACTTGGGTTACCTTGACAGGGATTTCAAACCTAAATAACACAATTAAAGAATAGAGATGGTGAGGAAGAAGTTTATTTGTTTTTACTGCAGGAAACCTGAAATACAGTATTCAAACACTTGTACAATGCATAAGGGAACCACACACACACATGCACACACAGGCACACACAGGCACACACAGGCACACACACACTTTCCAAATAATACAAAAAAACACGTATGTCCAACAATAATATATATCAGATCATATTCATCTGTAAACTTAAATTGGTCTCAGTCACAGTTCATTAGTTCATCTTTTGTGTTTTCACCACTCGTGAGAAGCATGTAATCCGAAAACATTGGAGTATTTGTGAAAATCTTTGCACTGGAGCTAATGAACACAAATTCTGCGTATTTTTCACGGCAGCCAGCAGCGCTTTCAGAGTATTCAAGGTGGGAGGTTCCTTATCTCAATGCTCTTTGGTTTTGCAGAGGGCATGGAAGGCTGCGTGCAAAACAAAAA
This sequence comes from Poecilia reticulata, assembly GCF_904066995.2. Taxonomy (NCBI): domain Eukaryota; kingdom Metazoa; phylum Chordata; class Actinopteri; order Cyprinodontiformes; family Poeciliidae; genus Poecilia; species Poecilia reticulata. The sequence continues at coordinate 14,161,490 of NC_088830.1, forward strand.
ACAATTTCCAATTCGCAGCACTGCGGTGAGGAGCCTAAACAATAATAAAAAAATTTAAAAAAGTTAAAGTGTGATGAAAGTGCTGGAAAACAAGCAGCTTAAAACTAAAAATGTGATGTTTACTTGTCAGAGCAGGTGTTAAACAGAAGAGCAAAAAATATACAAGTAGTAGAAATTTGGCAAAAACTTAAGAAAGGGTCAAAGGTTTTAGGCAGAGTTGGTAAAGCCGAGTGTGGAGTTTTCATACTCAGATATCAAAACCAGGAGTTTGTTTGTTTGTGTGCTGTGAGACTGGTCATAACTCCATTGTTTTTACACAAGCAGCTTTTATAATTCAACCGTTGAATGGAGAAAAAAAAAGTTTTCCTTAGTCAATGGTTACATCCTTACATACTGTTGTGATTTATCTTGAAGGAAACTGGCTCCTGCAACAGGAAGTAGCCTCTTGTAATTAGTTTGAACTTTGGGTTCCTCTGGACAGAATGTGTCACTTCCTTTCCTTTGTCCATTTTTGGTCTGTTGAGGTTACGGAAGAGTACGGAAGAGGATCAGGGCCACTTTCTCAGAATGTTTTGTTTCAGTGGCCTTAATCTCCCTCCATAGTTTAGGTTGTCAATACTAAGACAAAGCTAAAAATAATTGTTTTACCTCAGTTCAAATTTGGACCATAGACATAAGAGACAAATCAGGCATGGAAAAACTAAACCGAAAAGCTAAAATAATAAATATAAAACTTTTTTTTGAAAAAGTTCATTTGTAGTTTTAAAATCAAGTTTTATATTAAATGATTATCAGTTCTATTGTGCTATATTTCTCTCCTACACAATTACATACTGATATGAAATCAATTTTTCCCATTTTTGTGGGGAAAAAATGGTATTTGTTCAGTTCAGACTGATTTTATCTGATTTCAGAAAAAAAAATCCAAAAGTTAGATTCAGACTATTTTTGCTCGCAGTGTCCAAAATTACTTTCTGGTTATATTTTAGACTGGATTTCATAATGTTCAGCAGAACTACTTAACATGGATATCAAACCAGCAGAAACTCAACTCTAAGTTGGTGAACTGCAGGCACCAAGTCACTATTGGACTAAACAAAAGGCTCCAAACCAGATTCATGAGGAAATTAGAATCAGCTTGGCCATGTGGCAAAGTGGTATAAGTACAATCTGTAAAAACCAACAGCTGAAAGCAGGGAGAAAGCAAACAGAGAGATGACTAATCCCAAACAGGTGGGACCAAAGCAATGAGAGAATCAGCTCAACACCAAGTATTACTGGACCGAAGCAAAGACAGGAAAACAAAACTGCAGACTCAAAACAATCACACACACAGAGATTTCCAAAATAAAAAAGACACACCAGGAAAACTCATCCATAATCTCACATCCAGTTGAATTTCGTTCTTTTTGTGAAAACCATTAGATTTTTTTTTTCTATGAGAGACAGATGAGTCTCAGAATGTCTGCAGATCATGACCCTGATCAAATTAAATTATTTGACTTATAGGTGTAACATAACCACTAAAAGCCAAGTCACCACTTCAGTCCAACTCTTCAGATTTCTACTGGCTTGAGGATCCCTCTCTTACCGGAAATCCCTCCAGCAAAATCACAGGAGGGTCCAGCAGTGAACTCAAAGCTACAGTTGTTGCTCAAACATTTCTTTTTTTTAAATATATACTTCTGAGCTCCAACTACAGGTAAATACAAGTGCATGTGTTTCACTTTTCCACTGTGTCTCACTCAGGATATTCCCATCAAATTGTTCCAAGACAGATTCCAGATCATCCCACGTGATTTTCCGTCAGATTGGATGTTAATGTGTCTTACAGGTAGAGTAGTTTGAGTAACTATTCATCCTTTGTCTATACTTTGTAATAGAAAACTCCTCCAACTCATCACTAGTGGGAGTGGGTACAAAACATCCTGCAGGTGGGTGGGGATTTACCTTTGGTCGGTACAAAAAGCATCCAGCTGCAGTCAGGCTCATGTAGCACCCGAAGAAACTGGGTCCAAAAGATCTGAAATACGAAACGGCCAGCGGCTAACTTCCCTGTCGCTGCTGAAGGTTAGCGTTCCAACAGCATGATCCTGCCACCACTGTGCCTCACCATGGGGGATTCTGTGTTCAGGATGAGGTGCAGTCACTTTTTTTTTTTTTTTTGTTAGCCAAACATAAAACTTTGAATGTAGGTCAAGGGGTTTAACTTGTGATTATTCGGTTTCATTGGACTGGAACAACTTCTCACATGTTTGCTGTGTTACCTTTAATGTTCCTCTGAGGCCCTGATAATCAAGAAGATTTACACAGGAAGTACACCCACCAATGTAATAACTATATAACAACTGTAACACATAATGTACTATAGACATATAAAGCCCTAAACCTATAGCACGGGCTCTAAATGTGTCTTTGCTGTGGTTGTGCCAGCCACAACATATTCTACTTTCTTAATTGAGTTCGCCTATCAAGGTCACAAATCAATACAAACCTTGCGCTGTTTCAACTGCTTCCACTTTAACCCTCCTAAAAAAAAAAGAAAAACAAAATCACTTTGACTTGCACCGAAGCCACGCGTGTTGCCTCTTGCTTCGCTGCTGCGGCACAGTGTGTACTTTATGGGAAATGTTTACCAAGACGCGCAGAGCAGTTACAGGGAAAGGACAGTTTTTCTAATTGTGTGGTTACTGGGGAGATCAGTGGTGGTGCAAGTCTGGTGAAACTGTGTGTGGGCACACGAGGCGCAACCCGACGCTCTCACTGTCACTGGTGAACACCGAGACTCAGCACTTTTCTTCTCTCCAAAGCTTCCTGGAAATAAAAGGCTGTAGACATGCAGAGAAGTGGATGCTGCGATACGGCCGCCTTCGTGGCCTCGAGGGAGACGTGCACGTTGGGTGAAACGCGAGCAAAACTGTGGGACGGGTGGGGTGGTGGTGGTGGGGAGGAGGAGGCATTTCCACGGTTTAATATCTGACATGGGAGATCTCCAAGAATTGGTTTACCACCCACATGTTGGTTTAATGAAGCAATTACATTGTACGCAAAGCAGCTTATTGATAACATCTGCACAACACAAAAATTAAAATGCAAATATACTGCAAATAGACTCGTATCTAAGAGATCTACTTATCACATAATCTAATTCCTTCCAGTGAAAGGATTACAGTCATAATACATGCATAGTTCATTGTTTCATTAGTCATTTGGGTCCCTCAAAATTTTATCTGCACTGTCACCAGGCTTGGTATTTACTGTTTCAAAGGCTCAGAGATGACTCCAGTGAGTGAAGCCCACTTCTATTTTATTTACCAGAAGTGGTTCACCAGACTGGGTTTTCACACACACACACACACACGCGCACACACACACACACACACACACACACGCACACACACACACGCACACACGCACACACACACACACACACGCGCACACACACACACACACACACACACACGCACACACACACACGCACACACACAAACTTTCCTGTCAAAGTTGAGCTCATTCTAAGAAAGTTAAGCGTGTGAGCACAATAGAGGTCAGAGGTTATTGCTCCTTTGTATTTACATAATAAGTCATGTCATTAACTGAACCTCTAAATGAGCAGTGATAAATACATCAGAAAGAAATGAAGGTGAATGCTTCGGTCTCCGGAGACCGAAGGTGAATGATGGATCAAGCAGCTCCATCATTTACTGTATTCGCTGTTTATGATGTGCGTGTGTGTTTGTGACAATTCGGTCAGTCGTTTATTCTTGGATCCTTTTATCTGAAATCCCTCTGATGTTTCAGTCAGCGCGATAGTATAGCTTTCAGTCATTTCTTTTTTTGTCAGAGAAACATTCATAGGTATTGTGCAACAGGTTGAAGGAGATGGGTTCGTCAGAAGCCGGTTTTAGCACACTTTTGAACATCTTGCCCTATATTAACAAAAAAAAAAAGATCACGGTTATGTCACTCATTTATAAAACACGAGTTTGTGGGAATTTAGGTCAAAAGGACTGTTATGTGATCTTTTAGTCGGTTGTTGTATTAAAAGTGCAGAAAGTGTAATTTCTCATCTGGTTCCTTCCGCCTGCAGAAAGGGCGGTCTGACAGCTTTTATAACTTTCTAAGAACTGCCCTATAACTCTGTTATTTCAATTTCAGAGTAAATGTTTACAACGCTCAGCTTTTCTTCTGATTAGATAAACATTGGAAGGGGAGACCAGATTCAACAAATAGGCCCTCAGTTTCAAACAAAAGAAAAAAACTTAAAGGAAAAAAAAGGAAAAAACATGAAGTTTTATTTTATTTCTTGTAACCATTGCAGCAGTTCGTACATTGTGTTAGCTTTACTTCATTAGATCCTGACTTAATGATGGCCCAATTTATTTGTGTTTCTTCCTTCAAGTTGTGAGGAAATATTATGCACGTTTATTTCCAAGACGTAGTTTTCCTCTAGATAATGATGCTCTCTTCTCGGGTTGATGCACAAATAGGCTGTTCCTCTCTGGGCGTCCTTCCTGGACAGAGTTGTAGTTGGATTTTCCCATCTTGTATAAATCGGCATATAATTGTTTGTGGCACCTTCAGGTATCTGAAAGTTGCGATTAGCCTGACTTATGAAGGTGCACAATTCTTTTCCTCGTGTCTTGGCTGGTTTTTAAAAAAATGTTTTCCATGATATCACACAAGCAGTGAGCTTGAGGTGTTGCCTTAAAATAAATCAATTTCAGCATTTTCTTTTTTACACAATACACACCATGAGTGTCTAGGCTAGCATAGGTGTCCAACTCAAGGTCTTGGCGGCCAAAATTATTTACCTGGTCCTCTTGACTGCAGATAAGTATAACTTTCAATACAAAAGTTGCATTCTTAAATACTTGATCAATCAAGTCAAAACTGTTTTTATTCACGTTTTGCCAAATCACCTTAATGTGAAAATATGTTCAATATTATTTCATTTTAAGAAGTGCAGAGGCAACTATATATTAATATTTGAACAGTTTGTTAGTTCGAGGATATTCTTGATCCATGTTTAAATGAGTTTGACCCCCCTGACCTTGAGTATCGTCCTCCAAATCCTCACTCATGCCTGCAGTGTGTTTGTTTGTTTTGGGTTTTTTTTAGTGATGATTATCTATTAGATCGTCTATTTGCTTCTGTTCCTCAACACTTAAACCAACAACTGAAAAACTAAGCTGTACAAAGATAAACATCAAATGTGATATACATATTAAATAAGTGAAAACCATGTTGTGCTCCATTTTCTACTTTCTGTCTGAGTGTGTGACACTCCTGATATAAATGACACAGACAAAACGACGTGGGCGAGCATCTTTTTCTTGTAATATACGATTTCCTGAGGCCTTGACATTCTGCACATATTTCTGTAGATGCTTATCAGATAAATGTTCCTAATAAGGAGCCGAAGTAGAAAACATGGCAGAACCACGAAGTACAGGTAAACATCACGTATAGTTGTCTCATATGATGCGAAGCTGAACTCTGAGCTGTTACACACGTAACAACTTTTATGCCCACAAAAAAAGGGAGAGAAAACATGCTTCACTTATTTTTTGTTGTCAAATTAAGTGAAATCAAATAAAATAAGTGGTTCTCACGCATCATCTGCGCCGACGTGACACTCTTTGTTGATGTTTTTTTACCTTCTTTACCCTCCTCTTCATTGTGAGTCTTCGTACATCACGGCTCTAGTTGTTTTAAGCTTTAATTTTTTATCCCTCTGCACATATTTAGGTGAATAACTGTTTTCTTGTGAATGCAACCTGCCTGACTTCAGTGGTATGTTCTCTTGTCTTTCCTCATCTTGAAGAGTACCTCGGAGAAACGGGCGTCTGTGTCACATTATGTGTTCACGTCAGTGAAACAGAGAGCCGCGGGTTACTAATTTCCTCAAAAATTTAAGTTCCTGAAAATTCAGATCAACTTAAAAACTTAACTGAACTTTTATAAGGTTTAAGAAGTGAACCAAAAATGACAGGAGGAATAAATACTACACTGCAGTTGACATCTTCTACAAATTGTTATTGTTGTTTTACAAGACATATGACACAGTGAGGTTATGCTGCAGACAAAAATGTTGAATTTACTTTAGGGCTTGTATTAACATCTGACTTACATTTTATAACAAGTTTAGCAACTGTTTAGAAAGAAACGTTTATGTTTGGCAGATTTGTCTGCGCTATCTTTTTTGCACAGTATAAACATGCGAGATAAAATTTCAGAATGAATTGGCTGATGCAGTCCATTTGTCCCGCACAGTCAAATCACAAATCAGCAGTGTTTTTGACAAGAACGTTCCAGTGATGTTTCATCTAGTTTGGTCTTTGGCTCTTGAGTAAATAACATGCAAAATGTCACCAAAAAAATGTGCCTTCAGCAGGGAAACTGAAGAGGAGCTGGAAAGGCCCTGGGTATTTCTGTCTCTCACTGAGGATTTTAGGACGTCAACACTCTCTGAGGAGGTGGATTCTGTTCAGAAACCTGTAATTAAAACATCGTCGGCATGTTTTGTCACATGACCGCTTATGCTGGCATGTGCCACCTGCATGCAACAGAACTCGGAGGTTTCCATCAAGAAAAGTAAAATAATATATAAAAATGCTGACTTTGCCAAAGCACCAAATGGCTCGTGGGAAATCCAGAGTCCCCCCTACACTCATTTCTCTCCAGCTCAGTTTACATCTCACCGGTAAATTCGTTCTGCACTTCTTTGAAACTGGCTTATCCTAAATGTTACTTAATTTCAGATGATCCACTATAGTGGTTTGAAATTAAGGTGTGCATTGATGTGCATTGCTTGCTTAAGCTCTCGCTGAGCAACTTGCACATGCAGGCTGAACGTACTTTTACTGATTGTCAGGTTTTGGCATAAAGAAGGTCAATGAGCGGCAGCTCCCACAGCCCCCAGTGGGTTTGGTATGACTGGTGGTTTTATGGTGAAACGTTAAGATGCTGCTGTGTAACCGTCACCAGAGAGTGAGTTCACTGGGTGATCTGGGCGCTCACCTCAGAGTACCTTGCAAAAACAATTCGTACCGCTTAAGTTTTTCCACATTTTCTTGCATGACAGCAAGGAATCTATCGGTATTTCGTGTGATAAATCACCACAGAGCAATGCATGAATCTGAATCAGAACACAGTGATGCAAAGTGGTTTTCACATATAAAAAAGATTTACATTTGTACACACTCTCCTTTACTCTAATAACTGCAAACAATCTCCATTGAAGTCAATTAATTGACCTTTAAACATATACAGATTTGCTTTTAACCTATCTCTGCTTATTTAACTGTAAACTTTTATACTTTTATACTGTGACATACTGCTGACAGTAAAACTTAATTGCATTAATTGCAAGTTCTCTATTGGTCAGAAGTTGCCCAATTTTTTAGTGGTGTTCACCTGTGTGTGATTCCATCTCAGTAGTAGTTATCTAACTTTTAGGGGAGCGAGCTCAAGCAGGAAGCCGTTGTTACAATCTGTCCCCCTTTAAAGCAAAGGGAGCACAGAAGAAATGTAGAAGGAGCTCTGCTCAGACAGACCGAGATGAGACTCTACATATATGCTGCGTGTGTGCTGCACACCATCCTGATGACATCATCCCCATTGTGAAGCATGGCGGTTGCCACGTCATGCTGTGTGGATGCAAATTTTTAGTGGAAGCTCTGGATCTTGTCAAGGTTGATTTAAGATGGATAGATGGATCCTTTTTCTTTTTTCTTTTTTTTTTTACCACCTTACAATTTTGAACTACTTTAAGTTTCTGTCACATAAAATACAATGAAAAAAAAACAACAAAAAACAAGAAAAGTGACTAAAAGTGAAAAATATCAAGAATCATGAGTCCTTTCATGAGGCACTTCATCATCTTGAGACCACAGTAGATGTTTTTCAGCTAAGTTAGGGTTAAAATGTAATCAAAGTTAGAGTTAACTCCGTGCATTGCAATTAGATTAATTTGAGCTCTGATTCTGACATTGTGCAACACACAAGGCTGATTATTTTACATTCTGGTTGTTTTTCATCTTTCTGTCAAACATCCACTCAGACTTTCCTCGCGTCTCACATTCGAGTGCAATAACCACTAACGAATTTAATCACCGGGCTCATCTGCTTTCTATCGCATGGTTTCGGTCCTCGTTATTCGGCCAAACCCCCCCTTAAAATCTCATGAGAGTCGAGGGGGAAACGGAGAGAGACGGTGAAGGGGAAATGCAGAGTCATACATAGTCATAAGAAACAAATACGCATCCCCTCTGCTATTACAGAAGCGGCGAACGCTTCACATTCTATAGCATTTATAACCCGGAGCAGCTCGGCTCGGTTTGGCGCAGGCTTTTTCGCCGCACCACACCCAGTCATTAATAGAGAGCTGTCGTGCTTTGAGATGCCGCCTCGTCTCGCACAGAAGTCTGCAGGTAGTGGAGGAGACAGGCGTGACTGGGAGAGGTCCGCCACAGCACTTTTATCAATGCTAACTGGAGTGAAACTACGAGCACACAGAGACCGAGAGGGAGCAGTTTTAGTCAGGCGACCACAGGACACTCAATTCTCCCTGGCAGTGAAACGGTTAAACTGCACTTTTGCTTTTCTCTCTCTGTTTCTGTGTGTGTCTCTCTCTCTCTCTCTCTCTCTCTGCCTCCCAGCTGTCTGGTGTCTCCGGTGGAGCCCGACGCCCAGAAATGAGGTGGGGAGGGTGTTTATCAGCTTGACTTGACTGCAGCCATGGGGCGGAGATGTATGGGCCGCTGGACTGCCTCACTGGAGGACGACCTTGTTTCGTCCTCCACAGATACTTTCCTGTCCTTATCGCTCTTTCTGTCAGCATATTCCTCCTCCTACGTGCGTGCGTTCATTAGGTGTGCTTTGCTGAGCATGGCGAAAGCCCTTCGGATGTTTTTCCTTTCTTGAGCAGAAGCTCTTGGCATAAGCAGTGTATTTAAAATTCAGCCCAGGGCCAAAAGCGGGCCGTGTTCTGATTATGGAAGAAAGGCGTAAAAGCGGTCTTCTTCTCCTTCTTCTTCTTTTTCCCCTCACCTGTTTCTGGGTCAGACTCTCTGTGTTCTCACTGGATCATTTTATAGTGAGTCTTGACCCAGGTGACTCTGACCTACAGCATATCTTGTCTTATCTCCCGTTATTTGTTTCTGCTGTCGCTCGTTGGTTTGTAGAACTGCACGTTTCTCATCTACTGCTCTGCTTATTTTTGTGTTCTGAGTCTAATAAAGTATTATCGCTCTAAATCAGCATTTTCTTTCTCCCCACTGTGCAATATTTCTTTCAATTTTATGTTTAATTTTAAAAAAAAGTAACCTGTGATCTTGACACAGTTTATAAGGTTTCTAAGAGTAAAATGAAAGAGACGCTTCAGTTTTCAGGCTTATCGGTTTTCCAGTGAATCAGACACTCTGTCTCCTTTTAGGCCTGGGATTCAAACTTTCTTTTCTTGATAGAGTGAATTAAATTATCCTTGGCTACATTGATGCTTCAAAATGTTTCAGATTATCAAGAAATTGTTGATATCAGAAAGCCTGACTTGAAGGTGCTGATCTTTAGCTATAATCTTATTTATTAAAATTTAAAAAAGCAACATAAACCGGGAGCTGAAAAGTCATTTCTCTGCAGGTACTCTTCAAGATAAAGAATTGACTTTGATTCCCTGCTGTCCTTTTTAAAAGTGGATTTCAATTTTCCTGGGTGCACACGGACCAGATTACTGCCTGACTTGTGGAGTCAATAAATAATTTCAGTAGAAAATGTCTGATGACGTGAAGGAAGCTAAAAGATGTCAAAAGTGATAATTATTCTAAAATCCGGAAGTAAAATACCTGTCCATCAGTTTGTGACCCCAAGGTGAAGCTCCCTCAGGTGGGTTAGGCAGCAGCAGGAATATTGTTCAAAGCACAAGGCTGAAAACAAAGTCCTGGAGTGGCCTAGTCAAACTCTGAACTTGAATCTTGTTGAGATGTTGCAGCTTAACTTTGAATAGACCGCTTATGCTTGAACGCAGTTCAGCGCGACTGAATTAATTAGAAGACTAAAAACTTACACAGCAGTGTAAAAGAATCGTAACCAGTTATCAAAAGCACTTTATGCTCCAGTTATTGACGATAAGGGAATTTACCTGGTTGGTTTGGAAAGTTTCTCTTAGAAATTAAAATAAAGTATGACTATGTGTAGTTATTGCTGCTGTTAATGTTGAGATGTTTCACTTTCTTCTCAGTAGAAACTGGATATTCTGTGTTTAACTATGTGTCTTTCCTGGACAAATCAACTAAAATAAACGTTGCTTCCATTAACTCAATGTCCTTTCCCATAAGGAGTAGATACTATTCTGTGTGTGTGTGGGTGTGGGTGTGTGTGTGTGTGTGTGTGTGCTTTATTTTTATCTGACATGCTCTTCCTGTTCTCTAAACCTCGTCAGGTGACTCTTGGCTCGTCAGAAGATCTCCAGAAGCCACATCTCAATATATCTGACACCTCACACACAGACACTGTGTACTCTAAGGTTATTGCTGTTAGAAGATTCAAGTTAACTGTATTTAAGCAGATTTGAACTTGGACCTTCATCCACCCACTTCCTATTATCAATATCCAGTTATTGTTGCAGGTTGGTGGGGAGTGCTGGTTCCTGCCTCCAGTGGTCGTCCTGGACGGGTGGTCAGGGTAAACAGCCATGCACACACTAACACCGCAGGGCAATTTGAAGACCAGTTAACCTCAGGGTCATGATTTTGGATTGCGGGAGGAAGCAGGAGTACCCAGAGGGAACCCGTGTTGGCACAGGGAGAATATTAAAACTGCATCTCAGAGACTCCTTCCTCCTCTTAGACCTTTACCGCTGGACTGAGTCATAATTTTATAGACCACTTAGCCCAAAGTGGAAAATACGATTGTGGAGAGCAAAGAAAACACACCGTCAGTGCCGCATTACCACAGCATTGTCAGTAAGCACAGTAACACAACCTTGTTTCAGTGTTTATATATACATGCATTTACTTGGAAATGGAAGCTACAGGTGAGGAAATGTGCTGGTTATTAATATTTCTCAATTACATCTCATTGAGCATGAGCGTGTAGTGTAAATTAGGAGTGAATCATTTCCTGTTGAAAGACTGACTAGCTTCATCCTTTTTCTGTCCTTCAAGTAAATCGAGACACGACAGTTCAGTCGTCGACTTGCTTTTATCTTTAAACCGGCCTTAGTTTTCTGCCACTCTAAACAGAGCCAACGCTGCCTTGGCTGAACAAATATTATATTCTTCCAGAGAAAAGATCACATTAGATAAGGTGACATAACAAGCTATTGAAATGCAAAACGTGGCTTTTTTTTGTTTGAAACATCTTTTAACACATTCGAAGAGTAATGACCTTTTTTTAATGAAAACCAGCCTGAACTCCATTCATGCCAACGTGTGGGAGTGCAGCATCTCGTATAAATATGATTGCCACTGATTATAGCACTTCAAAAGTGCTCTCATTCATAATATGCTGAACACGCGGCGAGCTGCTAACCTCACATCCTGTGCAGCAGGAAATGCTTGATTTCCTCTAGTGAAGTGTAGGTGGGGGGTTGTTGTGTATTTTTAAGCCTGAACTGTGTGTTTTTTTTTTTTTTGTTTGTTTGTTTTTTTATTAACACACACTGGAAGTGAGTGATTGTATTTGGGCATTGACATCTAATATGAAGATAACTGCCTTTCCCAGAAACAGACCTGAATAAAAATGAAGTCCATTAAGAGCATCCTGTGTGTGTTCTCGTCTTGGAAGTGTTAAAATGGTGCGGCTGCATTGTGGACTACTAGAAGGATGCGGTTAGGTGTGAAGCTGTCTTATCAGCAGTGGTACGTAACGTATAGCTCACATACTGAAATCCTTTAAGTTTGACGTCAGTCTGCTTTCCATCTGTCTGATAGATGAAATAACTTAGAAGTAATTAGCAAGGCCGTGCGATGGTGCTGGAAAACTAATTCAAAACATGTCACACCTCCGTCTCAGACTGATGTTACAGTCACAGAGTATAGCATTACTTACATAAGTTTCACTCATGTTATGACTTATTCAGGAGGAATTTTTATTTTTTGGGGGGGTGGGGGGTTGGGCTTTGATTACAAACATATACGCACAATTGCCACCTCTGATCCCCCAAATAACCCATACAGTTGTCAGGGAAACAGTCAAAGCTCATCCCGCGTGTGTGTGTGTGTTTGTACATCTTGGAATAGCTTTGGTGACGCATACGTTCGCTCACAAGCTCCAAGCCAGCAGAAACTGCCCTCCTTCACCTCCCCATTCTGTGTTACAACATCCATCCATCTGTGCACTGATCTTTTGCATCTTTGTCCATCTTTCTTTCCCTTTTAACTTAATTTTTTTCCTGTCTTCTCTCTCTCTCTCTCTCTCTCTGTCTTTCTCTCTCACTGCAGCATTTAGGCTTGTCTTTTTTTTTTCTTTTTTTTTTTTGATTCTGTCAGGTCCAATCGTCACGTTTTATATTGGCTTTAAATCCAACAAAAGCCATAGCTGAAACTAATCCCTCTAATTTCAGCCGATTCGATTAAAAACACAGGAATTTGTCCTGGAATAGCAAAGTAATCTGCCAAGTCTTGTTAGTTTGTGATATCAGCATTAGCAACAAGCGCTTATGAGCCATGTATGGTTTATTTTTACGTGCAGTAAAATCCCACGAGGGCGTGATGACTTCACATTGTCTCTGATTAGTGGTTCTATGTGAGGATGGGGGGGAGGAAGGGAGGTGGAAAACTCAGCCAAAACTGCTTTTCCTCTGTCCCTTTGAGCCATCTGCAACCTACATTTGAAAATCAGCAATGCTCTGCTGGAAAACTTTAATTTTCACATCTCACCGTCGAGCGAGAGGCTACTCATGTGTCATCTAAAATGCAATGTGGATTTTACAGTTACATTTAAGCCCAAGAAGACATGAATATGTCAGCGAATCCAGAATCTGTCCCCTTGCGTCGAATTAATTTGGACGCAGTGGCAAAGAAATGCCGATCCCTGGTCCTCCATCAAGTCAGAGTCGCTGCTTGAACGTTTTTATTTCCAATGCGCAACCTCAACCACACGGCATTGGCATCGGTATCACACGGTCACCTTCATATCTTCTCAACACGAAGGTGTGTTTTACTCACTTTTAGCCACTTGCGGAAACATCTCGATAAAAGAGAGAGATATCTAACCACATGTGATGACAGCTCACATAGTCACATGTTGCCAAGTCTTCTTCCCAAACAAAGTCAGATCAGGGTTTCTTCTTTAAAAAAAAACAACTGTTTTCTAAACCTAAGCCTTAAGTTTGACCCCCTAAGCACCAACAAACACCAGAATCTTACTATACTACACAAACTCAGAGGATTATAACTAATGAAGTTTGCTGACGTTTTGGCAACATTTGCATGTATGTGAGAGTTCGTGCTGTGCGTGTGTTGTGTGTGTGACTCGTTCTGAGTCACCGCTGTCCCTCCTGGGTGCATAGCCAGGCCAAAGAAGAAGAAGGACTCTTATGTGTTTGTGTGTGCGTGTGTGTGGGTGTGTGTGTGTGTGTGTGCGTGTGTGTGTGTGTGTGTGTGTGTGTGTGTGTGTGTGTGTGTGTGTGTGTGTGTGTGTGTGTGTGTGTGTGTGTGTGTGTGTGTGCGTGCGTGCGTGCGTGCGTGCGTGCGTGTGTTGCACAGAGAGAGTGAACATGCTGTTTTCATTTCTGTAAGTATCTCTGTGATTTATAGATCCCATGCATTGGTGTGTAAAAGTGTTGGAGCATTCATCAGATCTGAACACCCTCCTGTAATGAAGAGCAGCTGACCGTTTCCATCAACAAGCCTGTCCAAGTCTTCATCGTCTCTGAGATCATTTTCTGGGTTGTTCCAACAACCATCGATGTACAGAGTCTGAAAAAGGTCAATACGTCAGTCAGTGATTTCTTCTGTTTTTGCTTTCTTGTCATGTTTAAATGTTTCAACAAAAAAAAAAATCTGACAAAGATGACTTGGGTAAATATGAAAGGAAGTTCTCAGGTGGTGACTTCATTTATTCATGAAACATATGCATTCCAAACTAGGTTAGCCTTATGTTAAATAAAAAAAAGTAACCACACTAACCCTGATAACTGGGTGAGCAACTCTTGGCTATCAAAACTCCCATCAACACCTAACAATAACTAACAGTGAGAATTTTCACTGGGTTCTTAAATCCTCTACATGTTGACAATTTTTTCCCCATATAAACCAAGAATCATAACTTATCAGACTTAAGTCCAGACTTTGACTAGGCCACTTCAAAACCTTTAAAGGTTGTTCTTTCACATCACTGTTGTGCTGCTTACCCAAATTGTGCTGTAGCTCAAAATAATGACCTGATATTCTACTTCAGGATTTTCTGCAGGAGATTAGAGTCTGTCGTTCCACCAATTACAGCAAAGCAACCCCCAGCCATGATACAACCACCACCGTGTTGGTATGTTACACTTTTGTTTCATCGATCCACATAACACCATCCCTTTGATGATCCTTTCGGTTTGTTTTGGGTTCTTTTTGTCTCTCTAATATTGTGAATTATGAACACAAACCCTGAGACAAGTGAGGCTGTGGAGGTTTAGACGTCAATCTGGATCCTCATGTCTGCACGAGTCTTTACTCTTGGAGTACATTTTGAGACCTGCTTCATGTTGACAGTCAGGTACTTTTCAAATCATTTCTTATTTATCAAGCCTAATTGTTTAAGCTTGATTGAAATAATTTTTCTTATAATGTGGAATCTGGATTAACTTGTTTTATCGCACGATATCCGCTTACACAAGCATGGATGCCCGAAACTATAATAACATCACGTCCACTTGTCTATGAAATTAGTGAAAATTGAATTTAAAATCTTTAAACACACTTCACTTCATACCAAAGCACTTTTTTTTCTTAAAAAATTCAGAATTATCCCTTGATTGAAATGTGTATTAAACATCGTAATGTACAACATATCTTAGAAATGGTTATGTTGTTGACCAAAAATGCTTTAAATTCTTTCAGAAAACAACATAAAGTAGCGTGTGAAGTCATGAAGTGCAACCTGACAGGGAAACGTTCAGCTGTTTGGGGAAGAATTATCCTTGAACACTCTTGTGTCTGACAGATCTATGGGGTTCATACCACCAGATACACACTCAAATTCATAGAAGTTATGAGTCAGCTGTCGTCCAACTTTTATCTCCCTCATCTACGGTTTCACTCTGCAGTCCAATGGGTTCTAATAATATGCAGGTTTGTCAACGGTTCATTCAAAAGACAATAAGATTAGCAATTTCTCGCAAGAATCCAACATGTTTTGGGTCTTTTTGATCCCAGAATTAGTGAATCTCTCAAACATATCGGAGGTTTCTGTATTTCCCATTTCAGATAACCATCAGCTTTTTGTAAAGGTCAGCTGTGTTTGCAGAGTGCCTGGATCTTCAACCTTTGAGATCCAGGCACTTTTTTTGCACTGACTTGAATATAAATATATTGACATAAATATGGACACATTTTCTTTAAAATGCACAGACAACGCCTCATTTGGAATTGGGTGTAAGTCCAATTTTACAAGGTCAGTCTGTGTCAGATGCACAAACTGCGGATTAATCCCAGAGTTAACTGATGGCAAAAAAAATGAGACGTCCTTTCAATCAGGGGGAGGACTTTGGACAGTTCAGGACATTAACATTTTCTGCGGGAAAAAAAGGGACGCATTCCTTGCAGTGGACTTCTGAATACGAAACACTTGAAAACATACAAAAGCAAAGAGGGAAACTCCCATTTGCTTCTGTGATTAATACAGAAAATTAGCTGTCAACCAGTCAGAGGAATTCTGGCGTATTTCTTGTATCACGAGTTGCTGACACATTGAGGTGAAACACATAAACAGCAGTTTTAATTATTTTCTTTAAAAAAGAAAAGCGACGATGTGGGACTTAAAGCAGCATGCAGTTCTCAGCCAGCTGGTCTGAATCATGTGCCCAGGGTTGAATCAGGCCCCCCCTGCTGAGTGGCAACAGATTCGGCTGAAAGCTGGTCCACCTGAACTTCAGCGTGTGACTCAGTCCCACCAGCAGGGGAGTTGATAGCGTGGACTGTTCCCCAGCAGAGTCAATTAAGCTGTCAGCATGTGTGTGATTGGAGCGGGCCGAGCCGCGTGTGTGACTCAGGATGCTGCCTGTGAACCAAATGGAAACCCGGCGTCGCTTTAGGGGTTGTTTTGTTTTATTTCAGGGGGCCCACTGTCTGCCCCGTAGGAGGAGACGGCAGGATGAAAAGAAGTAGAGAAGGTGGTTTTACTCTCACTCTGACTCTGAGCTGCACTTTTGATGTAGAGTCAAAACTTTTCCTGGCATAAGTGTAGGGAAAACACACATACACACACACCCAACAGTGGTATATTACACATACCAGCTGTGATTGCATTTGTGGCTTTTTTAATGAGTGTTTACATCATCGGTTATTTGAAAAGTAAGTTTGTAGTGGAGCATTTGTGTGTGTGAACATTTAAAGCCTTCCCAGAGTAGTCGCTTTTAAGATCATTAGCATCATTTCCCAATGTTAAAAAGCTGACCTTCAGCTGAACCGGGTCTGTCAGGTTAGTGGTTAAGCTAAATAAACACTAGCTGGAGGTGGGACACGGGAAGGCTCTGGACTCATCCGTCCAAGACGGCAGCAGGAAGGTAAAGAGTGTCTCGCTGGAGACGCTCGCAGAGAGAGCGTGTCTCAAACTATAAAGGGCTTGTTTCAAGCTGCTGCTGTGACTCACCGCTCCTTCTCCTGGTTTTACGGGAAGTGGAATGTGTTTTTAATTCTTCTCGTTTATTTTCCTCACCCCCACTCCTTCTTGCTATGGCGAAGTCGAGGAGGGTCAGACAGTCGGCTATTGTTTGTCTTTCTGTGTGAATGTTGTGGTGTGTCTGTTTTGTTTCGTGTGCGTGTCTCAAGTTTACACCTGAGGGCTGGTAGCCCAAATTGCTCCACAAGGTGTCTGGGATGGTGGAAACACTGAGTGTGTATTTCAGTTGTTTTTTTTTGGTTTGTTTTTTTTTTGTGTTTTTTTTAAACAAACTTTTTCTTTTCTTTTTAAAAACCCATTCCTACTTGCAAAACTGGCATAACTGGGCCAGGTTCAAATTTTTATGTTTTTTTTTTAGAGTAATTAATTGCCTGTAAGTGAAAAATCATCATAATTAACAGAAGTGATCTGTATTAATCCATATAATTTCACTTTGTGACAAAGTTGCTGAAATAAACGACTTTTCAAACATATTCTCATTTATTGAATGGGTCTGCATGGCACCTTTGGGTGTCTGGAAATGATTCCTAAAGGTGATCCAGGCTTCTGAGAGTCCATTACTCTCTATCTTGACTGATTTCTTTTGTGTATCCCATGATGTCACATACAGAAGCAGCCTATTCCAGGTGTTGCCTTTAAATACTTCAGGTTTGTCTCAGTTTAATTTCAATGTTGCGAAATAACCTGTCAGAGCCTTAGAAGACATAACTTTAACACAATTATATTTTGGTAATACTTTATTTGAAGGGGTGTGCATAAGACTGACATGACACTGTCATAAACATGACATAACACCTGTCATATAAATAAGTCTTTATGAATGTTTATGTAAGTTGTCATAAAGTGTCGTTCGATAAATAATGACTCTTTTATTAATGCAAAGTTGCTCTAAAAGTTGCATTGAAAGTTCATTAAAAATGCCAACTTTACATTCAATTATAATCATGTCAGTCTTATGCAAACCCCTTCAAATAAAGTGTTACCTTCTTGTCATTAGTTTGACATTTAGCAACTGGCCTAAAACAGAAAATACACTTTTTGTTCATCTATTCTCAAATAATACACACAGACTAGTGAGGAGGTCATTTGACACCATATTTTTGGCCTAAACCTTTGGCCAATAATACATATATATTCAAAGAAGATTTAATGTGAATCCCAAGTCGCAAAATGCAAAGACAAATATTTTATTGTACATAATTGCCTTTACTCTGTATCCAGTCTGATTTAATGTCACTCAGCATAAATCCGTTCTGAAATGTAAGCAGTGTGATGAACCCGCCGATAAAACTTTATCTCAGCAGCAAGACATCTTTCAGGCTCTTGCACAGCTGTCATGAAGTAAGTGATAACGCACTCCGCAACACATGAATGTGGAGACTCCGGGAGAATCCTCATCCAAAAGTTTTTCACACAGTCCAAACTTAAACTGAACTCTGTCGCCTCAGAGCTTACAGGAACTCTTCTGCGTGAAGTTTATGTGCTTCCTCCTGGTTCCACAACTTTCTCCGGCAGTCTGGAGACACACATGTTGGATAAATACGTAAATTTTAAATTGCGGTGTGCGTCTGTGTTGATCCCAGGGATGAATTAAATTTCACCCACAACATTGAAGAGGAGAAAGCAGGTGAGTGTGTAATTTTGTTTGCTGCTTCATTTGTTTGTTTTTTTTGCAAATGATGTGTCTTGACTGGGTTTAATAGAAGACCGTAACTTTCTGTAATATCTACTCTCTCGGTGTGTGCATGAATGAATAAAGGGTTTATTTTTACTCCATTGTGGACCCATCTGCAAACTTCAGGCTACATTTAACAAAGTCGGTCTGCAAACTATCTCTGACATCATTGTAGCTTTTATTTTCTCACATTAGGAAATGTTTCAAAGCAGATGGCCCAAAAACTGTGCTTTTATTTTCCACCACAGCCTCGGTTGTTATTGTTTCAGTTAAAATAGTGTTGTTCCTTTTGCGACTTTACTTCATTAAGTTTTTTTTTTGTTTTGTTTTTTTTCACAGATTGCTGCACATTTTCACAAGAGAAACATGCGATTTCATGACAACGGCCTGTTTTACGGGAAGCGCGATCACATATTTTATAACAGCTAAGCTAGCCAAACCGCAAGTGAAAGAAAAAGTGAGCAGTGACTCAAAATAAAAGTGAAGGTAAAAACTTGAAATGTGTTAAAGTAAATACTCCAAAAAAGGCTCATTTGAACTTTGGCCTGTTGGATAAAGAGTAGCTAGTTAGTTGTGAAGTACAACCTACTTTGACTTGTGGGATTAAAAATCACAAGTTTCCATCATAAAAAAACAAACAAATGAACAGATCTGATTGATGTTACGAGCAGCTTTAAGCGGCATTCTCTTCAAGCAGACTATGAACAGCACCTTCAGCAGTAGCTGTAATAACAGTCATCATTAACCTGTGTGCCTCCAACCCTTACTTTATAGCTGCAAATGTACAGTCTTGTTCTGCCGTTGCCCTGTGGTTGCTGTCAGTCACAAACATCACCTCCAGCCAGGACCTGCTTGCTTCCTTGGAAACTTTCGGCCTATTTCTGTTTGTCTGGGGTTTTTCCAGCCCGGGGTGGCTATTTTGGTCAGATAAATACGGTGTTGTTTTGGGAGCATAGGGAGGGCGGGGAGAGCGAGGTGCAGATGAGATCACCTCTCAAGGTTCCCTAAGCAGCAAAACAACAGGCAGTGAGACAAGACAGGAGCTGAGCAAACCTGGAAGCGGTTAAGTGTGCGTTGAACGTTTCTGGGAGAATCTGGATAAAAGCTACCGTGGAGTTTCTTGGAAACTGAAAGAAATGTGAGAAAAAAAGTCCCTAGATATAGTTAATCCCCTGAAAGAATGTCTTGTTATCAGTACAGAGCTGGGAAAATGAAGCAAAAGCGATGAGCCTCCAAAGCCTCTCCACCTCAGAGCAGACCAGACGTGTCGGCATTTTGTTGTATGTTAACCACTTGTGTCGGCGCAAGGCCGAGGGAAAATAAGACTCACAACTTGTGGGAGCCAGGCAGGAGGCCACATACTACGTTTGATTTCATATTTGCATGGCAAGAATGCTTTCTCGCTGCCTCACGGCCTGTCTGGTTGTCTGGTTGTGTCTGATTTTTTTAGAAGTGGGTATGATTTGTGCCGCTGATATCTCCCTATCAGAGACAATGACTAAGTGTGTGTGTTTGTGTGTGTGTGTGTGGGGGGGGGGTGCGTGTGTGTGAGAGAGAGAGAGAGTGTGTTGCTATGCGGTCGTCTGCAGCTCCAGCCAGGTATGGAGGTAGACAGCCGCTTGTTCCCGCTGCCAGCTGCAACACCTGCATGAGCTTTGAAACATAAACAGATGAAGTCAGAACCTGCTGCTGGTGGACGGACGGACGGCACATTTACTGATCCTCTCTGTTCAGCGCGGAGCCATTTGAAAACAGAACATTTCCCCTCGAGTCGCTGAATTATCTCAAAGCGGTTGGGTCTGTCTTATCTTTGCAGATTTCCTCCTTGCATTTTGGATTAATATAGTTTGTAGAAAGAGACACACATGCAAGATTCACTGCTTATAATTAGGTTTTTCTGTGTTTCACATTTTGACACGTCATAACCACAAACTTCAATTCAGTTTAGTGAGATTTTATGTGGTAGACCGAAACATAAAGCAGCGTACAGCGGAAGGAAGATGACACATATTTTAAATATTTTCTTAAATAAAAATCTGAATGGTGTGGCATGAGTAGTCAGCTCCTTTTGCTCTGATACCCTAAATAAAACATAATGCAAGCAATTATTTTCAGACGCTTTGGAATCATTAGAGTTTTGCTGTGTGCAATTTAATCTTCTTAAAAGTCCAGCTGTTTTGTGACAGCTTCAGAGATTTGTCAGAGAACCTTAGCAAACATCAGAAAACAGCAGAAGGGTCGCAATATGCCAAACTTCTTCCACCTACCAATAAACTGGGAAAGAAAGACATTGATCAGACATAAGAGGCCGGTGGAAACTCTGGAGGAGCTACAGAGACGTACATCTAAGTCATCAGGAAAATAGTTGTGCAGCTAAGCTCTGGGAAAGAATTCAATACTTCCAAGAGTCAGAATGTTTAAATGTGTCACAGTGTTTCCCTGCTGGCATTTCGATATTCTAATGCTGCTAAGGCGACCCATGCAAAAAGGGGGAAAAAAAACATAAAGAAAATATCAAAAGAGCCAACCTGCATTTATTTTTAATGCAACGAACAGAAGGGCTTTTAAGGATACAGAGTGTTCCCCCCTTTTTTCTGGTTTTTGGTTCGAGTCCACAGTTAGAGTTTGTGCCTAATCCAAAAACCCAGCTGAGCTCTAAACAAGAGCTAAAACCTTGGACTGAACGCTTCATTAGGTTGCCAAGAAATTAATGATTCACCAGCCTGCAGAAAATGGAAGTTAGTACCTTAAGTTTAGTGTTTGAGTATAAAATATCTCGTTTAATACTACATTATTGTGTTAGGGCCAAAGATGGCAAAGAAACAAAAAAAAATGCCTGAAAATTGGATTTTGCTCTTTTCAAAAAAACACTAAATGTTTATAGCTGGGTCATTTCTACTGAGAAGAAATTATTTGAGTGTTTGAGCAGCTGAGAGCCCAAACGTTAATCCAAACCACAACAGGCGGAAACACACAGAAGTAGTGACAACACGAGGAACTGACCATGAGCAAAGGAAATTCAGGACGGCTGTATGGACGCGAAAAAGTGTGATGAGTAAACATTTATAGCCAGATGAGGAAAAGAAAAAGGAAGCAAGTTTATACAAAATTTACACGGGAAAACATTTACACAATGAAACAGGACACGTGGAAACAACAGAGTGCAATAAACAAAACTCATGACTCGTAAAGTAGAAACCCAGAAATATCTGAGCAGAGCCTGAAGAAATGTACGTGGCGGAGTGTGGGAAGCTACATCAGCTCATTAAACATCTACCAATGGGAGCAAATCTGGGTTTTTGCTCCCAGTTTTCCACAACTTTCTGTTTTTTTTAGGAAGCTGTCCAGCACAGGAAATGATAAACCCGTAATACTCCGTTTTGATTAGCTACAAAAGATCTCTGACGTGTTTAGGATTTTTTTTTTAGCTATACTTGGCATGTTTTCCAACAGACTTCCTGTATTCATTTCAATAGCTGTTCCCGAATATGATTTAGTAAGAGTATTTCCACTGAATCAGATGTAGGTTATATTCGGTGGAAAATACATGTCAGATAGTAGCGCCACACATCACAGAAACAAACTAACTGCGTGTTTTTAAGTGAAAATGCACAAACCATGTTGGTCACAGCTAAGATGCCAATTCACCCCTTCACTACTTATAACACTATTTCATAACCCTGTACTAATAATTGCACATATTTCTCCTGCTTTAAAACTATTTTTGATTAATTTTGTTGATATAAAATGCTCAAATCTTAAATATGACTGAAATTAATTTGATTATTATTTTGTGCTGACTTGTTCAGACAGTTCCCTCCTGTGAAATATGAGATTATGTCAAGCTGTCAAAGCAAAGAAACTTTAGAGACCAACGGCTTTTAGATAATGTTTATATTACATCAAAAT
Source organism: Poecilia reticulata (assembly GCF_904066995.2). Classification (NCBI taxonomy): domain Eukaryota; kingdom Metazoa; phylum Chordata; class Actinopteri; order Cyprinodontiformes; family Poeciliidae; genus Poecilia; species Poecilia reticulata. The sequence continues at coordinate 14,183,907 of NC_088830.1, forward strand.
AAGCTAAAATAATTGGTTGTCTAGATGTTTGCAAACCATCTCAAAGGGCAGCATAAATTGATGCCTGGGCAGTAAGAAATTCCTGTTTCACCTGACACTTTGACAAATTCTCCTGCAAAGTTACAATAAGTTTCTTTGCTGCTTCTGTAGTTAATCTCTTGTTGTACTCTTTCCAATGTCAGATGATGGTTCTGATCTATATGACACGCTCAAAGCTTGACATATTTTTTATAAAACACACAGCTGTACTTCAATTACTAATTCTTATTGTGTTTCTTATGTTGGTCTTATGTTTTGTATGGTTTTAAGGTTGATTTATATTGTACAGCGCTTTGTGATTTTATGTCTGAAAAGCGCTTTGTAAATAAACTTTACTTACTTACTTACTTACTTACTTACTTACTTACTTACTTACTTACTTACTTACTTACTTACTTACTTACTTACTTACTTACTTACTTACTTACTTACTTACTTACTTACTTACTTACTTACTTACTTACTAACTAATTAGGTAACGTGTTTCACCAGTTTTTGATGGGTGCCAGAGTTAAGAAGACTTAAAACAGCAGCATGAAATACTTAATTTTTAATTGAAAGACAATTTTAAAACTGTCATTTCCTTTCCACTTGATAATTAGGCTACACAAGTTTGTGTTGGTCTAACATTAAACCCCAATAATATACACAGAGGTATATTATTTATTATGACAACATATTTACATATCTTTGCGCTAAGAGCATTTCTGCATCATTATACGTTTTGTTTAAGATTTTAGAAAGGCTCGAATTGAATTCAAGCTCTACAAAATGTAAAAACAATTCTCTTTTGAACTTTTGTTTTTTGTCTGTACTCTGTGCTCTAATTGGATGGAAAGCAGCCCTCAGAGGTGCTCACATTTCTGAGGCGTTTGTGTGCACGCTGTTCATGCATCTGCAGCTGTTTGAGGGCAGTGGGTGGAGGGAGATGTGCCGTAAAATGAGGTCATCATCGCTGTTGATTTATGTGACACAAACTATTATTTACACTCTTGTGACTTCAGCAACATCTCCACTGACAACATGAATAATACATTTCTTCTCCACCAAAAAAAAATAATAATAATAATACATAAAACAAGACGACATCCCCCCCCCACACACACACACGCACACACACACACACACACACACACACACACACACACACACACACACACACACACACACACACACACACGCACACACACACACACACACACACACTTTCTCCTCGTCTGCTGCTTGGCAAAGTTTACTTCATCATTACAGACGCACGTCAGTCTGGAATGAGGTGCGCTTGTGGAAGTTTGTCCCAGTTTTACTTCCGTACGTGGCAGACCCCTGCGCTGATTAGCTGCCATCTTTCATCCAGTCCAGCGAGTTTAGCCTTTTCTGGGTAATTTGTGAAATTACACAACAGGAAGTGGAAAGGAGTGTGTCTCTGTGTGCGTGTGTGTGTGACTGCGCTGCACAGACAGCGCCACACCCAGCGTACAATAACAGTGATTGCCACGTGCGACCGTTTCTCAACACAGGTGTCGAATTGACTCATTTCTTATATGTTGCATTCGTGAGTCGAGGCGAGCGTCAATGCGTTCAGTACCGAGACATTCTGCTTTGCTACTCCCAGGAACATGCTGAGATATGCCTGATTGAGAAACGCAAATAAATGCCAGGAAATAATAGTCATGGGAGTAGGTACAGGGGGGGTTCTGGATGTGCTTTTTGACGGCCAAGCTCCGACAGCTTTGTTTCCCCGAGAAGCTGCGAGCCAGGCCGCAGGATCACCGCTTCCAAAGCGAGGTCAGCGTGGTCAGAGACGACGGGAAAGATGAAGAAGTGAAGGGAAAAGAGGGGGAGGGGGGGATGGAGACGGAGGGGTGTGGATGGGCCGGGGTGATGGGTTAGGGGACGGGGGACAGCCGTTATTGTCAGCCTCCATCAGGGAGCCCAGGGGTGACATGGAGGCAGGCAAGAGAGGAGGAGGAATAAAGAGAGAGGTCGGGGTGGGAAGGCGGCCTGAGACGAGTCACCCCTCAGCCCTGGAGTGCACATGTTTGCCGTCTCATACTATCCCTCCCCTCCCTGCTCCATCTGTTCACAATGCAGATGTGTCGGCCTGCAGCTGTGAATCCAACAACGTGTTCTTCTTGACCCCTGCCTTGGAAGATGTTTTGCATGCTTAACTGAGACGGTGGTGGGGGGGGAGTTAGCCGAGTCTGTGTAGCATGTAGGGATGAAGATTAGGTTGAAGCTGCAGTATGTAGCTGTCACAGTCTTTATTTTCAAATATTTTTTTCATAATGTCTTTTATGTCCTGTAAGTTTAATATGAGACAATCTGTGAAAAGATTGCGCTGGTCTACCTCATCGCCTGTGCTGATATTGCCTTCTACAGAAATACACCATCAGAGTCAGGAGGTAAGGTCTTAGGTCTGTCAATCATCCCTGTGTACGCTCTGCTAAATGTGGTAATGGTGGAGAAACAACTTACCAGTTTTTCCTTACCAGGAAAACTTGTAAGGTAAACTTTTTATCCACCATCATTGGCGGGCCATGCTAACTAACCTGGCAGGCTCTGTTGTGGTGAACCAGCTTCAGCGTATCAGAGAGCAAAAGGGAGGGTTTGAGCAGCGTGAATATGAGAATGATTGACAGCGTTACGACCCGCCTCTGTGCTCTAATAAGTTGTTCTGCAGTGTGTTTCTGCAGATAACTGGGAGAGGGCAGAAGAGCTCGATTTTAACACAGACTGTCTATCGTACCCCACTGTCACGAGTCATGACAAAGTGATAGTTTTAACAAATATGTAACATTTGTATTCTTTTATAAAAGTTACATACTGCAGCTTTAATGTACTAATTTCTTCTAGACATAGTATGCATTATTTAAATAACTAATCTTGCAGGTTTTATCTTTGCTTCCATGAAGGTTTGTGTCTTTACTGGCTCAAGTTTCGTTCATGTCTGTTTCCATCACTCGTCACAGCTCCTGTGTTTTTGTTGAAGTAAGATTGGATGAGCAGATATTTGAACAGTGTAATTCTCAACAAGAAAACCAATTGAAGACTTTTTTTTTCAAACAAATGTTGAATTCTGCTTGATGAAAGCACCTAGCTAGTACCAGGGTGAACCCTCCTTTGTCTTAAAACCTGATTTTTGTGCCGACACGATTCTTTATTGATGGTTCTGTTACTGCAAAAAGAAAGAAAAAGAAAAAAATCCATATAAAATGTTTAGGTAAGGCTCCACGGTGACGCGCAAATGTCCGTCCTGCTTCAGTCCTGGTAATAATATCACCCGGGTTGACTTTAATAATAACCTGCAGTCACGCTGTGGAGACGCTGTCTGTCTTGTTTTCAGATGGTTGAGAGAAAAACATGTTTTGCTGCCTGTGCCACTGCCGAAGGGCTGGGGCCCAGACATAAACACTGGTGGCTGGGCAGGGAGGCTGCTGTCAGGCTGATGCTTCAGGTGGCAACCAGCAGTCAGGCAGTGGTGTTTGAACGCTAATGTAGAAAATTAGCATCAAAATCGTCTCACAGTTTGCCATCTCACAGGTACCAACTCACAGGATGCTATAAAGCTGTGCATAAATGTGACGTGAGAGAAAAATGATACCTGTTCTCTCAATTTTTTTTAAATAAACATTTTAAAAGGGCATTTGTATTGACTCTGAAGCCACTAAATAAATCCTGTTTGACCATCTGCCTTTAGAAATCACCTAGAGTCCTCATGTGTGGAATTACACCTCAGTATTAACCCAGCTGCCCTATATCTGGCCTGAGAAGTTTTATTAAATAACCACACTTTCACCTGTGAATTACTTTAAAAATCATGCCTCGTTTTTCTTCCACTTCACAATTTCTTGTTCCATCATATACCACCCGAATTAAAACGGCGTGAAGTCTGTTCAAACATCAAGTTGTGTCAATACTTTTGCAAGGCAGGCACTGTATAAAAAAAAGAACCTTTTTGAAGATCCAGCATTTTTTTCAGACCGCAAACTATAAAAAGAAGCTAGATCCGGCACCTTGGCTGAGCACGCCTTAAACCGTTTTGTTCTTCCACCCACCGCTCATCCACTGCCAGCTACAGCGATTTGCATTAGAGCGTGCATGGACCCTGGTTAATTAGATTTTTAAAGATGATCCCTTGGAAGCACATCTGAGGTGATTGTTGCCATTAAATATAACTTGGTGCAGGATTATATAACTTTCATTTGATGCCAGCAGAGGGAATAAGTCTGATGAGCAGAATATTCCTCATATTGAGCTAAAAAAGTTGAGGCAAAAATCATATGATTTATATTTACGTTTTAATCTGCGATGATATATTCAACCTATTCGACCTAAAGAATGTGCTGTGCTGAAGTTTTGGTATTTATGTCTATTAAAAACTGATGACTTTGGCACTAAGTTGGGAATATATAAGAAAATGGAAATAATGAAATTGCAAGAATAAAGTCATGAAATTGAGAGAGTAAAATTGTGGAATTACTTTGATTTAATTTTAGATAACAAATTGAATTAATTCTCCAATCGGGCTTCATGGATGATTATTTGTTAATTTGGTTTTAAACTTCTGGATGTGTTTGCACATTTTGTACATAATGACACTCTTATAATTTAAAAAGAAATGGCTTAACCAAAAATAAAATTTATATGGAACATACCAAATTAAACATTTAATTTTTTTTTTTTAATCCAGGAACATAATCACAGAGAAAATACTATTAGACCCTCTAAGAATTTCCTTTTTTCCTCTCATTTCATAAAAAATTTTGGCAAAAGAAAAAAAATCATAAATATTTGAAAGCTAAACAACATAAGCAACAATATGTCTTACAAATAGTTTTTATCACTATTATTAGTAATTTGTATTTTTTAGAAGTAAAGAGGTCTAATGAGTGATGCCAGCTGAAAAAGGAAGGCACTGCCATGTATGGAGGATGACTTTGTGTTGTCACAGACATGTGGTTTTGTTTTGGTAAAGCATAAAAATAACATACCAAGCATTTTTCTTACAATGATCTATGCATGAAACTGTAGTAAGCTTCACAAAGGGAAACAATTGAGCAAGACAGATATTTTCTCATCCATCAAACCAGTGGAAATTCAGACATGCACTATTTGCATTTTATCTTTCCTATACCATCTGCAGCATGGTCAGCATTAGCTCGGAGAAGCTTTTTTTAGGGGCAAATGGCAAGTTGTGAGAAAACCTTTAGAGACAGATGAGCACATCTTTTGCACATCTTGACAACTGTACGACTCTCTTATGTGAAATGTATTCAGGTGGCAAAGTTGAAGGAAGAAATGTGAGGGCTGCCACTTTTCTAACAATGCTTGTCAGAACAGGAGCGGAAATGGCAGCACGTATCTGAATGCTGCTACAATTTAACTTTCAATTTGCAGTTTCTCACAAGTTCTCATTTCCTGCTGTCATAAGTCACAAGCAGATGTGGCTGACTCAGAGAGCTTTTAAATCCCTGGGTGTGGAGCCAGTTTGATTAGTCTCCAATCTACTGCTCTCAGATGACATTTCACCTGATTTCCTCCACGCCACTGAATAAATCACTAAATATTTTTTTACTTCATGAACTCCAGTTCAAGTTTGGAGACTTGTCATCACTTCCTACTATGATACCAGAGTTCAGCGTTCCAGACATAACATCTATATGCTCTTCTTTAGTTTGTGTTCTGGCTCCCTTTTGCTTACTTTTTTTGATTATACATTTTATATACTTTCATATTTCTAGCTGCAACTGTTGGGAGCTTAAAGCCTAAACTCAGTTGAAAAAGGAATATGGCTGTAAAAAAGTACAGGATATCCCCGTAAAAGGAGATGTGATCTTAATCACATTACTGACATTCTTTGGAAAAGGAAATGACTACTTTAAAAATATACATTACATCCTTGGACTGTTGCTAAATTTACAAGGCTGACCTATTCTTACAGTAGAAAAAAAATCAAATAAGGAGGTGCCTTATCTTAAAGATAACCTATCATAAACATCCAATCGCAGTGGACAAACTTAACATACCAAAGACATTCATCGTACTGTTCTACCGTTCATCTCGATAAAATTACGCTCAGACGGACCATCAACAAACGGCTGATTCATCCTGGGTCAGAATGAAGCGATAACATTTTGCTGCTTAAACAAGCCGTACAGTTTGACGGCCAGAAAGATACTACGCCTGTATCTGCTGCTGCTGCTGGCGAGGAGCAGAAGAACCAGTCAACCGTCAGGGCTGACCGGCAGACGCACGAAAAACAAGACAGACAAGTCCTAACACTCTGAAAGCACTTCTTGAGGAAGGAGGGCGAGCGAGACTGGGAGTGCCTGAAACAAACACACACACGCAGCAGACAAAAACAAATGTGAAAAGTACTGGGTCAGGAAGGGAACACCAAACAACGGCTGGAGTCACGCGTGTGTGCGTGTGTGTGTGTGTGTGTGTGTGTGTGTGTGTGTGTGTGTGTGTGTGTGTGTGTGTGTGTGTGTGTTTGATTGCTTGGTGGAAAGAGGACATTAGACCTTGTGACATAATGTTCAGAGACACAAACAAGCCGGGGTTGTAAACTGTGTCTTAAAGCGTTTTGTGGAAAAAGAAATCTCATGTGTTAATTTACTGCAGATGTTTTATTCTTTATTTACTTGCAGCTGTGTAATATTAGTCTTAAATAGGTAGATGGATGGAGCCTTCAGCTCTGCTTAAACAAACTGGAGCACCTCCCACTCATGAATTCATGCTCAAAGAACTGCTTTTCTTACTTTCCTCATTCAGGTTAATTAGTGCACCTGGTGCAGCCAACACTTAATGAAAAACAAATTAAATACAAGAAAAATCTTTGCTTGGTTCCTTTTCTACCCTTCCAGTCAATGGATAAGCTGCTTTAGGTAATCGAGTTTCTTCCAAGGTTTTTTTGAACAAAACTATGCAAAAGCAAATTCCTCCAAAATTCCTCAACTACTTTGTAAAAAAATAAAAAAAAAACTTTCACCCTTCTGCTTTGTTTGGAACCACTAATGTCACAAATGAAATGATGCAGACAAGACAGTGCATACAACTGAATAGATTTTTATTTACATGAAGGAAATAATCTTGAAGAAAGCTGTGCAATCAGACCAACAAACTCAAGAGTTACCCTTAATATGACCAGAGAGTAGCAAAAGTCTCATTTCTTTTCAAAACATATGGTGCTGGGAAAACGCTGTCTTATACATTTCATGGTTTGTTTGGTTTTTTTGCCTTTTTGTCACACATAAATGTTTCAGATCCTCAAAAGTAAGTAGTATGGTAGTTCTTCAAAACAAGAAGAATGATCCGCTCGAGATATATGGTCCAAATCGCACCAGAAGGTCCACTTCTGAATAGCTCAGAACGTAGGTTTTGCAGTGGTCTAGTCAAAGTCCAGACTCAAACCCAGTTGAGATGCCGTGGCATGAATCAGACCCTTCAACACGGTTCAGTTTAAAATGACTGCACTAACAGTGGGTCGAGATTCTTCCTCAGCGATGAAAAAGACTAACAGACGGATGATATTTATTTTTCCTATTTATTTAATTTATGTAGCATGATAACAAATCTAGTCTGATGATCTGAAAACCTTTAGGAGTGACGAAGCAGGAATCTTTAAAGGTGCAAACATGTTCTAATGTTCTAAGATCGGGTAGCTGCTGCTGAGGGTTCAGATGACGTTTCTTCTTCTACAAAATCAGGCGACATCAGAGGCTGAGTGTATTTGCATAACACAGACAGAAGCTGTATTGACCCGTTTGTTGGAATGCGCTAAACTCCAGTTATGACACAAACGCATGATTATTACTGACATTTTGGGTGTGTTCATTTCCAGTTTTGCTTCATATCAAAGTGAATCAGATCCCACTCCCACTCATGCTTCTCGCTGGACTCGACACCCAGCAAGAAAGACGGTAACTTCACCACGCCACGCTCCTTGAGCGATGGAGTTTTCAGAAAGGCGACCAAAATAAGTGGAAGAAAAATCATTTCTGCAGGTTTGTGGGATATTCAGCAGGCTGTCCTGCCCAGAGTCACAGTCATCTGTTTTGATCTGTGGGACGAGCTGCTGCGAGGAAGCTGACGGCGATGAGACAGAAATGTTCAGAAATTACAGCCTGTGAGACGGCACCTCAGAAACTGCAGCAGTAGGAGGGAAGCTTTCACACCAGATGTTCAAGCTGCTAACAGGAATCTGCCGCGCTCGGTGTTGTTTTTGTAGCATCGGCGATGCGCATCTCTCATCACTAAGTAAACAATCGCAGGTTTCAGATTCCAAGAAACTTATCTGACACGGTTTCCTCTCTTTCCTCGTTTCTGTTTTTGCTTTATTCACATTCTCTTTTTTCCATTTCAGGAGCGACATTTTTTTTTTTTTTTCCACAAGTACTTCATTAACTGTCACCCGACAGTGGCAAACGCACACAGGCAGCCTGGCTGGATGAAATGTGCAAACATTTTCAACCACAATGCTTGTGGTTGAAAATGGTCTGATGGTTTATGAGGAGCAGCAGGGTAGAGCTGAGTTTCAGTAAGCCTTCCTGCTGACCTCACTACTCCTGGTTCCACAGAAAGACGCAGTTCTGTGAAATCCTCCCCCACACTTGTGTTTTCACACTTAATACCAAAAGCGCAAACCTCATTTCCCCTGAAGCCGGCACTAAAACTGGAATAGATTGACCTTTGTTGAAAAATTGACACTGAAAGAGGGAAAAAATATAATGTTCTAATAGAAAAACAACAACAACAAAAAAAAAAATATAGCTGGACAGTCTGGTTGACGCTTAATCTTTCCTGGTATGTAGAGGCTGCAGGTCTTTTGAAGGCGGTCAAACGAGAACTGGGGGGAACCACAGAGGTTCTGGGTCACTGAAACTGCTAATGACTAAGACATGCAGATTAACTCATGGATTATTGTGGAAACATTACAACACCATAGCGAGACACATCTGGTGTCAAATAAACTAAATTTCATGCAACTTTCAATTTTTTGGTGTCATTATTTCGGTGCTAGAAAGATTTCAAATAATTCATGTAATGTTCTGTACTATTTACAGAGTTTCTCTTCTAATTAAACAAATTAATCGACAGCCATGAGTTTAAACTTGTACAGCAAAGAAAACAAAACATATATGGTAGATTCCACAGCACTTAGGTAACACTGGCGCATATAATTTCTGTAAAATGTTTCTCTTGTTTGTCACTGAGATTATTCAATTGATTTTATCAAGCTGTTTCTGTTTGCTTTAAATGCTGTCTTTAAAAGCAGCACAGCATATAATTAAAATTTACTTAAACTAAGGTTAAGGTCAAGAGTTGCTTGGGAATTTTATTTAACCGAGGTTCTGTGGTGTAGTCATGAGCAGTCAGTATCTTATCTATACCAGACAGAAGCTAGGAGGATTCCTACTGATTAAAGCTAACAGCTACCGGCCCTTGAGAACAGGCTTACAGTCAAACTGAGATCCTGGATTGAGTTCAGCCTTCAAATCTCAAAAATGTCCAAGCAGTTTTAATGAATGTTGCAGCACTGTAGAGGTTTCAGACTTATCTTATCCAAAGGAAGGCGTGTGCAAGAATCCACAGAATACTGTTGCCTTAAACTGGTGTGACATTTTGGAGCTTTAAGTTGTCCAAAATGGTCAACACTTACACAAAAAAGGGGGAAATTGTTGACTCCTCATAGGCAGTTCTCTTTAAAATTAGTCTGAAAACTGAAGGAATCTACACACTTCGGAACAACTCTTCCAATGTGTGTGAATGTAATGAACTGACAAACATTAGCTGCATATATATGTCATTGGAGACATGTCCTCTCAGCCTTCAAACTCTGATGTTTTCTGTTTAAAGCAGGTAGATAGATACTGACCACTACTAAATACTCTGCAAAACCTCCCTCCAGCAAGTGGACCAGCCTAACTAAACAAATCCCTTCAAACAGAATCAGAAATAAAGAGAAAGTAAGAACACCTTCTTTAAATTTATGGGGTTTTACATAGATGCATGTTTATATGCAAGCCACACATTTTAGATGTTTTTTAGGCGAATATTAAAATAAATAAGTTGTTTGTACACTTGGAGTAGATAAGGTAGATCATGTACATGTTAAAACTCTGTAATTGTTTTTTAATAAATAATTGACTAGTCTAAAAAAAATCCCACATTTCTTAAAAAAGCAAAAACTCCACTGCTCAAAAAGAAAACTTTTGAGAGATTTAATGTATTGTTTTATACAACACAGCTCATTTATATGTAAGAAAATCCCAGAATTTGCTGCACGCACGCTGCCCTTCCCTGCATTTAAACAGGAATATAATTAGCAGTATCTGCTGTCAAGATAATTGCATTGTATCGTGGAACTTAACCACTAATCTCCTGCCTGGTGACTGGCTGCCCAGCAGTGAATGTGCCAGAGTCAGCAGGATGGTGTGTTTGACTGCGACGAGGAGGCGTTTGGGCCTGCAGCACCTCTCCATATTGTTCTCTATCAGCGGCACAACAAAAAGGGGGCTTCTGCAGCAAAACGCAGCCGGGAGCAGCACCGATCGGCAGACAGTCGGGGCAGGTCAGAGGGGTGCTGCTGCTGCTGCAAGCTGGTCAGTCACGCAAATGTTTTTGCTGTTTTCATTTTGTTGGCCCCGTTCTGCTCAGATTTGACTAAAAACAATGAGCAGCGACAGTGAAGCCTGTCGGTCCGAAACCCTACAGGCCGCAGCCTCACAGGTGAGTTGGTGCAACATGACTTACAATGGGAGCTTGTGTTAGATTTAGATGATTTTTCCAAACTGTTGCAGACACCTGACTCTCAGAGTGAGACGCCCAGATCCAGACAGGAGCAAGAGGAAAAACTGATCCTGGCTGCATGGCGAACCATGGTGAGAGAAGAGTTAAATAACGACAAACACACAAAGCTTTCAAGCAGTGTTGTTTGACAATGTTTCTAGAGAGACTGTAAAAGTTGAAAAGGTCTGTGGGAGTGTAACACCATGCTCTGCTTTGTCTCTGTGAATCAAACATGTGGGTGTGTGAATTTAATAGGTTTTAGTCATATTAATCCCTCTCTTTGTGATTGTTTTACAGCTCTGTTGTGACTGAGTCAAGCAAAGTTTCTCATTTTGCTGTTCGTAATCGAACAATCCCACTTCTCCCTTTATGGCCTCTAAATGTTCTGATAACTTTTCCTACATCCTGTTTTTTGTTTTCTGTTTTTTTTTTCTTCTCTTGGTTTGGTCTTGTCGTACATTTTTTGCTACACGTGCACCACTTTTTTGTGCTCCTTCTTGTGTTTTCTCAAGTTTATTATACAACCGGTTTAGTCATAGGGCTGGCATGGCTCTAAGCCAGGGATTAGATATGGGCAAAAAGATGACGTATGATGTAATAAATTAGCAGCAAGACTCTTGACATTTGTGTTTGTTCAACTGGTAAAAAAAAAAAAAAAAAAAAACTGGACCAGACAAGTTTTAGTATCTGTATTTTGCATATCTGCAGCAGCAGAGCCTCTCTGAGAAGGAGCCTGCAGCTCCAGGTCTTCCTCAGTCTTTCCTGGCCAAGCAGAGGCGCTCCACCCAGGCTAGGAGGGCCCGCTCCGCCCGCCCGGAGCCCCGGTAAGAGCCTCTTGGACACAGTGCGTCTCTGTGCTACAGAAGAAGGAGGGCATGCTAGTTTTTGGTGGGCTGTTATCCCCCCCTGCTGGTGATATCAATCAGAAACAAACTGTCTGCAGCTACAGGTGGCTGGGTCTTTAAAAATATACAGAATAGCTTCACGTGTAAAAATCTTTTTTTTTTTTTTTTCAGATTGTTACTTGAAGCGCTGAAAAATATGAAAAAAGAGAATAAAATCAAGCGGAGCATCGTTTGTCGTTGCTAAAAAAAAAAAAGTATAATTTTTTTAATCTGTAATTGCTTGAATCACATCAGTGAAGTATATGGGACAGTAAAACCGAAAGTTTTCTATGAAGCATAAGCAGTAAAATAAAATAAAAACTTTTCAGTCAAAACTCGTGACATTTTGGACCAGCTGAAACACAAAGTGACTTGCAAAAACATTCATATTTCTTTATTGGGATTTTATGTGACCAATCAACACGCCGCTTTGTGTTGGTCGTCTTCCAAAGGCTTTCTTGCGCCTCGCCTCCGTTCCACTGAAGTAATAGCTCACCTGTTGACATTTACTCCCACTTGAGCCATGGTTCTCTGCAGCACCTCCAAAGTAACCATAAGCGCGCTGGCTGCTTGGTGAAGCTACGTGGTCGGCCATGTTTGGGGAGGTTTGCAGTTGGGTGATATTATGCTCTCGTGTGCGTGAAACGTTCAAATCCCGGGATGTTGTTTTATGAACTAACTCTGCTTTAAGCTTTCTATACATCTTCATCTCTGACATGTCTGGTTTGTTCATAATTTTATCTGAGAAAACTATCTGGATTTATATACACTAAATTAAATACATGTGGCCTCTAGTAATTAGATGACTTATGAGGACAGTTTCCAATCTGACGGTTTTAGATAATGCTGAATACAAATGCCCGTTTTAATTTGCCAAAATGACAAATCCACATGTTTTTATTTTTGCTTCCTTTTGCAGTAAGCATGCACAGATTAAAATTTTATTTGTCCATTGCATGCAAACAACAATTGAGTGGACTTTACAAAAGTTACTGGTCAATAAATCTCCACTGGTCAACGTGCAAAAATACAACATGAACTCCTCTCTTTTCTTTGTTTTTAAGGTTTACAGGAGATTAATAAATGTTTATTGTATAAATAAGAGATAATACAAGGGGGAAATCATGAATTCTGTTAGGTTGTGCATTTAATTTATTTAAACTACAATGTGATCCAAACAGAGTAATCAGGAATCAGGAATAACTCTAAGCGCCACTTCAGTGTTTTGCTTTACTTACAGAACTAAACCTCTTGGCGTTCACAAAACCAGACGTTTGCAGTTTGTTGCTGACTTCAGGACCCTGTGAACTCTGACCCCATGCTCACGCTGCGAAAACGCTGAGGCTCGATGTAAGACGGCACGGTGAGGAGCGACATTTTGTTCCCAGCCGACTGTGGTGTGGGGATGGGAGGCATTGCCCTGGGATGGCTGATCACTGGCTGGGAGCTGCAGTGCTCCAGACTGGACTGGGCGGTCGGGGGAAACAGGAAGGCAGAGCGGTGGCGGGACGTGATAGGAGTGGCAGAGGCAGGGCGAGTAGATGCCTCTCTGGAGGATGGAGGAAGAGGAGGAGGAGGAAGCAATGACACAGGAGCTATGGAAGTCTCCTCTGAATTTGCTTCAGATCCATCTTCATCCCTCTGAACTCCTTCAACTCTTCTTACATCCCTGCTCTCGCCGGCTGAGACGTTTCCTCCTCGTCTTCCCTGCTCCTCCCCAAACTGAACATCCACCAGCGGCGTCCTGGGACTCTTGTCCTCCCTGAAGCTGCACACGGTGCTCTGGGTGTCCTGGCCCAGCCCTGATGGCAGCGACCCACCTTTACCGATTTTGCAACTTTTCTCCTCCTCGTCCTCGTCCTCGTCGCTGGTGCATCTGTCGTCGCTGGGCGAGTGGTACAGCCTCTGGAGTTGAGCCGAGGTGCGGCGTAGAGCTCCTCCCATGAAGCCAGTCGGGGACGGAGCCGCGTGGAGGAGGCGGTTAAACAGAGCCATGTTGGGGTGGCGAGTGCCAGATTCCTCCAGATTCTCGGCAATGTCCTCCAGAGGTTGGAAGTGCATCTCCTCCTTCGGGATCCTGAAAAATGGAAGTCAGGATTATTTATATTTTTTAGGCTACTGATAAACGAAACATTTGTTACATTTGTTGAGAGTGGTGTTTCTTGGGGAAAGATGTGAACTCTTTCTCAAGCCTAAAAGGAGAAAACTTTCTCTGTTTCAAACACCAGGTAAGGGGGATTCTCACTGGGGCCCTCAATGTCCCAAGAGGACACACAGAGAAACTCACGCCATGTCGAAGGTGGACCCCTGGAAGGACGGTTTACGGAGGACAAAGAGTGTCGCTGCCGTGTAGGGCGGTCGGGGATTGGAGTCGTTCCAGTAACGGTCTCGCTCCATCATCGGGAGATCGCCGTACATCTCATCCACAGCCATCATGGACACCTGCACACAAAATGCAAAACAGAGAAGCCAGACCCACAAGAAAAAAAAAAAACAGAACATAACTCAAAGTCTAAAAAGTTTTAAATCAAGCTTTAAAAAAAAAAAAAAAAAAAAAAAAAAACCTGAAAGTTTCTGTCAATTAGCCAGTTGGTCTCAAAATCATCATCATCTTCTCCAAAGGGGTTAATCAGCTGCTCTGCAACCTTCAAGAGTAACAACAAAAGATTGAATGTCTCCATTTTCTCCTGACATCAAGCCGGAGCAAAACGTCAAGGGAGCCTCGGTCTGACCTTGAGCCACCCTGCGTAAAAGAAGAACTGCAGCAGCGTGAAGATGGGGACGTATAGGTCCAGGTCATGACCCGGGTAACCCTGACCGGGGTCCAGAAACTGACGGCCAATCAGACACACGAGGAAAAAACTGTACACTGCCAGAGTCACCACCTGAGAGACAAGCAGATGCATCCGATCTGTGCTAATGCAAAAGTTTTGTTTATGATTACTGACTTTTTAGCTACGCTTCTTTATTTGGATCATTTTAAAGTGATCCAAATAAATAAATTGTAAAATTGTATTGTGGTAAAATTGTATTACTTTTACTTATTATTCCCCCTCTTTGTAAAAGGAAATTGTGAAGCATTAAGATAAATGCATTTAATGCCGTGGTTTTGTTCCCATTGCTTTTATTTCTGGAAGGCTCCTTCCGGTTTATTTTCTTGTGGCGCCCTCTCATGGCCACTGGTGGTAACTAGTGAACTGACAATCTCCTCTCAAATGAAGAAGTTGCACATTTATCTGAAGAAAAAATATCTTGTGTTTGTATTAACTTACTAATGTTACAAAAGTTTTTGTTGTTCTGAAACATGAAAATATTTTATAGATTTTATTTTTTTTTTCAGAAATTGGGTATTTTGTAAAAAGTCTCAAAACTAAAGAAAGTTTTTGTGCAACATCATTAGCATTTCATTGCTTACTCTTCCCACGCATCATGTGCACAGCCTGGCGAGCTAACTGATTAATACTTGAAGAGAAACATAGAAAACAGCTCCTTCTTTGTCAGACACAGCAACCTCTCCATAAGTGAGTATTTCAATTGACCGTCTCCAAAAACTAAACACAGCGAGAGCTGCCAGTGTTCATGAGGGCTTTGGCAGGCTGTTCTAATATAAAATTGGCTTCACCTCTTACATTCCAGATATCTCAAATTGGTTTGTGACTAAACATATTAGTTAATTAATATGTTTCTAATTACCTTAGATTACCACTCAGGACACCACAAATGTAGTTGTGTCTAGTCAAAGTTCATTTTTAGATATCTGAAATATAACCTAATTATATATGTATAAGTCCTGATTTTAATACCCAAGGTGTACTAAATAAAAACCCAAGATTTACAAAGTCTGTGAATGATCTTACCTGAGTGTACACTAATGGCACGCTGATCATGTCATAATGAAACAGCATGCTGCACTTCCCTCTGAAACCGTTCAGTTCCTGCCCACGCACACACACGCACACACACACACGCACACACACGCGCGCACACACACACACACACACACACACACACACACACGCACGCACGCACGCACACACACACACACACACACACACACACACACACACACACACACACACACACACACACACACAGAGACAGCAGCCGTCAATCCACAATCTAAATCTCCATTCAAAAGAATAAAGAAACTCTGCAGCTCAACAATGCTAGCCTCCGTGTATGAAGGTTTCTGCTTGTTCTGGCTGTGCTGCACCTGCAGGAGAAGCTTGAGTGTGTGATCGTCTTTGATTCTGCCCTCACAGCGAGCCACAGCTGCCAGATTGGTGAACCAAACGCACGGGATCCAGTATTTGTTGTAAGGAGAGTGGAGACCCTCAAACTTCTTTCTCTCCTCTCTTGTCATAAATCCTGCACAGAAAACAACAGAGGAGTCATTGGTTCGTATCCCTTCTGTAAAGATCAATAAAAACATGCAAGGATCTGAAAATGTTCCAAACTGATGGTGATTCCTTTGTGCTGTACTCTCAAATAACTTGAATTTGGTGTAAGATTGCGATTGAAACCTAACGTGGTTTTCATAAATGTTTCTCCAGGATTTTTTTCTTTGGACTTTGCATTTTTACTCAACTTTCTTGCACCTCTTCTACAGTATCTCAACGTAATGTATAAGAAAACAAAAAGAGGTTACAAGATGCATATAAAATGGCCCAAAAATAATAATTTATTGCTTGTTTTTTTTAATCAGTGAATCTCCTCGTGCGTCCTCTCGTGGGTTTAGTGGATGCAGAAGCAAACGGCTCACCAATCATTGTGTGTATTTCTGTCTGAAACGCCTCTGACCACTTTCTGGTAGTCTGATAAAAAATGTTGCATCTATGCTATGTGGCGTTTATCACAAACCATGAGAGAAATAAGTCAAATTTCGTTAATATGTGTTGACCAGCGGACCCCACCACTCCCAGCCGTCGCCCTGCTCTCACCAGCCTCCACCACGTGGTCCATGGTGGGGAACCTTTTGAAGACGGCCGTGCTGACAGAGCGGAGGATGAGGAGGGCCGAGAGGCTGGCGTAGCGCATCATGGTGCGCCTCAGCAAGCGGCCTCGCTCGTCGTTCCCCTGGAGGCCCCCGGACAGGACGCACATGAGCCTGTCGGGCAGCGGGATGCTGGTGTACTGATTCCACCAGCGGTTCACCACCAGGGTCACGTAGAAACCTGCAAACAGCAGCACAGATACTTAAAACTGTGATTTATTTATTTTTTATTTTTTTAATTATTAACAGGTCAATTTGTGGCATACACTGTAGAGTTTCCAATAAATTAAATTCTTAATTTAAAGTTAGATTTTTGGCCCCAGAAAAACATTCAACAGAATGAAGCAGAGCAGCCTGGTGAATTATTTATGTATTCAGTTTGTGCTGAATGAATTATCAACTAAGGATTATTCATGGGTGCTTTATATACTTTAACACTGGTTAAATAAGAAAATGAGTCCATCAGATTCATTTTTTGCACCTTTTTCATGTGTATTTATTAGGAAACTGTTAACTGGCTTTAAATTACTGGTTAATAAAGTCAGCACACATTGATCACTGAAAACGTCATACCATTGAGCATCCTGAATAAGTCATAAGTCGCATATTTAATATGTTTTACTTAAACAGAATAAAAGGTCTTGTGTCATGTTGCTAAAGCCACACTAATCATAACTAACCCCAAGTCTGAAAATGCCAAATGACTCAAAAAGCTCACCCAGTACAAAGGACATGGGGATGAGACTGGCGTAGTGGTTGCAGTAAATTGCCAGCTTTTCAAAATACCTCTTCTGATCATCATCCATGAAAAATCTGAAACGGTAGAATAATCCAGAATGTGTTATATAAGGTATCATGGAAATGAGGATTGTCTACAGTTGCAATCAGATTCATTCATCGTGAGCAAGAACATTTGGGGCAACGTCAGACTTTTAAGGATTCCTTTGACTCTTCTGCCTTCATTTAAGGAACATTTCTCAGTCCTTTGAAAAAATTTACAGGTTAAAAATGTTGCTACATTCCAACCCACAGTGATATTTGACATAAGAATCCCTTCAAAAGTATAAAACTAAATCACACACTTTCTGCTGCTGGAGTAATTTGACGTCTCATTTTTTACCAAATAGTTTGTTTTATTCTGCAGACCTGGATTTAAACATGTTAGCCTTTATCCAGCATGTTAGCATTTAAACACACTATGATGTGTTAAAATTTCAATTATCTAGTTGCTGATGGGAGGTGAAGTTGAAGAACTCTGGAATGGTTATCCAGCTTCATAATTATACCGACTTTGTGAACTAAACCAATACTATTATCAGAAAAACAGACCAATAGCACGATGCTACCTCCGCTATGCTCAATAACTGCTGCAGTGTTTGCTGGTTTGAACAGCTTGGACTTTGTCTCATGAACATAAAACTTTTCTCAAAAGTTATTAAGCTTCTTCATGTGGACAACTGAATGTTTCAGTCAAGATTAAAGGTATCAAGTTTGGAGAAAATGCTTCTTTCTCACTTGCTAACCTCCATGGTGAAGTAAAACTTGTCTGACTGGACCGTGACACTGGTGTTCTAGCACATGATAGGAATGGGTTTAATCTCATCGTCACATCTGAAAAAATTGCACTCACACATAGTGGTTTGAACTGATAATTTTGAGATCTGCCAACTGCAGTCAGTCTTGGCAACCATGATGAAATTGGTCAGACTTGTCCATTTAAAAGATCTTTGGAAGGCGTCAGGAATACTTTCTAACTTTTATCCAGCATCAAATCAGAAATAAATCTAATAAATGTAAATTTGGACACTTTTTTGGCTCAAATAAGTCACTAGAAGCCTCTAGTGAGGCTTCACAGCAGTTCACAGCAGTTCCTCCCTCACCTGTAAGTGACGCTGGTGGCTGTGTACATGGCGAAGAAAGCCAGAAACTCTTTGTAAAGAACTTTGTAGATGCTGCCTTTCCAGGCCAAGAGCAGCTTGGAAAAGCCGCAGAATTTGGCATTTGCAACTCTGGCGGTGTAGGTGACCGTCATCAGGAGCCGAGGGTTTCCAGGTTTCCAGAATGAAAGCGCTGTTTGGGGAAAATATAATTTCATATGCATATGAAATTTTAATCAGTTTCATATGTTCTCGTCGGAGTTCTTATACCTTCAAGAAAGTTTGAAATTTGATTTCAGTACTTTCCAGGTTTGGCGCACCAAACCTGGAAACATTTGCATCACATTGCTCCCATATTCCATTGTCTAAATGTAGAATACCTTGTTCCTCCTTTGTATGCTTTCTGCCATTCTTTATTTATTATGTACTCTTTTTCTTGCTCTACCTCCCTTCCTGCCATACTGTTTAGTGTCTCCTCTCCTTCCTTTTAACTTTTAGCATCTTCGTTCCTGCGTCCTAGTTGCCTCCCTGCTGTCCCTCATTCCTTCAATGTCCACTTCTCCTCTCGTTACCTCCCTTTCTTCCTCGACTGCATCCTTTCCCTTGTGGTAACCTCAAGCCTTCCTTCCGTGTCTCCTACCTTCCCTACAAAGAAACATTTTCGTACCTCGTCTCCTTCTTTGCTTCCCCTTTTGTAATTCTTGGTTTCCTGTGTGTTAGTTCCCTCCTTTCTGTCCTTCCATCCTTTTTTGTCTCCTCTACCTCCTTACTTCACCTTTCTTCCTATATTGGGACCTATTTCCTCCCCTTTCCTTGTGTTTTTCATTTCTTTCCATCATTCTTTCAAAATTCTTTATTATTCGTGATGAAAACAAATTAAATCTTAATTAAAGGAGGAATGTATCTAAAAGCAGGCATGTGCAGAGGGAGGGGAGGAGCTAGGGGTGCTTGAGCACCTGCCCCTTTTGCTCCTTGCCCCCAAGTGCCCTTTTGGTCCATTTTTTTTTTTGGGTATTATTATTATTTTCTATGCCCTCTTCTGACACATAAAACATGTAATAAGAATATTTATTTTTTGTTGGGGGGGTTTTTTGTACAACATAATAAGCCCTCCGGTCACCTTGTTACCTTTGACCTTTTGCCCGTGACGCATCACGCAGTTGCCTCTCGCGCACTGAGATAAGGCGGCTAACTGGAGCTAAACGTAGCGAACGTTCCAGATTACAGAACAGTTTTTGGTGAATTAAAAAAAAAAACGTTTTTGGTGAATAAAGTGGAGTAGACTTGCTACTTGTCAGATGACGGAAAACGTTGAAGTATCGTTTCTGCTTCAGCTCGAAGTCGCGGTTTAAACAGAGAGGTAATAAAATACAACAGACACTGACAGGCCTCTGCGTCTGCCTTTCTCTGATGAACTACTGAGCGGGAGGAGACAGCCAGGTGAGGAAAAACTGATTTTTTATCACACAGACATTAAGCTGTTGTTGTTGTGCTATTAGCTAGCTAACGACATTGCTAGCAAACCAAGATAACTAAAAGCTTCTTCCCTGTACCGTTAATGATATCAGTCATTCTTCAGTATCGCTTATGCAACAGGGGCACATCGCCCGTCCAAAACCTATGATCTGCATAATAATGGATAAATGTCTTCTAATTTCCTTTGCTGCATAATGTACATTGCATTTATTCTAGCATTAGGTAAATGTATCTTGAAAAGTCCAACAAGGATATTAAGGATATTAACTCAATCCAGACTTTAAGTAAGTTTAGGGTCTGGTTCACAGAGTATGAAGTTTTTTTTTTTTTCCCCCCCAATTATTCAATGGAAAAACAAGAAAACTAACCTCAGTTAAGTAAAACAAAATTGTAATCAAAACTTTTGGAATTGTATTGATTTCTTTTTTAAAAACAAAACATTTTGTTTAAAAAAACTTTTTTATAAACAACTCATTTTTGTCTCGTTAACTTAAAAAGTTATTTGCCAAACATAAACTTTTATTTGCACACATCAAAAATATTTTGTTGTGATTTTGGACCCTACCCACGACGTCATGTGAGAATCACAAGCAAAACTTTGAGTCACAAACAAAAACTTAGAATAGCAAGAAAAGATTTCTGACATGCGCAATTAAGTTTGTTTTGCAAATAATTTTTTCACTTCATGAGACACAAATGTGTGATTTTAATTTAAAAAAAAAGTTTTTTAAGCAAAACTCAGTAGGCTTTTCTCATGGTGACATGCATTAAAAATTCTAGTTTTGCTTTTGTTTTTTCTGCAGTTCCACATTAAAGTTTGATGCAGCTCTGCTTTCCTGAATGGACCATATTCATCTCCACTGCAAGTGCAGCAAACAGGCAGCTCTTTTATAGATTACAGTCCACTAAAAGGCTGCATTGTGCCATTGTTTATATTTTTAATAGTGTAATTCTGTAAAGACAAAATATGTCTGGTGGTCTAGCTGATTTACATATCTTGCTAAATTGTGGGTTTGAATATTGCAATGCTTTCCTATAACAAAATAGACCTGCAGAAATAAATTACTAATAAAATATCTTACATATGCATAGTTATATGCTCTATATGGAGATTTTCCTTAGCTTTGATTGTATATCTCACAATTTTGTAATTTATCATTGTTTATTAAACTCTGTGGCTTTGTTAATATTCTGTCCTAGAATGCGGTTAGATGTGCCCTTTTTTTTGAGCACCTGCCCCTTTAATGGTCTCTGCACGGCCATGTCCAAAAGCGAAGTTACCGTTTTGAAACAAGAAGACTAAGATGGAGATCTCTTCAAAATTCTTCACAAATAACGAATTTTGATTCATTATTTAACTAAATGCATCATCCTACCTTTCAGAGGTGCGTCGTTCAGCTGCTCTCTTCAGCGCGTCTCCATGCGTAATTGGCACGTGTCCCGCTCTGCGTTCAGCAGCGCCGCTCTCCGAACGAGCTCACCGCCCTGATATCCTCTGGCGTCAGCTCCGCTAAACCCTCGTCGGCTGCGTGGTTATAATCCTCGGCGGTGTCCAGTGGTCAGCGCCCCCCGGGGTAAATCCCCTCCAAGAAAACAAAGAGGGGGAGGCTCGTTAGCACGGCCCCCAACCGGGCGAGCGATGCTCGGTGATGAACCACAAGCGACAGGCCGCAGCGCCGCGGCCGGAGGAGCGCGCAGCGCAGGGCCGAGCAGCACAAGCAGGGAATTATTTAACAGCAGCAACCGGACCGTGCAAAACTTTCCTGCTTAGTAAAACGACAAACAAGAACCTTGCTGGTTGGTTATGAAGCTGCAGACTGTTGTACATTTAAACAATTGCCTAAAATGATGTTTAAACAAATCCACATATCCTCTTGAGGTGTTTTATATAAAGGTCATCTGAGGCCTCATGTTTCCCTCAATCTCTTTTTACTTGAACTTTTATTTGATAGATCAATGCTGGATAGAACTGAAAGGTTTTGCAAGCATGTATGTCCACCCTCTTTAACTCCGATGCCCCTAAATATGTGATTAAACAGCCATTTTAAACCACTCTAAAAAGATAATTAACCTTATTAAAAAATAAAAAATAAAAAAAACAAGACCAGGAACAATTTTTAGCTGAGGAAAGTTTGTTTTAATTCACAATTGAAATATAATTTAAATAAAATCTATAGAAAACAGATTCTTGAAGCAATCAGTGACAGAAAGCAAAAGAGATGTTGACAGGTGGAAGTATTGACTTTGTACTTATTTTCCAGGTGGGAAAGCTGAACCAGAACCTTTGTTTCATTCACAGCAGTAAGAATGCAGACAATCATTAGCTCAAAACTTCAGTGATAGGTTATATTCTAAATCACTACAACCAGAATAGTTATCCTGATTCTTCCCGTTATGGTAATCGCTGTTAGAGAGAAGTGGGTTGGTGTGTTTTAGGGGGTTGTGAGGGGAAGATGTAGTGACCCTTCAGCTTCAACTTACTGAAATGTCACACTTTGGTCTGATGAAACGTGGATTCATATCTTAAAACAAACCAATGATGCCAAACGGTAAACAAACCATTCTTGCACTTTTATTGGAATAAAAATGACCCTCAAGAACTGAACCCACCCCCCAAAAAAAGGTAACATTTCTCTTTTTATTCCTTTTTGCCAACAACCTGTCATTTAACTCTGAAGTTGTAGGAACTTCAATGAAACTGGAAAAATATACAAGACGTGAATTTGGTTGCAAGTTCAGTCAAAACCTTGACTGAAAAAAAAAAGACACAAGCACCAAAATCACACAGACAAACCGAGGTGTTGACTTCAACCATCTGGAACCTTTTAAACAAACAGAACTGTCAAAGGAAACGGTCAGAATCGCGGCTGAACTCTGACCCGAGATGGGACGGTTCTGTTGAGGCCAAGATGAATGCAGTAAGACTAGAACGACTGCCACAAAGGATATGAACACGAGAGAATAAACCAAGAGTTAGACTGCATATACGCACCGCTTCATCTCACAATACAGCAGGTTGTGTGTGTGTGTGTGTGTGTGTGTGCGTGCGTGCGTGTTCTCATCAGCTCCCCTTCAGTTTGGGAATGTGAGTGTGTTGTTGATGTAGGAGCGTTCTGCTTCAGAGGACAGAGTGGATCATTATGAGGCTGTTGCTGCAAAGTTTAAGACGGGGTGGGGTGGGAAAACTCGGAGCAGTCGCGTTCAGACTGTTGAAGTGTTTTGTCTACAAACTCGGAGGGAAGGGGGGGGGGCAGGAGGGAAGGAGGACGTTGAGAAGAGGTCCGACAAGTGAGAGATCACTTGTTTGGGGGTTTGTATGGTTCCAGAAGCTGCTTCGAGAACGTGTTGACCTTGTCGGCACCTCGAACTTCATGAGGCAGCAGCGGTAACTTAACTATGTGGAAATCTTCATAAAGATCCTCCATCTGCAGGGACAAGGCAGACCAACGATGAACACATGGGAAAGTGGCAATCGCTGCTTTAAATATTGGATAATTACACATCAGTGAAATAAGTCCTACTAATGTTTCTTTTTTTTTTTTTTTCAAATAAAGGATCTTGAGGGTGAAAAGTATTACTTTATGTGATTAAGACAATATTTCAAAACATTGGGTCACATTCATTTTACATTTTTATTTATCCCTTTTGCATAAATTTTGGGGAAATTGGCTGTTGGCGACAAAGAGCCAACAAATGACCGGTAGTTGCGACGCCAGCGACTTAAAAATGTAAAACTACTCAAAGACAGAAAACACTTGCAGGCCGTACCTGGTCTAAATATTTGGACTGAATTTTGTGGCGGGCTTCACACATCTTGCAAGGTTTCTCTGCTTCGGGGAAAACCAGCTGGTTGACGATGATGTTGTGTGTGTCGATGCGACACTTGGCCAGTTCCTGGATCAGCCGCTCCGTCTCATAGAGCGACAGGAACTCGGCGATACAAACACAGATGAAGGTCGTCTGTTCCTGGAAAAAACATTCGCAGGGAAAACAGAAGAGTTAGAAAAAAAAAAACCACGTGCTTTTTAGAGCACATTCAGATGGACAACAGCTGTCATAAGATACAAAGTATTTTACCATTTTCTAATAATATCCCTGTGTATTCAAAACAACCAAGTTATTCCTGGATTCATGAACAAAAGGAAAGGACTGATGGACAGATTGAAGAACAGAAAGATAAATAGACAGGGAGAGGGCAGACAGGTGAAGTGTACTAAAATGTTAAAACATTTGATTCTGGCAACTAAAAGGTGAATTCATGAGGCAACACAAACTCAAGGTGTTTCTTTACAGTCAGAAGGTGACTTGTAAGGAGTGACACTATTAAATGACCGATACTTACAGGATCTTTGAACTGCTCACTAACGGAGCGAATGACTGGTAGAGTTTCCTCCAGTTTGGACGCCAGCTGGTCTGCATTCATGTCACCCAGACCAAGCATGTTACACATCTGGGAATAATAAAAAGAGATGCTATTAAAGCCTCGCTGACAGTCATTTCCTCACGCAGCTATTTAAACCCGGGTAGAAAAATCCAGTGCACCTGAGAAATGAAGGGGCTGATCTGGTTCTTAATTTTCATGAGGCGACCCAGCCCTCGCTCCACGATGGTGGGGAAGTTGAGCAGACGCAGCGTGTGGCCGGTCGGCGCAGTGTCAAACACCACAACTGAGAAGTTCATTCCTTTCACTAGCCTGTTTCAACAGGTGATTAAGCACACCAAGTTAAATAAAACGTCACCAAACACATAATTTTACATTTCCAATTGTTATTTACGCATTTATTTTTCACCTCATGACCTCTGCGTAGCTCATGGCCTCGTCAATGCCAGGGAAAGCACTCATGGCTTCCTGCATCATTTTCTTGCCCATGCTGAGCATGTTGTCCTCCTCGAAGAATTCGTCAGGCAGTTCGGCAACACCCAGGCTCGGGTCAATCTCCTGTTTAAAACAAATATGAATGATGAGGGAAAATATACAAGTGGCCTGTTGTTTCCTGCCCTTGTGATACTGACAAGTGGTGAACTAATGCAAAAAGCTTTCCAAAAAAAACCCTCAGGATAAATAAACCTCTTTGTGGTTTTCTTAATGGTCGACACCAATTTGCAAATACTGGATCAGATGAGACATTCTGACAACAGTGTCATAGATCCAAAGAATAAAAATAAATGAAGGACTAAGCTCAGGCGTCTTAAAATAATGTTATATCACTTGGAAAAAGCACTGAATTTGACTAAATTGATCAAATAAAAAACTTGAATAATTATAGTTCTTGTGATTAAAGTTTATATCATTTTTTCAGTATAGCTTCAACTCAGTGCTGTTTTAATTTTGTCACACAAGAACTATAGAAAAAAATAATAAATCACCAGTCACTGTACAATTTGTTGCACTAAAAAGTCGGTTTGTAGAAAATATAAAGGACCAATAGTTTCTAATACTACTAACCCATCCACTAATCCAAACTCTTGAACCTCGCTACATACGTTACCGATCAAAATTTTGATTCTAAAAAATATCTTTGATTTGTTCAAAAGATTTTTTATTTATTTTTTTATTATTCATTATGACTTACCATTGCAAAGAGGTTGTCGTAGCCCTTAACTTTAGTAGGCACCTTCGAGAATTTCTGATCAAAAGCATCAGAAATGTTATGGGCAGGATCTGTGGATATGATGAGGACGCTCTCTCTGACGGCAGCCAGCTGGACGGCCAAACTACAGCTAAACGCACACACACACACACACACACAAAAAATCGGATATGTTTTAGATACTTCATTTCTAGAATTTTGCAGAATGTAAATAAAACTTCAGAAAGGTGGAATTAAAAATTGCACTGCAAATCTTTGTTTAATAAGTTAATGATGGTTAGTTATAGCCACGTAACTCAGTATGGATAATAAGTGCATAGCAGGAGCTTTGTTTTGAAGATTCCTCATGTGTGACTTCTGAGCTATCCTTATTTAAAGCAACTCCACTAAGCCCTGTTGAAAATTGGCACCAAACATTATTGTAAGAATGCATAAAATTGTAAGCATGTTCTTTCGCCTTTTTTTTATAGCCTAATGCACGTTTCTTTTTTATATAAGCAAACAGTGGTTTTCTTTTCATATAACCAAATCAAAGTGAAATCTGTGCAAAATGTTAAGTAAACGCAAATATAAATTTTGCAAAATCCAAAATAGAAAAAAAATAAATAAGTTGGGGGGGGGGGGAAAAATCCCTATTAAAAATAATATAACTTTAAGACAGAAAACTGACCAATTTGTAGAACTCTCTCATACAGACGTACCTGTATTTGAGCCATTTTCCTGACATTTTTTGACATGTTTATTCCGTCCTTCGAGCCTGGTGGCTAACGCTAACCTTTCTGATTGTCGTTTTACGTAGTTGTCCAATTGATTTTATATATATATATTTTTTTTTTTTTATCAATAAACGTACAGCAGGAAAATCCGTAGCTAAAAGAGAGCGACATGGAGACGAGAAAGTCATTATTTAATTTAAAGAACATAAATTTATGAATTGTGGCAGCAGGCTAACTTTAGCTGCTGACTGTGCTAGACAGTAGCTACCCGATAAACAACAGGTAACACTAATTTATTCGCAAAAATACAAGTAAGGGTGTTCTGATTAAGTTTAATTATTCCTATCAATAAAACTAACACAACTTGTTCATTATCTGATAAAAAACCCTTCAGCGTGTATTAAAAGCTAGCTTGAGGTCATTATTTCAGTTAGCTCGAGTCGCTAAGAGCATTTCCTTCGACTTACCTGCAGGTGGTTTTACCGACACCACCTTTCCCACCAACGAAGATCCATTTCAGGGATTTCTGTTCGATTATGTTCTTCAGAGTCGGTTCTAAAGGCTCCACATCAGGTGCGTCTTCAAATTCGTCGTCCATCGCAGCGGCCATCTTGAATGTGTACAGTCACCGTTCAGCCGAGGCAGACTGCTGCGTTCAAGAACTCCCGGAATTCCAAATTATAAGGGCAACTTTTTTCCTGCGGATGATTGTACGGAGCACTTGAAGTGAGTCTTCAAATACACTGGGATACTTAAAGTGCACTAATCATGTCAATGTTGCTTATTAAAGCCTATTCTTAAATGTAAGGATACAAACTAACTTACATAGGGAATTGTTGCGTTTTCGGTCAATGCACCATTGGATGTTTACATTAATGTCACTGACCATAAACCTGATTAATCAAGCCAAGTCTGATGGTGACAGTAATACTCAAAAACACAAATACAAACAGTCGTTGTTATGGTTAATTGTGCGAACAGAAAACCCCATTGGAGCAACTCCTGACCGCAAAGACGTGTTCCTTGGATCAGAAACATCCGGAGCGTTTGTCCTGAAGATCCCAATAGCTGTGGGAGCAGACAGAGTATGCAGAGATTTGTAGTGAACACTTCATCTCAGGTTGGTGCTGCGTTTTCTGGTTTAAATACATTCACATGCACATCACTATTGGTGTCAGCTTTACCATTGCTGGTAAGCCTGAAAACACTCTTGCTCGATGATTGAAATTTATTACCTATAATAATTTTTTTTTTTTGCCTCCGAAACTTTCCCTGATATGTAGCAGGGAGTTCTTTTTTAACAGAGCTCTGTGGTTCCTGATATTAGTATGAGAGTCAGGGTGAGGAGGCGCCATGTCAGGAAGAGAAGTCGTGCTGCAGGATCTTCAGAACAAACAGGCCTCCTACTACTAGGCCTACTGATTATCCCTCTGTCTGGACACAGGATCAATATAACCAGTTTAAAAACTAAAATGAATGGTTACTTTACGCTGACACTAGCCACATGCATCACAGGTAGATTCTAGTAAAGCATTGATTAATGCCTGGTTTTAAAATTAGTTAATTGGACTTGTAGCCATTATTTTGTGCCCATATGGCTGGACACCACATGGCTGAACCCGATCGAACCGTTATTCCTTGGATTTCTGTCGGCTAATGTGCTCTCAGGTTTTGAAAATGGGCCGACAACTAGTGTAGTGTGCGCTGGACATTAGACTAAGGAAATGAGGAAGGGAGGGTCAGTGGAGAGCACCGGACCTGAGCCTTTTTTCATTCAGTGTCATCAATAGAAAGAATAAAAGGCAGGAAGAAACGATAAAGACGATAATTAAAATGAGGTCGATAGGTTTAATTTTTCGTGCGATTAATTGATTTATCGTTTATCGCGACAGGCCTACTTACAGGTTCAAAATCAATTTCCCATCTAAAGAATAATTCAATGTTTACTATTCATCTAGGAGTTGTGTGAAATCAATAAGCTGACAAGCCTTTTACAAAGACAGGAGCAGTGAATGTGATCAGCTAAATAAAATCACATTGACTACTTCCATTTCGACACTTTTCTTAATTTTGAACTAAATTAGCCAAAAAAGTATTGCCAAGTGCTTCATGATAATTTATAATCTTTATTATAACACCAAGTTTGAAAGCAGTGATCATTAAAGATATGCAGATTTACAAGACCTTATTTAGGCAGTGACATTAAGCAGCATAATTACATTTTGTTGGTGAGCTTTATTAACAACCGAACGCTACTAAAACGTAAAAAAAGACATTTCTGTAGACAACGGTAAACAGGGGAGTAGTAAAAAACATCTATTTACACGAACAGATACATGAGGTGACCACAGGATGAGACACTTGTCTCCATAAGCATCTTTTGACTTCTCCGCTTGTCTCAGTCTCAGTGTGTTCACACTTTTCTCCTTTAAGGTTCTTGGATCCATCTCCAATTTCCAGGCAGTTCCAAGCCAGAATCTTAATTTGCGCCGTCTGAGCTCGCACACACTTCATCCCTTTGGGAAAAGAGCAGCTTCTCTCCTTCTCCGGCCTTTCACAGTCAGTGTGTCGCAGCCAGCGTGGCCAGAACGCCGGGCCCAGGTCTACCCACCGGTGGTGTAGTTTACACGCTGCCGAGTTCACCAGCCAACCTCTGAATGTTTCTGCAATACCACAGGGAAGAGAACTGAGGTTCAGGTCTGCAGCTTCTTTCTCCAGTTTCTGTAGACGAATTGCTTCAGCCTCTTTGAGCTTTGGAGAACTACGGCTTAGCTTTTTTGCCAAGGCGGTGAGCTGAGAGTCTGAGAAAGACTCGCTTCCAGAGGCGGCTTCTGAAGGCCGATCCACAGCCATCCACAACGGGTCAAAGTTGGATCCCAAGAGGTGAAATAGACGAGAAGGGCGCAGATGTCTTTGTTTGGGGTTGCAGCGATGGTCGTCAGTGTTTGTCACCAGGTTGAACGGACGGATCGGCTGAGAGTAGGCAGGCAGGCTGGCTCTCAGCTGCAGAAACGGCGAATCCCAGTCCATGTCCTCCTGGCTTTTATCGACTGTCCCATTCGGAAGCTGAATTGAAATGTTAAATGTAAGGGCCATGGAAACGTGTAAAAGAACAGCGAGACTCCATCTGAACCGAGCAACAACGCGTAATGCTGTGCACACGGTCCACATTATGCAGGGCACCAAGTAAATGAATACTTGTCAGTCTAGTCCCTCTTTAAGAGAGCGTATGTTTTGGTACCTCTGGGACTCTGAGTACCCAAAGTCAGACATCCTTGAGCTTTAAAACAATAACATGCCAAATTTAGACAAACATGATATAGTGTGCTCAAAAAGTACAAGTTCCCACACCTCATTTAAGCCTCCAATATTCCAAACAGCCAAATTCTTGAGAAAAATCGTGTCTCTCACTTTTTCATCATTTTTGTCCTCTTACTTAAATCAACTCTTTTTATCCATCTCTAATTCCACATTTCAATTTGTGTGAGATGAAACGTTAAAGCTAAACAATCTTGACTTCTGACCAAAAGGTTATAATTGTGATTGCATCCATTTACTAAATTGGTTAATGAAAGTTGCGAATTCTAAATATATAGGTATATATTTATATATTTTTTAAGAATACAGATGCCTTCACCCATTTTATTACCCAGAATGTCATGCATTTATCTTGGGATTTGAAATTCTGCTTTGGTTTTTAATAAAAACATTGTTGGACTTTATTTATAAATCAATCTGGATGAAGTAAAAAAAAAAAAGACCAAAAAGCTTATTCTAGTAATTAAAAAGCTCAACTTATAACGTGTTCATTTTCATTTATTCTGTTAATACAGCTAATAGAGAATGAATAAACCGACCTCAGAAAACAAGTACATAAGTTATGTATTTTTAATCACAGAAATATTGCTTTACCACAAAGTATGCTGATATTTGTGTTAATCACTAAATCAGTGCAGTTTAATGAAATGTGCCTCCATGTCAATTAGACAAGAAAAACGTAATTAAAAATATACTAGATCTGACAATCCACTGTTTTTTTCTATTTTACTTAAATCTGTCAGTTCTTAAATTTTGTGATAAAATATATATATAAACACGTGTGTGTGTGTGTGCACGCTAATCTCCAACAAGGATTAAAGGCAGGGGTCACGTTTTATTTTACTTTTTTTCTTCAAAATAAAAATACTTTCAAATAAAAAGCTCTACATGTTTGGGGAACAGCTCCCCGTTTATTTTTGATCCCACTAAATCATGCCTCTGGTTTGAAGGCACATCATCAAATAGATTTTATACATCGTTATTTGCAATTACTTAACTATACAGGCTAAGGTTTTTTTGTTCACATTGACATTATAGTAAACTTTAAATAGAGTTACATAAAGTTGTGTGTATGTACATGGAAACAGCAGATTTATAAGGAAATAAAGCATTTACTGTATAAAATTAGTTGATTATGCGGTTTGTGTACATTCATGTATCACTGTTGATCTGAGGTTTTCTTTAAAGAGAGAAGAGCTGGTCGTGCGTGGCGTCCTGTTGCTTGGCGGCCTGCGCCTGAGGTCTTGGTGTGGAGGGCGGCACGTTGCGAATTGAAAGGCTACCGTGGTCTGCCGCCTTCGCCCGATCGTCCAGAAACTTGTCAAACTCTAAAGAGACGTGGGTTTTATAAACTCCTCTTTAGAAAAGCAGATTCAATGTTGGGAAATATTTTATTTGAACAGCTAAAGAGACAGAAACATACCTTCACTGGAGACTCCTTCACAAACCGACGACTCGCCCTCCTGCTATTTTAAAACACAAACGGTAAATACCGCGCTGTACCTTCATCACCCGCCGATGTTAAATACGCAGCGAGAGGTCCGGACCTACCAGATCTGAAGATAACCATTTGTCAATGTCATTCTGCGAAGCGGTTTTCTCTGGCACCATCTAAAATGAAACGCAAAAAAAACAACAAAAAAAACGGAACGACTCAGCTACTGTTCTTATTTCAAGATGACGACGTTCCCTGTAAAGTTGATGAATGTCGTCGTGGAGCACACACCCCTCCTGTGACCTGCAGCCTCGAGTCCAGAGCTTCAGCGAGGCCTTCCACCGTCTCAGGATCTTCATACTTGACGCTAGACGCAAATACAGAAACTTCATTATGAAAATACAGTCTTGTTTTAAATTGAGCGACGGGTAAAAGGTTTTCATCACAAGCCTGGATTTATAACAAGTAATCAGTAGGAGAGAGAAAACATGTGCATACACAATCATGAACAAAATAATCAGCTTACCACTACTCTACTGCTTGAAAAGGAGCAGGAAGAAGCAAACACTTATTCATCCACACAAATAGATCACATAAAAAGATATTTGTGTGGATATGTCAAAACTATCAATATGGAAAATTGTGTCTGAATTGCTGTTTGCGCTATTACAAAATAACACTACCAATGAATCAACTTAGCCCCCTGCAGATATTTTCAGTGATGTAAATCATCGATTTATGAGAAGCATTTGAGAGAAAATGATGTAGCGCTGCTCACCTTTTCCTCTGTTCAGCCAAAGAGCTGCCTCTCGTCTGGGCAAACATGTCAAACTCCTCCTCTTCTTCTTCTGCAAAACAGAATTTCAGATGATAAAAAAACCCAGATAATATCCTGCTTCATTTCAAATAGCACAATAAATTTCTGTTTTCAATGCTCAGCATTATTCACTGCGACATTTGTTCAGATGCAGAAAGTCTTTTCGAAACATGTGATTCAGCCACAACATCCCTTTTGCTCCCAGAAATAAAGTTTTAGAAACTTCATTTTTGGGAACTTTTGTTTTAACAGAAGTTATACAAAGCTTACTCACTGTGATTGGCTG
Source organism: Poecilia reticulata (assembly GCF_904066995.2). Lineage (NCBI taxonomy): Eukaryota > Metazoa > Chordata > Actinopteri > Cyprinodontiformes > Poeciliidae > Poecilia > Poecilia reticulata. Next base: position 14,216,130 of record NC_088830.1, read on the forward strand.
ATGACTGGTGATTGGTCTGGGTGCTGACGGCTGGTTGGCTGGTTGCTGTGATCGTAGCGGGCTGTTTGTTGGTCGGAGGTTTGGCGCCGACGTCGATGAGATTTGGGCTACTTGCAGAGGCCTGGAAGGCAGTTGTGTCATATTTAATAACAGAGTGAAGACAGGATGAATGAAGAAACACATTTGAAATTAGTTTCAATACACCTTTTATTATTTTAAACGCATCAGACAACTTCTGATTATTTTTTTACCTGTTGCGTATTTGTACTTTGAGCCTTGCTCAGTCGCTCAAACCTGACAAAAAAAAAAATACAGTAGAAGGTTAAGTGCTGCAAATTTTTCAGTTAATGTCAACAATCCAGCGTGACCCGCGGCAGCCCACCTCTCGAAGCGAATGAAGACATTGTTGAGGTCGTCGTTCACCATGAGAAGCTCCTCCATAAATTCTTCGTCCACCAGCTGTGGGATCAGTTCAACCACACGACTCTGCATCTTCTTACACACCGAGAAAAGCTGCTGCTTGAGCAAACCAGCAGAAAGAGAGATTAATTGCTGCAGCTAATTTAAATGTTTATGCAACAGAAAATATGATCCTGGAGCTATAAGGAGCATATGATTTAATTTACTGTACACCTACTTCCGGATAGATTTTTAACTGTATCGCTTTTACTTTGAAATAAATATATAATATTTCCAACATGTTTCGTAAAATGTCTGAAGACATTAAATGACCAAACTAAGAAAAACTTTCTCTGTAGGTCGATGCCCTCCGAGGTTTTATGCTTTTCCTTGTAGTTTTTACTATAAAGTTGACAGAAAAGACACCTGCAAACAAGGATGAGTCTGAGATGACTAATGACAATTACCACATGCTTTTTCTTCAATAGCACAGGACTACGCTATTAGTTTGATAAGATCTATAATAATAAGTAGCTCAATAAGTGAGAAGGAACTGCTTCCAAATCAAACGGACTGTGACGTTTCAGCTGTATTAATAAAGTTAAAATAAAATTAGTTGTTGGTGGATAAATGTGCACCCAGATTTATAATTTTAAAAAAAAGATTTGACATTTTATTGTAAACTGGAACTGCAAAGAATAGACATCCGTATTTAGTTAGAGTCTGAGCGATAGACAGATGAGAAACAAATGAACCCACCTGCAGCAGCTCTGCGTCGTCTGCTGTGCTCTGTCCAGGCTTTAGTTCATTTAACATTTGAGACATTACTGCCAGGTTTCCTTTAACCAGGGCCAGCTCGCTCCGCAGCTTCCGCTCCTGAAATCCAACAAGATAATAAAAGCAAGAATTAAAAACAAGTCACAAAATTAGGTAAATTTTAGCTTTACCTCGTCAAGGTGCAAATAAAGGGCACATCTTGATATCTGGGCCAAAATTCAAACCTTTCATTTTCAAAATAAGAGCCTGCAGAATGGCAAAGAGCTCAACATCAAACTTGGCTTCCCTGGAGTTAGTCGTTAAACTATTACAAAACTATTTCTATTGCTTTGACTTGGATTTTGTTTGGGAAAAGCCAACATAAATAAATGTTTTCCAACAGTGTAGCAACTCTACCTGTTGAGCAGGGGCGGATCTACTGGGGTGGCAATGAGAGCCTTGCCAGCCCTTTTGCCACCCCAGCTGGCGACTATGAATTCAATAAATAGTTATGGGAAATCGGACATTAAGCGCATGAATCTGTTTTTCCGACAACATTGAATGCAACACAGTGCAACCTGACACCTACTGCTGAGTAGCGGGAAGTGCGAGAGAAGTACAGAGCGCGAGGCAGCAGCATTGATATGGATGGATATAAATTACTGGACTGGACATTACGTGACTTATCGTGCGCCACACATGCGCCATTGCTGTCCATTGAGTCAACATTATGGGTGGTCAGGAAAATACCACAGTCACGCAAAGAATCTGAAAAATGGACGCAATATTTAGCGGTTAATTCAACCCTATGAATTAGATAACAAGGTCTTCAGATTTAACAGGTGAGGAAAAAGTTTTAACTTAAAAGAAAATATGAGGAAAAAGTGAGCAGTGGGTCAGTTATGCTAGCCTAACTGTTGCTAGCTTTCTATTGACTTCGATTACCTTAACATGTGCTGCGCAGTTCGGTGTGTTTTGGTTCCGTTAGCACTAAAACAGGTCAACCCGCACACCAAGTCATCAGTAGAGCAGCTGTTTAAATCAACTAATCAACCACCCCTTTACTCAGGCGAAAACTTATTAATAATGACAATATAGACATCAAGCCTGACAGCATAATGCAACAGAGTGAATGTTATGTTTTGGGGTTTTTAATACGTTTTTGTGTGGGAAATGTTTGTTTTTTGGTGTCGATTCCCCTGATCGGTAATCTCTGCTCGTTGAGCTGTTGTCTGTCGGTTGCCATGGCAACGGGTCCACGTAAAGCCGACACACAGAGCGAGAAAAGGCAGAATAGAAGTGGTGTTTGGTTCTTCACCTGTATCAACTTTATTGTGGCACACTGTCTGCAGCCGCTGCAATTCCTAAAAGCTAAACAAGCGACAAAAACTGAACTAATCATCAAACTACGGCTCCTACAGCATATTTAAAATAAAATGATTGACCAATATAAGAGAAATTTGCCCCTTCTTGCATCTTGACAGAATTAACAGAAACAAAATTGTTTATAGATTTGTATCACGGAGAATTTTTCAGTTTTCTCCTCTTTATTTTAAGTCGTATTTAATAGATATATCTGATAACAAATGATGGCGCTACGAATATTTTTGTGACAGATTTCTGCTCGTCCTGCATTGGGATAAAATGGTTTTCTGGACATAACTCAATGAATCACATAGCGACTAATAGGCGCTGTCCAATCCAGTAATACATATCAATTAGCAGGAGTATGAAAGACATAAAAATAATTTAACTATAGTATATTTAATCCTCAGTGCTAAATGAAGCTCATTTTGAAACAATGCAAGTTAAAAACAATATTTTGCAACAAGTAAATCAAGTAAATTAAGTCCAATGTTAGGTCTGTGTAAGCTAAACGTGAGAATGAGACGTTTTTTTTAAATAAATATATATATATATATATATATATATATATGTGTGCATGGTTGTGTGTCTTGTGTGTCTGCGACAGACTGGCGACCTGTCCATGGTGATCCCGCCTCTCGGCTGGAACGTTAGCTGGAGATAGGCACCAGCAACCCTCCCGACCCCACTAAGGGACAAGGGTGTAAAGAAAATGGATGGATATATATAATATAATATATATATATATACATACTGGCATATGCTGCCACCCCTGAAAAAAAATCCCTGCCACCCCATAAATATTTTTCTAGATCCGCCCCTGCTGTTGAGTATTTATAAAGTGTGTGGGTACATCTTAGGTGTGGGTAGATGTGAGGATATTTGATCCTGAAGGGTTAAGAGTTGCTGACTGCTTTCCATTAGAGAGAGTCCGTCTTCCCTACCTCAGATCTGTCGTTAAAACGATGTCTACAGTGATTTTCTGCTGCTACAAATTCTTGTAGTAGCTACATGTCATCACATGGGGGCAGAGCATAGTGGAGCTCCAACACAACACCTGTATTTTCCAGGTTTTGAGACTTTAAATATTCATGATTTTCAAACTTTTCGCAGCTCTAATGTGACATACATTTTCTCTGTACCTGAAAAATACATTTTGATGCCATCTAAACTAACTGCAAACTATAAATATATATTAATAATGAAAACAAGGACATGTAATAAAAATAAATCCAACCATGAAAGCTGAACTTTATATTTGGCTCATCACATTTACTATAATTGATGCAGGTGTGAACTCGAGAAGATTTAATGCAAATTTTAAATCAAAAAGTGCTTCAACAAATTTTGAAGCAGTTTTATTTTTTACATTTCCTCCTCAAACATGTTTATATTTTTAGTTTAACTGTACATATACCACATTGAAAGTGGACAACATTTTAAAATGATTTTTCATGAACTTTATTTTTACATCTCAAAACCTGGAATTTTAATAAAGTTTTGTCTAGCTTTCAGAGTCATAGTGGCCTTTGATTTAGACTAGAAAATTTCTTCAACTGAATAAAACTAAGAGAAAAAAAATTTGTATTGTAGTAATTTGGCTCAGTATTATAGTAATTTGAGGAGTTTATTTGAGAGGTGGGTGCAGATCTCCCAGTATGATCTTTTGTGGTAGTTAAAACTCAGTAAATCTGACCATAAAGGCGAGTATTTAAAATGTAATTTCAAGGCAGTTTCAGGACCACCCACCAGTTGTGGAGTGAGCGGGACCGGTCCATTACTGACTTGGACTGGAGATGAGGTATTTTGACTGGGGGCGGCGGCAGGAACTTGCTCTGGTGATGGACGTGTGGGAGCAGCGACGGAGGTCTCCTCAGGTGTCCCGTTCTCGGGGATACTCTGCAGGACACGACGAAGAGGTAAAATATACGGAGACGTTCATAGAAGCGTTCATGTGTGATAAACCTTCCAGTTAACAGCCAGGCTCACCCTGTTTGGAGTATGAATGGGTGACAGCGCGTCCAGGTCTGTCATAGGAAACTCCAGACCTCGCCGCCTTAGGTCATCATACACATGCACCACCCCCACCAGGGAGGGAGAGCTGCGAAATGCATCAGCCCATGACTAAAGATAAAGATATGGGAGTAGTTATGAACAGATGACTGACTTCATGCAGTTAGAGCCTCCAGATGACAAAGGAACAAGCAATAAGTGAAGCAACTTTGAGCAAGAGCAGAAAGGAACTGTTTTGCAACTCATTTTTAATGTAATCATATCTTCCAGTCAGCACAAAAGTCACAATTACTATATAGCAAAGAATAAAGAGCTACAGAAATCTCAAATACAGTGAGAGATAAAACTAATTTAGCCATAATCAAGTGACAGTTGAGTAAACTTTATGAACCAGACGGTCTTAAAACTGTTTCAGGCTGAAAGCACTTTTATAATCAGAACCAGTCACAATTATGCCACCCGTAAAATAACATCAGAGATGATCTCAGTTTGGAGAATCAGGAAGGAATGGAGGTAAAGTAGTGAATCTAACATCTGCTCAAGATAAAAGACTGAATTTCCATAAACTAAACCAATCAAAAACATAATGGAAGCTTTTGTAAATATTAAATTGAATACTTTTAACCTTTTATGACTTCAGTTCTTGGAACAAAGCTGATCACTTGGAAAAAAAAAAGTTGCTTCTGATGAAGATGAAAAGATTTTTATAATCAATAGATTTATAATGAATATAAAAGTTCCTGTTTGTCACATTTCACCTGACTGATTCAACAAAGGTAGTAAAGACGCTTGATAACAAGATGAGTCAATTGGACTCAGTTCCTGTCTGGAACGAACCTGTATGAGGCTGAGGACACGGTCATGCAGGGCTGTGGGGGGATTGAATTTGGGCAAAATGGAACGGACCAGGACCCCTTCAACAAACTCCTGTGAGGCCACCAAAACATGGAAGCGATGGCCACAGTTCTTTACACAAGTCTCAAGAACCTGCGAAAGCAAAACACAAAGCTAAAATTATGGCATATATTATTCATTACGCTATTATCGATATGTTCACTAAGTGGCTAAATGTTTATTTAACCGCTGGAAGAAATAGTGAAGCTAACATCCAATCTCTGATGATCATTCGGGTGTTTGACAGGCTCCCTGGCATCCCCACATTCCTCAGCCTGTGACCGCACACTTAATGTGTAATTATTACTCACAGTGAGAGCCAGCATAATCTCTCTGAAGTTCTTGTTTCCAACTATTCTTTTCTTAATGGCTTTGACGGCATCTCTGGGCCTGAGGGAAGAAATATTTGCATCAGCTGACCTTTGTTTATTGGTTTATTATCTTGAAATTTAAAAACAAAGAATAAATTGTTGCACAAGCAGATATCAGCTGATCAGAGATCAGAATCCAGCCAGTTTTTTTTAGTTTTTTAGTCTTTAAAAAATAATACATACCCCTCATCCGTCTCATTGATTATGTCACATATCTCTATGTTGAGTCCCCAGTCCTCCGACTGCAGAGAGCCGCTGGTTGCTCGATCTGTAAACAAACAGGGAACAAGGTGAAATTAAATATTAACTGAAGAACCGATTTAGAGATACTACATTATGATTATAGCTGGGTTTGCAATACAAAAGTAGCCAACTTTACAAAACTGCTAACATATTCCATCATATTGTTCCTTGGATTTAGAAAAAACTCCATGAGTTTGTTCTAACTGGAATTTCTTACCCATATATTGCTGCATGCTGTCTGTCAGCTGGCTAAAAGAGGGCTGCTACACATTTTCCTTTCTTAAAAGAAAGACTAATGATACAATTTTTATAAGTTTATGGCAGTGAAAGACAAAGGCAGATACGGTATGAAAACTAAAGTAGGACCAACCATCACTTCATACAAATACAGTAAGCCAGCTGAAAGTAGCTCGTGTTTTTCACAATCAACAACAAGCTGACTGTCCAGGCAGATAATCTGACTAATTAACTAATATCAGTTTAGGCACGTGGTATGCCATGATAGAGAATAAGATGATAAAACTATATTCTGCAAAATAAGTTCCAAAGTCAGAATTAAAAAATAGCAGATAAATGTTAGAAATAAATGTAGTAATCAATGTGATATATCATTTTCGCATCAATGGGGATAGTTGTTAACTTTCTGTTTTAAATACAAACAATCAGATCATGTTGTATATTTTTACAGGTGGTGGTGTATACGTAAGAATTTGTTGCTTATAGTTATGATATTGTGAAAATCTCCATTCACCCCATGCTAAACTGGTTCTCTTAGGTTCTCTTAAAAAAAATGATGTCATACTTTGCTTCTACACACCGACACAATTTCACAAGGTACTAAGAAAACTGTGTCACACACAAGCTTTTACAAACCTTGTTGCAGGCATTTTTAAAAAATTTTGCTTTATTCTGAGTCTGAATTTAGCTAATGATTCCTCCAATCCTCACACTTGCAATTTTTTTCTAAAAAGTTGTCCTCATTGAAATGTCAAATACAGCCTGTAGACTCACAGAGGACACACCTACATTAACACAGATTTGAGGTCAACTACAGCCACCTGTAGTTTTATAGCAGGACATAAACAGGCACATCATTGTAAGAGTTGTTCTTTTAAGGAGCTTTTAATAAAAATGTATGCATTTTCTCCACTTTGCCTAATGTGTTAAGAACAAAGAGAAAACTGAAATTTGTATCGTCATGTAGAGAAACCATGAAAGAAAGAGAAAGAGCCATTTCTGCAATAGCTCCACCTATAGAAATTTTAAGACCCTTGAAAAAACCAAGATCAGGCTTTAAGTTTTATAAACACTTATCCATATTTTCTACAATTGCATAATCCTTGCATGAATAGAATAGGCTTTTACAATGATGGTTAACTTAAAATATACTTTCTTGATTAGAACTTGGTGAACTGAAGCCTTTCCAATTGTATGGTAAACTAAGAATCTAAAAATATTCTTCTGTCCTTTACATAATGCTGCCCCTAAACAAATTTTCCCCAGCTTCTGTTGTATCATAATAATTTCTACAGTGGAGTGGATCCAGTATTTAAGGAAAATCAACTTCTGAACCATGAGATGTTGACAGGAGCTTACACAATCGTCGGCAAACAAGGTCAACTTTGTTTAGTTCTGGATTATGGAAGTGGCCTGTGAGAAGCTTTAAAGGTTTATCTCTTATCTGAGGAAGATAAAACTGTAGGAGTCCTCGTTTACAATAAATCCAGATTACTTAGGAAAAGATAGCAGCTTGTCCAAGAGGGGCCAAGATCAAAGTGGCTAATAAGTCAATTTTCCTTTATTTACAGTGTAAATTGCATCACTGACAATCTTCCTGTGTGAAACACGGACTGAGAATTGGACATACAAAGTGTTTCTGGTCAGAGTAACTTCTGATCTAAGCGTAAATTGGTATAAAATGCAAAATGTAAATTATTTTATTGATTTTTTTACTCTGCTTTGCTTTTCTAAGTTACATGTTCCGCTCTGAATATGTGTTTGATGCAGGAAGACCTTTAGTGGCGCGCCACCTCCCACCTCCATTTCCTGAATAAAAATAGCCACTTCTTTTGTAAATGACCATCTAATGCAAAGCTGAATACAATTCAAAAATGTGTAACATAATGTTTCCACAAACTGCTATGGTGTTTTGTGATTGTTTTATGAAAGTTGAACCTGCTGTTAGCTCCAGCCTCAGACACAAACTGATCTGGATTTACACCTATTGAATCTGTGCTGCAATAAGGTGTTAACTGCTTGTAAACTTTTGACTGAACTTCCGCTCGTAATTTCACCCGAGCTGCTCATTCACCAACCCTGTCTACGTTAGGCTTGGGCCAATTCAATTACAGTTTCAAAACCACTACAGTTTTTTTTAATCATGTTTAAAGTCTTTTTAAACTGAACTGCTTGCCAGCTGGCTGAACAAGGCCCAATACATTTTTATTGTCTCTCACTGATTTTAATAATGAAAATACAATATTTTGCAGTAATGAATGGGACATTTTGACTGAATGAAAGCACAGTTACAAATCAGTGAACTCACATTCACTATAACCAGTTTAAAAAAAGGCTTCAGTGTTTGTCAACATAATCTGAAGGACATAAATCCAGTTTTTAAACCACTGTAACTTCCCTAATTTTTTTATACCTACTAAGGTAATTTTGGCATCATTTGAAAATGTGTGTTTTGGAATGTGAATCTTCACCATATTATAGACATATTTTATAAGAATTGCGTCTAGAAACTCAAATAAATCTTTCAGCCAACAAGGTCAACCTTTAACTTTTTTCCTTTGCAGTATTTTGAAATCAAGGCCAGCTTTCTTGCACTCCACCCTTCTCATAAGTCTCTAAATCCCATTCCTCACCAGCCAATTACGCCTCACCAAACCCTCAACCTTGCTTTGCTCAATCCACATGTAGGCAACTCTTTCAGATTCCCTCCCTCTCCCTTGCTCTGGCCTCCTCCGGCTGCCTCCACTTCATGTGACTGTCAGCTGCTTGTGTTCACATTTGCCTCAGAACTAGCTCACATATATGTGCAGGAGAGTGAGAGGATTAAAAAGGAGGAAGGAAGGGTTCAGATGGGTGTGCGGGCGCTACTCATGACTGATCTGACACTGCGCCATTCTCCAGGCATCAGCTGCTGAATGAATGAATGTGAAAGCGGCTCACAGAGCTTAGGAGTAAATGTGTGGTTTAAATCTGCACAAAAAGAAAATAATATGTTGAAACAAATCCGTTACTTTCGCTGTGAACGATGTGAAGCTGCAGCTTTATGGAAATACTTCACAGACTGCGGAAGTGTGCGGAAACAATAAGCTGAATGCTGATTGCCTTAACTAGCCGTTACTCAATGAGCACTGACCAATCGTATACGAGAATTAAAAAACGGTCCCACCTCCGTCTGAGTCACTGCCTCTTAAACTTATTTGTTATTTTTGTACAAATATGGACAATTTCGGAGTAAGTCACGAACATAAAAACCGCCTTTTGCACCAATACAACCCAAGGGACGTTTGTATTAACCACCGAAATCTTGAAACATGTCGAAACACATCTCGAATGACACAAATGACTACAAAAAAACACAGCTGTTAATATGTTTAAGAAAAAATAAATCTCACCGATTCTCTGTCCGACGGGCGTTGAAAATGGGTTTCCGAGGAGAAACTCCATGGTCTCCCCGAGAGAAAACATCCTGGGAACCTAGAGCTGGTTGTTCACCGTTAAAGCAAATGTAAACAGGTTTCAAGACTCACTGACCGCCGTGTTTCCTTTTTCTTTCAGAAGCAGCCACTGCTTGCAGAGGTGCACTAGCTCTGTGGGAGGTCACGTGAAAACTCACGGAAGCACACACACACACACACACACACACACACACACACACACACACACACACACACACACACAGACATATGCGCGCGCGCACACACATGCACCTCTGATCACATTATCAGTTTACTGTCCAACAAAGTTTCTCTCAACAACCATCTGTTATTTTGCAGAAGTGTAGAAACATTCATCAACAATTAATTACAAACTTAGTTGAGGAAGAAGTATTGTGCTTATATATTTTTTAATGAAACCTAAACTTTTTTCCCCTCCAAAATATAAATCTATATTCTTTATAAATACCTTGTTATATATACTTGTTTGTTTTAAGTAAAAATATTGGTTTTAAATTACAGCAAGTGTGTTGCAGCACTTGCTGTAATTTACAGCATATTTCTCACAATCACATTTTTTTCTTGTGTTCTTAATTTTGTTATGTTTGTGTAATTAATTCTAAATATATCAGGGGTGTTAAGTTATACTGATAGATACTTGTCACACTCCTTTCCTGTTTATGGAAAGGACAAAGCTTTTCATGTTTTGTGACTTTACAACCAAAACGTTCGATGTATGGGATTTTATGTCAGCACAAAGTTGCGCATGTTTGTGAAGTAAATGAAAAAAGTATACAGAGGTTTATATGTTTTAAAAGAACATTTGAAATGTATGACATGAATTAGTTTTCAGCCTTAGTTTGTACTTAGTGGAACCACCTTTGAAGCTGCAAGTCTGTTTGGGTATGTCTTCCATTTGCCCATCAGATTGGATTGTTTCCCCATTCCTCTTCGCAAATTATCCAAAATTCAGTCAGAATTGATAAAAAAAAGTTTGTGAATACTATTGTTTAGGGCTGTGTAATAATATCAATTTTGCGATATATATTGATATTTTCTTTCCTAGAAAAAAATCGATATTCATCCGCAAGTATCGTAACATCCAGTTGTCACCTTGCTCACTCACTGCTTGCTTCGCCGGGAGAGTGATTAGGTCATCAGGCTTAGAGTGATTCCTTCAGATGTTAAGTGTAAAGGTTAAAAAGGTATTCTTTACTTTACAAATGCATGTAAGCTACAGTTTGTACTGTTTCAATTAAAAGAAACGTTTTATCACCACTTCTTTAATTCATTTTGTCCAGCTGTTGACTTTAAGTCTGTGTCCATGTCCATGTAGTAGGTGGTTTTAATCAGTTTTCAGTTAAATTAATTCAATCCAACTCTATAACGGTCACAAAATGTCACCAAAATCACCCTGTCCCTCTAAAATCCTTCAGAAAATCGCAAATGTGTATTGAATTGTATTGTTTGCTGAATGTCGCAATATATATCGTATTGTGAGCAGAATATTGTGTATTGTATCGTATCGTGAGATTCTTGTATCACTACAGCCCTACTATTTTTAAAGTTCTGCCAAGATTTCTTAATCATATTTATGTGATCCTTTTTCATAAGGATGAAGAAGCTTTAATCTGTGTGTCTTTAAGCATGTGTGCTTACAGTTCCTGTGTTCTGCTGGAAGATGATTTTCTGTCCCAGCTTCAAGTCTTTTGGAGCTTCTAACTGATTTCTTATTACCATTTATTTACCTTCATCCATCTTCCTCTCAGCTCTGAGACACTTCTCTGTCCCTCCTGAAGAAATGTCCACAGCATGATGCTTCTCCTCCTGTCAGTCACTGTGTAGTAAGTCACTATGTGGTCAGAATGATGATCAGTTATCTTTAAACACTTGATCACTAAGGAATTGGTCGCATAACTTACCAGTGCTGCTGTCTAAGGAGCAATGAGGGATTTTTCAGATTTTTATTTGTAAATTATATATATTTTTTAAATTATTCCATTTCACATCTCTGTACTGCTTTCCATTGGTATGCCATGCAAATTGCTAATAAAATACAATAAGTTTGCAATTATAATGTGGTAATGAAATACTTTTGCAATTACGTGTACGTGTGTTAAAAAAAGAAAAAGGCAGACTGTCTAACAAGAATAAGTCATTAAGTTTTCTATTAAGATGCATGTAGTTTCATGTCTCGCTCAAGACAGAAATGAAACAAGCTGGACCAGTTTGACAACACTCGATATGAAGCACCTCAGATTTCAAAAGATTATGTTTTGCTTGAACATTAAGTCAAGCCACAACTAGCTGGTGGGCCTCTACAGATTATATTACTTTGGCTAAAGTGACCTCCAATGCTTTGTCAGAGATGTTATAAGCAGCCATTGTTTACACAGAACCCCTGCAGCACCAAGCTAGAAAGATATCAGAGGAGAAAGCATGTTTTCCTCTCCATCGGTTTTACCAAGAGTGCAGCAAAAACCCGTTTATTTAAATATTTCTTCTGTTTTTGCATGCTGTTGACGTTGCTTTTTTAGGATAATACCAATTCAGATATCAGACAAGAACATCCTAAGTAAAAATTTTTAGAAACCGTTTTTAAATAAATTCCTCTTTTGAAGGAATTTATTTTTTTTATTATGTATTTTCCAGTGATTTTATTGCTAGATCAATGTTGCTTTCAGCTGTTACAGAAATGCTCGTAGCAAACATAGCACTGCACCTTTAATTCAACCAAATTACCAGGTTCACAACAAGCACATCATATAAATATCATTATAAAATATTGAAGGAAAAAGACTGAGCATTTTGTTGATTAAACCTGCAGATAAAACATTATCATACTGTTCCCTGGAGATGGCGGGTCAAACAACATCTGACATTTACTTTGTCACTGAAACACTGTCTTCATATTTATATTCCATATATGCATATAAACACTTTAGGAGCCATTTTTCCATAAAGTTCAGTAAAACTGTAGCAATGTTGGAGCACTACTACTACGTGTGACGACTTTTTGTGTTTTTGCATTACCACCACAAGGTGGAGGCAGTGGCGCAACTACACATTATTCAGGTGGATGCGAAAACACAGATCCCCCCCCCCCCAAAGGGAAGGAACGTCAGGGCGAAGGAGCAATGCTCACTCGCTCTCTCTTTCCATTAGCATAGTAGCAGGAATTGACGTCTGAGGTGAAAAATATATATCAGTGTGAAAATAATTTCCAAAATCTTTGTGGTGTGGTTGCTTGACCCAAGTGGGTCTGAGTATCTCAGGAATTGGACATATACAGGGTTTCCACTCACAGCAGATTCAAATAGTAGAAAAAAAAATTATACAGTATATGTCCATAAAACATGTGGATAAAACATGTTGATTTCAGAAATCAAAGGAGAATGGCCAGACAGGTTTAAAATCTAAAAACGCAACATAATCTCAATTTACCCCTTTTTACAAGCAAAGCATGACAAATACAACATGTAAAACACACAGTTGAGCTACAGCTAGAGAAAACCGCCTGGTGTCCCAACAGCACCAGCCACAAACACCAAACTGACTCCAGAAAACTGGACAATAACCAACTGGAGAAACGTCTGATGAGCATCATTTTCTGCTGCAAAGAAACAGGCCGCAGGGTCAGAATAAGCCATACATAAAGGAACAAATCCATTTTCCTTGTGTTAACAGCCCAGATTGGTGCTGTTGGTGTAATGGTGTAATGGTGTGGCAGATAATTTGCTGGTTTGGACTCTTCAGAACTAGTCAACCATTGTTTTACCTGAGCATTGTTGTTTTTATAACCACAGTGTAGCCATCTTCATATGGCTACTTTCAACAGGAGCATATACTATGTGACAATAATCTCAGAATGGTTTCTTGAGCGATGGAAACAGCAGATTCTCATGATCAGCTGTTAAATTTGTAGAATGTTCAGAATATTTATGAAACCTTTTTAAATGTGCCACAAAAAGTCAAGGTGGTTCTGAAGGTTGAAGGGTTTCAACCTGGTACTACCTAATTATCTAGTGTACTTTACCTCCAACAGGTTCTGTGTTCGCCCTGAGGTCTCCTTCGATTGGGACAACAGACAACAATAATCTACTGAAAATAAAAGCATCCTGTACTTTTTCTGTCAACAATTGAATCCTTTAATTCTTGAATAGTTTTGCTGAAAAAGCAGTGAACTTTTATGTTACTGTTAAAATGTTGATCCAAGTTCAAACCTACCTTACTCACAATATCACGGTGAAAAGAAACTACACTCTCTATTAATTCAAGTGGCTTAACATGTAAATGATCTGGCGTTTCCCGGGTTATGAAATAGTTTAAACCCGACCTCTCGTGGCTTTGTAACTATACATCACCTTTTCATCCCTTCCTATTAATCTTGTACTTGCAAACAAACCACTTTGTATCAGTGCACCCAAGCCACTACCGATCAGTGTGTTTTTAGTTGTAGGAATCAATTGAGAAAAAAAAAGTTCATAAAAATAATAACATTAATGCATGTTATAATTCAGTTGTACTGCATTTTTATAAACTTTGATTGTCGTTAAGGACAGTAGATTCTTAACAAATATGGCAAATTGGAGGAATCGCCTTGTAGATGTTTTCTATCTGTTATTATTTGTTGGCATCACGGCTCTTTCTTCTTACAGTAGGCTGTCATTAATACTTCATTGTTCTTTCACAGTCGGCACGAAACATTCTGTTTGTGGGTGAACTGACGCATTGGTTGGACTCCCACAGAGGACGGCATCATACTGTGCCAAAAAAGACAGAAAAAGTGTGACATGACCAAACTAGGAACAACCACCAACACTTTAAGGGACTGTGGACAATTGGTAAAGGAAAACAAACGCTGTGTCATCAGCACAGGTTTGGTCGAAGATGTAATCAGACCAGGGGCAGCATTGAGATGTTGATTAAAAGTGCCCCGAGAACTTAACCTTGAGGAATCCCACGCAAAAGTTTTAGTTCAAATGTGTAACTTCTAAAATGACAGAAGGCAGAGCTAATCCAACCAACTCTGTTTAAAACCAGAGGGCCCTGGACCGAACATAATGCAGCCTATGGAAGTACGGAATAAGAGTTTGTGTCCAGCAGTGGTGGAGAAAGTACTCAAAAAATGTACTTAAGTAAAAGTACAAATACACAGACACAAATGTACTCAAGTAAAAGTAAAACTACCACATTAGCATTTGTACTTAAGTAAAAGTAAAAAAGTACTGGCTTTTAAAAATACTTAAGTATTAAAAGTAAAAGTGCTTGCTGAATGGATTACCTAATCGCTAATATCATTAAGTGTCCCGATCATATTTAATTTTAATACATTAGAAAACAACCTGCTGAATACTATTAATCAATCATTAATCATTTTGTCTAGATTAATGTCAAGTTGTCAAAACAAAGACATTTTCAATAATGTCAACTTTGTATTAAAAGTGTCATGATTTACTGAATGACGCTTTATGACAACAGTCATAAATATTTATGAAGACTTATTCATGTCCATGACAGATGTTTATGACGGTGTCATGTCAGTCTTATTCACCTGCCTTCAAATAAAGTGTTACCGGCTGGGTTTATGTAGCATTTGATTTTAACAAAATATTTATACCTGTATTTCATAAAAATAATGGTAGACTTTCGGCATTTATTTTGAAGTATGTTGATCCTGTTTACAACTATGATTTTCATGTTCAAAAGCAATTTTTTATGTTCCATCTTATAGTAATAACTTAACAAAACTGTTTATTTGACTTCAAAGACTAGAGTCAAAATTGCTTTACATTTAATTTATACGTTGAAAATTTGTATAGTAAAATGCAATAAATTAGTTGTGATGTACAGAAGATAAACAATAGCAAGCTCAAGAATATGTTTAGCTCTTAATATATAATAGTAAAGGTTAGTTATAAAGACTAGATGACGTCAATTTATGGTCTTAAATTGCAAAATAAAGTCTGCAAATTGATTGCAGAATGGTTTCATTTTTACATCACTTTGCATGAGCTACTTTCAAACTAAGTGTTTTGTGTTCTACAACTACATTTCCTGTGGACTTAGAATTTAATTTTGTTTCAAAATTATGTTAAGAATATATTAAATACATTAGCTTTAATATATTTTACACTATAATTAACATATGGTATAGAATACAGACTTCAATGGTTTGGAGGACAAAAGTATTTGGAAATGTCCAAGGTTTTTTAAAAATAAAGTTTGTGAATGCATCACAAAAGAGAGTAAAAAGAGAATTTCAGTTTTGGGTTAACTAAATATTGGTAAATTTGACATAAAAACTGTTAAATTATGGAAATTTTTTTGATGGAAATTCTGAAAAAAATAAATAAAAATAAAAAATACAGAAAATGTCCTGGTAATTCTCTGCCATGATATTTTCAGTGTTTTTTATAGAATTTCCATCAGAAGTTTCCCGTAATTTAACAGTATTTTATTTCAAAGTTTTCCATAAAAAAACAGGGAAATGTCCTGGTAATTTCTGTCAGTACACTTTCTCGTTTTTTATGGAATTTCAGCAGAATTTTTCCATAATTTAAGTTTTTTTCCCCATAATTTAACATAAACATAAAATGTTAAATTATGGCCCACCACCACTTCAGGTGACATTTCCCATATTCTCAAACTCAAAGCTTGACATGTATGGGGCAACGTGAGAGCTCATCTACTGACTGACTACATAAACTAAAAGCTGGATCATAGATATTTTTAATAAGCGTATTTGTGAGCCTGCCTCTTTTTATTAAATTGAAATTAATTTTAGATTTTTGTATGACTTTTTCTCAGATTAACTTAGAAAACGAGTTGTTATTATTACAGGTTAGTTTTCTAAACAACAAAAAAGTATCTGTTAGGGAAGCTCAAAAATTAAAAATTGGACTGATATTTATATCCGATAGTAACACTGCTGTTATGCCAGATTTACCAATTCGTTATTTTGTCAGTTTTTTTTATATGATTACTCGATTAATAGTAAGAATAATCGATAGATTACGCGATTACTAAAATCTTTGCTTACAATAGCCCTAATTATATAAATAAAATAGCATTTATAGGTGGATCGGGGGGATTAATTCTCTCCTTCACCCCCCTCCTTCTACACCCAGACCTCCTCACCCTTCTTGCAATTCGCTGTCCGGCCGCCCCCCCCCACCCAGCACTCAACGGTACGCTAGACCGGCCCCACCCTCTTTGACCCCTCACATATACCTCTACATTGAGGGGGGACTAGTGTACCTCTCCTGGTACACTAGCCCCCCGAATGTCTCTCCTTCGCCCCCCTCTTTCTACATACAGCCAGACCTCCTCCCCCTTCTTGCAATTCGCAGTCCGTCTGCCCCCCCCAGCACTTAATGGTTTGCTAGACTGGCCCCACCCTTTTTGACCCCCCACATCTACCTCTACATTAAGGGGGGGCTAGAGTACCTCTCATGGTACACTAGCCCCCCCGAATGTCTCTGCTTCGCCCCCCTCTTTCTACATCCAGCCAGACCTCCTCCATCTTCGTGCAATTCGCCGTCCGTCTGCCCCCCCCAGGACTTAATGGTTCGCTAGACTGGCCCCACCCTTTTCGACCCCTCACATCTACCTCTACATTGAGGGGGGGCTAGTGTACCTTCATGGTACACTAACCCCCCCAATGTCTCTCCTTTGCCCCCTCCTTCTACAGCCAAACCTCCTCCCCCTTCTTGCAATTTGCCGTTCATCCGCCCCCCAGCACTCAACGGTACGCTAGACCGGCCCCACCCTCTTTGACCCCTCACATCTATCTCTACATTGAGGGGGGGCTGGTGTACCTTCATGGTACACTAACACCCCGAATGTCTCTCCTTCGCCCCCCTCTTTCTACATACAGCCAGACCTCCTCCCCCTTCTTGCAATTCGCAGTCCGTCTGCCCCCCCCAGCACTTAATGGTTTGCTAGACTGGCCCCACCCTTTTTGACCCCCCACATCTACCTCTACATTAAGGGGGGGCTAGAGTACCTCTCATGGTACACTAGCCCCCCCGAATGTCTCTGCTTCGCCCCCCTCTTTCTACATCCAGCCAGACCTCCTCCATCTTCGTGCAATTCGCCGTCCGTCTGCCCCCCCCAGGACTTAATGGTTCGCTAGACTGGCCCCACCCTTTTCGACCCCTCACATCTACCTCTACATTGAGGGGGGGCTAGTGTACCTTCATGGTACACTAACCCCCCCAATGTCTCTCCTTTGCCCCCTCCTTCTACAGCCAAACCTCCTCCCCCTTCTTGCAATTTGCCGTTCATCCGCCCCCCAGCACTCAACGGTACGCTAGACCGGCCCCACCCTCTTTGACCCCTCACATCTATCTCTACATTGAGGGGGGGCTGGTGTACCTTCATGGTACACTAACACCCCCAATGTCTCTCCTTTGCCCCCTCCTTCTACAGCCAAACCTCCTCCCCCTTCTTGCAATTTGCTGTCCGTCCGCCTCCCCAGCACTCAACGGTACGCTAGACCGGCCCCACCCTCTTTGACCCCTCACATCTATCTCTACATTGACGGTGGGCTAGTGTTCCTCTCATGGTACACTAGCCCCCCCTCAATGTCTCTCCTTCGTTCAATCCTTTGCTTCCCCCGCCCCCCACCTCTCTAACGATACGTCAGCCCCCCACCTTCTCTCCTTCTTCGAACCCCTTGTAGCCTCCCAGTGGGCCATCGTTCCCTCTGCCTCCAATTCTGATTCTTCGGGTCAATCTACCCGTCTTGCTCTCACTGTAACAACGGATGACTAAAGGTTTCCGGTATTTCCAGATTGAAAACTTGCAAGCAATCTTTAAGGCCATAATCATCCGCTCTGGTAAGTTGCGAAGTTCTGCTGAGGAACAGTTTTGACACTTCTGACAAGGTGTCACTACGTTGGTGAGATTAGGCATGAGGACTCAGAGGTCTGTCGTGAGTCAGAGACTGGTCCTGACTCAGAGACAGGTCATAACTCTGAGGCAGGTCCCGACTCTGAGGCAGGTCCCGTCTCAGAGGTCGGTCCCGTCTCGGGGACGGGTCCCGACTCAGAGGCAGGTCCCGTCTCAGAGGCAGGTCCTGTCTCAGAGGCCGGTCCCGTCTCAGAGGCCGGTCCCATCTCAGAGGTCGGTCCCGACGCTGAGGCGGGTCCTGACGCTGAGGCCGGTCCCGTCTCAGAGGTCGGTCCCGTCTCGGGGACGGGTCCCGACTCAGAGGCAGGTCCCGTCTCAGAGGCAGGTCCCGTCTCAGAGGCAGGTCCCGTCTCAGAGGTCGGTCCCATCTCAGAGGTCGGTCCCGACGCTGAGGCGGGTCCTGACGCTGAGGCGGGTCCTGACGCTGAGGCGGGTCCTGACTCTGAGGCAGATCCTGACTCGGAGACGGGTCCTGACTCGGGGACGGGTCCCATCTCGGAGATGGGTCCCATCTCAGAGGCAGGTCCCATCTCAGAGGCAGGTCCCGTCTCAGAGGCAGGTCCCGTCTCAGAGGTCGGTCCCGTCTCAGAGTTCTGTCCTGACTTGGTGACAGGCCCTGACTCTGAGGCAGGTCCTGACACTGAGGCTGGTCTTGACGCTGAGGCGGGTCCTGACGCTGAGGCAGATCCTGACTCGGAGACGGTTCCTGACTCGGGGACGGGTCCTGACTCGGGGACGGGTCCTGACGCTGAGGCGGGTCCTAACGCTGAGGCGGGTCCAGACTCTGAGGCGGATCCAGACTCGGAGACGGGTCCTGACTCGGGGACGGGTCCTGACTCGGAGACGGGTCCTAACTCTGAGGCGGGCCCTGACTCTGAGTTCGGCCCTGACTTCTCCAAGTCAGTACCAACCTCTGAGTTGACCAAATTTAGAGGCCCAGCTAAGTGTGGACTAAACACATTTGATCCACTCTTGGTGGGCTCTTGCCTCTCTTCTTCGTCTGGATTGTCTCCACAACCCGCAGCCTTTTTGATGAGGCCCCATGCCTTTTGAAGAAAGGTGTCTTTGAGATTGATTTTTCGTGGTCGGGCAAGGGTTCTTTTAAAGCATTCCACAACCTTGTAAATCACTAGTGGGTTGTTGCTTTTGATCATTTTGAAGAGCAGTTCTCTAACTGCGTCTTCATTGCCCCAGAGAAGTTGCAGGATGTCTCGGCAGGCTTTTTTTTCCATTTTGTCATAAAAGACAAAATCTATATCCTTGACTTCTTTCCATATTTTTGGAGCAAGCCTTCTCTGGACCGGTTCGGTGTCCTTCCTTTTGTAATGCCCATAGCTAGATCTGTAACTGGATTTGTAAATCAATCTCCAAAGAATATTTTGAACCATAACTCTCCTTTCTTCTTCTGTTCCATGTCTGAATCCCATCCTGTTTGCGTCCCTCAAAAATTGTTCAGGGTCCATGGTTTCCTGAGTATAATCTTCACTCAGGCAGTTTTCATCTGCGTACAAGTCTTCAGTTGGAAAAAAAGTCTTTCGGATCTTTCTTTTGGTAGACGCTAACATTTTCTTTGGAGGAAGAGGATTCTCCAGGTGCTTTTTGAATTTTTCCACGATGACTTGGTGTCCTTCTGGGTGTTCCAGTAGTGCGATTAAATGCAGTCCACTGGCAAAGTGGAATGCATCTCTCGCAAGACTCTGGAAAATCCTTTCACCAAGCTCTTCTGAAACCTCAGAGAGTACATTCACATTTATATCTCCAGTTTTTCTCAACAGTAAGATCAAAATTTTGCTATGTTGTTCCTCAAAGACTTGTCGGACAAGATGCAGAGTTGGTCCATCTGCAGCCTTTTCAATCACTTCCCACAAAAGTTCACTGAGAAAGTTTCTCTTTTTGTAATCTGGGCTTCTTTGACCAGGATGAACTTTGCTGGACAATGTCTTTTTCACTTTCGTCCAAAAGAAACCTTAGGTTTCACATCCATTTCTCTCTGTGGGCTTTCGTCGTTCATCTTTATTGTGCTGAGCTAAAACGTCCAAATGAATCTCGAGTTGACTGACTTGTTAACTGATTTGTGGTAACTGATCAGAGAATTAACTGATCAGTTGGTGATGTCATGGACTCTATGACATCATAAAGTCATCCTCAGAAGGGCCTCATGACACATACATCATTTGACGTCATGCTGATGACATCATTGTCAGCAGCATGGCAACTGTTGCTAAGGGTAAAAATAGCACGCAGTGAGCATGCGTTCTGAAAAAAAAATTAATCTGTGGCCACTAAATGCATTATTCCCGCAAGTCTGAACTGGCAGTGATTTGCGCAGCTTAACAGGAGGGGCCAGGGAACCATTGGCCCCTCCACTTACCGCCCACCCATTTTTATTTGTTATTTGGGTTCCATCTCCTAACAGGCATAGAGCAAATGTCAGGGGAACCACAACATGACCTGGGCCGGTCTATGAGTCAAACAAACCTCTTGTGATGCCCACTGGTGTGTGAAAAAAAAGTAAAAAAAGGAGCATTTAAATGTTTATGGGGTTATGATGATAATAATAATAATAATAATAATAATAATAATATTTTACTTGTTAACAGGGGTTAAAGATGATGGGTGCAGTAACGGTGTTTCACCGGTATGTGGTGCAGTGGAACTCTGAGCTGCCAGTTGCTCTGCAGTTTCTCATAAGCTGAGAGAAATTGGAGTAACAGACTGCGTCTCCTGTGTGCTAATTTACTTGAGGTGAGAATAACCCTCAAGTTTATTTTAACCAGTGGTGGAGAAAGTACTCAAAAAATGTACTTAAGTAAAAGTACAAATACACAGACAAAAATGTACTCAAGTAAAAGTAAAACTACCACATTAGCATTTGTACTTAAGTAAAAGTAAAAAAAGTACTGGCTTTTAAAAATACTTAAGTATTAAAAGTAAAAGTACTTGCTGAATGGATTACCTAATCGCTAATATCATTAAGTGTCCCGATCGTATTTAATTTTAATACATTAGAAATGTGCCATTTTAATGAACAATGCCACAGATAAAGCATGTTTTTATTATGTTTACAGTATGTGATTACTTACTATGTGATTCTATGCATCATACTTTCAGGGATGGAAACATCTTGTCTCCTGTCCTAACATAACATGAACTTCACTTTTTTTTTTTGCTACTAGTGGCTTTTATTTTTAAAGAAATCCAACAGAAAGTGGATGGAAAGAAGGTGGGTGGGAGAGGACAGGCAACCAAGAAGCCAGTAGCAGAGTTGTAGTCAAGGTCACCGACCCAAGACCAAGTCAAGACCAGCACCCCGCGCTACGTGACACAAAAAAATTAACTTTTACTTATCAAAATTGCTTCTCAAATTGATCTGAAAGATCCACATTCCCATAAAAAACTAGTTATTAAATACTTAAGAGCTTAAATAAATGCAATCAGTAAAGATTCGTCCAGAAGAATCGGATCGTTCCTGAATGTACCAGCGTTGTCCCATATTTGCAACACCTCAGTCAACACCTCCACACAATAATTCAGGGCATGAATGACAACTTTTTTTCATCGCAGATGCAACATGTGCGTCTACGTCAGTACAGCTAGCTTTGCTAGCATCACGTCCACAGATCTTACCTTTCTTTAAGCTTTCCTTCCAAGTGACGCTAAAAGTTGGACGAAGTCCCCACCGTCTGTGAAAGCGAAGCGCTGCTGATTTTACATGTAGCCATATAAATTTATGTAGCGCTATTATATTACTGATGATTAGACTCGCTCAGAGGAAACCACTGCGCATGTCTGCAGCTTAGCGTGCGAGTAAAGGTGGAGGCGATGGGTGACAACAGACACGTAAGTTACGATATTGCTCGGATTTTACGGCGCCACCTTACGTCCCTGAACTTCACATTTTAACGGAAAAAAAGAGCAACGCGACTTGGATGTAACGAGTAACGCGACAGTTTTGTAGAAATGTAGTGAAGTAGAAAGTACAGATACTTACTGTAAAATGTAGTGGAGTAAAAGTAGAAAGTATCCATTATTAAATCTACTTAAGTAAAGTACAGATACACGAAAATTTTACTTAAGTACAGTAACTTCCCACCACTGGGTTCAGATTTAGACACGACTGTCCATTAACAATCATTTCAGAAAACCAGAGCTTTGGAAATTCATGCATTTATGTATGAATGCACTTGTGATTGAATGTGTGGTGGCTGCGGTGGTTGTAAATTGATCCCTCCTACTCTCCCCTGGTTCGCTGCGCAGAGGAGGGGTGAGGAGGAGGAGGAAAAAGAGGAGGAGGAGGGAACCGGAGCAGGAAGGAAGACGGGCAGGCAGGCAGGCGGTGAATGCTAACAAGCTCCGCTGTAACCATAAAGCTCCGTAGGCTCGGGTTTGACCAAACATATGGGATTGAAAAGGACCGACGAGCGCTAATTGAGTCCTAATATGCGCCAGTGCCGCGTTCACCCTGTGCGCGTGCAACAGCCTCGCGGCCGTCGGCACCTTTGATCTGGAAAAACCGTCTTTTCTTTTTTCTCCTGCTGAGTGAAATGTATCGAGATTGCACGGGATTCACGTTCTGACAATGGAGATTGAAAATATCGTGGCCAACACGGTTCTCCTGAAGGCGAGGGAAGGTAAGTGTCCGAAACGGAACCCCCCTCTCAAATAAACCTGAGTCTATTTTTTTTCCCCCCATCCGAACATGTACGACATGAGGAGAGCCAGAGCCTTCCACAAGGCTGTCCTCCTTGTAGGATTTATGCTTTCTCAGTCCCCCCCATCACTGCGCAGTGCTCTGTCTCCAGGCAAACCTCTTCAGATGAAATCATCTGCTTGTGCACTGGGGGAAGCACTTTGTGTTTGTCAGCCAGGTTATTGAACATAAGGCCCAGAAAGGCTGGAGACGAACAGCGCAGGGAGTGTTTTGCAGCATCGCGTTGCATTGGAGGGTGTCGAGCAAATTTTTTTACTCAAGGACCTGTGCTTATTTACGATGACATAACCCCATGTAATGGTGCTCAAATGAAAGGTTGCAGGGCGTGGAGACATTTGGCTGCTGCGTGAGCTGCCTGTCTTACCTTTCTTTATTGTTTAAACCTTAATTAGGAAGCCAGGGTGAACGGAGGGGTGTTTTTGCCGCAGACATATATTTCGCTGCAATGCTGCTGATTAGGAAATGGGAATACAGCGAGAACTTTCCATGCAGAGGAAAGAGGACTTCGGTGGTGCAGCAGCTTATCTGTATGCAAAAATCCCACTGTTTTTTTTTTTTTTTTTTACAGGGGACCGTTTCACCGGACTGTGTCCCAATGGTCTTCGTGTGCATATTCAGAGGCCTTCAGTGCTTCATTTACCTTGTCATGATTTCACGACCAAACGCAAACAGCGCTGTTAAAATGGATTACACAGCAGCAGTGGATAGGTTTTAACTGGGCCCTGTTTTCTTCACATGGCAGCATTTTTTTTTCTTCTTCTTCTCTTTTTTCCCCATGTCGTTAAAAGCTGCTTGGACCTGACATCAGTGGCTCAATACTTGCCAGAGAACACAGTCTTCTATCTGTAGTGGCTCTCAAAAGGCCTTTCAGGGATAAAAGTGAGTGTATTCAGAGTTTGGACCATAATGTAATGCAGGTAAAGCTGGAAGATGTAAATGTTTAGCTGATGGTATTTAATAACATGCATGTTACAGAACCTGCTATGTTCCGTTTGGACATTATTATTTTAATCAGCTAAGGTTTCACAGTATTAAGGTTGCTCAAGATCCTAATCAGGTTTTTAAAAGCCTTATGTTTTTTTTTTGTTTTTTTTTAGCTGCACCTAGAAATTGGCTGATGACCAAAACTGGACGATTTTTCAGCTTGACTGCCCAGTCAGGAACTGAATAATCACACTTTTTTTTCTGATCACTGAACTCATAGTAATTGTCTAATTAATATATCTCAGTCTTCTCAACCACATGTGGTATATAATGTTAATTAGGTCATCTGCAGATGCAAACTCTGGGCCACCATGACTCTGCTACAGCTGCACAATTTTAGGGAAATGGCAAAAATGGCATTATTTATATACTCCTGGGAGTATTGCTGCCATCAGTGGGAGCAATACTCACAGTATAAGGGTGGCACCAGACTCACAGCAGATCTTAAAAAAAGAGAAGTTTCATTAAAGTGTTTTTTTTTTTTGTTTCTTAAGATATTCAGTATTGAGAAATCTGCTGTTTTTCAAATATGGGTAATTTATCTCTCGCTAGCAACAAGGATACATAAACTTCGTTGACGGTCTTCCGGGATATCACTTTATTCTTTCTTTTAAGTACTTTTTTCTTTTTCTCTTCCGAGAAAGCAGTGCTTAAACCAGCACACTAATGCTTTTGAAGAGGCTGTAGTGAAAACAATATCTATCTGAGTGGAGCACAGTTGTTTAGCCTAGATGCAAAATAGTGTGAATAGGCAGATGTGTTGGTTCATCAGGTCCAAGCGGCTCGCGCTCATGGACAGAGGGGTTTATCAATACCTTAAGAGGTGTAGCATAACCCTCTTCGGTGTGGAAGTTTTCAGTGTTGGAAGAAGACTCGGAGTTGGTTGTTTTTTTTTCCAATAATGTGAATATGTTTGCTACAGATTCAAGTCGATTGTTCTTTCAAGTTGCTACAATTTGTATAGTGGCACTTTGGGGGGAACAGGTCATTCTGCTCCTTCATCATTTTGTAGTTTTGTGATTTTGGTCATACCTGACCTTTTGGATTGAAAAGGGAGCCATCTGTCACAGGAAGACAGTTCGTACCCATCTTGGGTGTGTCTCCTTTAGTTGTGAAGAGAGTCGTCTTAAGCAGCTAACAGGAAGGCTGAATGTATAACTCTGAACAAATTGGCTGCAGTTTGTTCCTTTGAGCTTTAGACCTCTGGCTGTGCAGCATGCTAGATTCAGGAGTGTTTTCAGTCTTTACAAAACAATCTCTGAGGTGAAAGTTTTGCCCCTGTCCAAAGTTTCACCCTTAGACTGAATTTTACAACCAGAACAGCAAGTTAATTGAGACTTTTTATGTTTATTATGTGAAACAATCAAATTCATCTTAGAATGAAACGTGCTTGGTTCAGAACATATGATTTGCTTTTTAACAACTATTATTTTGTCACTTTCTTTAATTTGATGTAAATATAACTACATATATCTAGAGATATTTACTCAAAAGCAAACTTCAGACATTTTTCGCCACAAAAATCTTCCTTTTTTATAACAAATGTGCAAACTCTTAAGTTAAGGATCTAATTTAAAAATATATTTCTTGTAAAAAAAAATCTGACTGAGCAAGTCAAAAAGATGTATAATTTTGTGCTTATGGTTTTTAACAAAATTATGTTTTACTTTTAATTTTTTTCATTCCATATGGCACAAAGTTTGAACATCACTGGTTTAGTGGTTCCCCAGTTGGAATTGTGGGGAGGCGTCATTCGCTTCAGACATCAAAGTAAACAAGTAATAGTAAAATATGTTCATGCTACAAATTTTTCAACAGACAAACTGTTGAAAATAATAATAAAAAAAGATATTTTTAATACTATTTCGGTTGTATAGTAATCTCTCTTTAATGGGATTACTAACTACTTATTTACTTAATGGATAATCTGGGTCTCTGCCATTATTATTCTGGTCAGAGTAGCAGAAACTAAAAATCAGAAATCAGCCACTGATCTCTGTTGCATCTTTACTCGTTGCATCAGAAGTGTTCAAATGGCCACCGGCATCAGAGTCGTCTCCGCTCTTTAAATATGACTTCATACAGGAAAGACTGTCTCTCTGGTTCATTCAAGGATTAAAAAGCTTCTGTTTCTTCACCTTCATAATTTACAGCAACACATCTTGGCAAAACAGATTTAGTTTGTTTTTTTTCTTAAAGCTGCGAGCAGTGGGTCGAAGCCACAGAGTATGCAACAGTCTAACATGCAGATGTGTCCTTGAGCAAGTCAACTCTCAGACGTCATTAAAAGCATAAAAAGTTAGTTTGTTTGTTCTAAAACATCCTCACAGGCCCAGTTGGTTTCAATGAGCATCTCGGTCTCAGAATATAATCTCACCTCCTCTTAGTTTCTAAATACTATTTATTACACATTCTTTAAGGTTTGGTGTTTGGCATTGGAACTTGAAATGCCGACAGGAAGTGGGACTGGAGCTACATCATTTAAATGCGGACTTACTATGACTGCAGACTTGACATTCCTGGATGTGGCAGTTTTTTTGTTTTGTTTTCCAGGACATTTCTGTTATGGACCAAAAGTTAAAACAATGTTCACATTTCTGCAAACACAGAAGAGCTCTCCGCTTCAGTATTGCGTGGCAAATGTCCTCCTGCCCTTTGAACAGATTTTATTTTTTTTGTTCATCCTCCTTTACTCGGATGCATATTAATAAAATTCCGCACAACCAGCTGCCCTTGAGGTTTTCTGATTGGTAAATGCGTTTCACATGTGGCTAATATAATCTCAGCATAAATAAAACTGTTCACTGAAGGCCTTAGATCTGGAGAGCTATAGATAATACACCAAGGAACAGTCAAACTGCCCAATGAAACCCAGTGTTCAGGTGGGAGAATCTATTGACAAGATGAACTTTGCAAACTTGACCTCTGTGGAAGAGTAATAAGAATAAGTCCATTGTTGAAAGGAAGTTACAAGAACATAAGGCAATCCTAGGTGCAAAATATGTGATACTGAGGCATAAGTAAATTTTTCAGCAAGGCAACACCCTTTAATATGCATCCAGAGCCACAATGAAAGGATTTGGATCAACGCATATTGATATGCTGGAGTGGTCCAGTCAAAGTCCAGATCTAACTCCAGCTGATATTCTGTGGAAAACTTGAAAATGGATAATCATTGATTTTTCTCTTTCCAAAATCTATTTATGTGAAGAATGGGTGAAACTTGCCGTCGGTGATCAAAGCTGGTTGAGACAAAGCTTTCAGCTGTAACTGCACTGAAAGTGGAATGAATATAAATAAGTCAGTTTTTTTTTTAACCAGGGGAATATAAATATATATATGGGCCACCCAAAACCTCAAAGTGCATTGAACTTTGTAGATGTAGCGTGTCAAAAAGTCTTAGGTTGTGTGAATACCGTTTCCCTGCAAATACTCAGAACTCATCAGGTATTGTCTGAGTCAGCAGCGGTATCTCATTATAAACTATGTTGTGTTTAGTGCTCATTTACTAGTTAAAAAAATGTTTGTGACTTTGTAGCGTACTGGCAGTACTAATGCATTCGTTAGCAGCTCTTCACAGTAAACGCTATTTAAAAAGCACTTAATCATTTGGAGACAACGTTATCAGAGCCCATCCTGCAGGCTCCACTGTTTACAACACTTCATAGCATATTAGTTGGCAGAGTACCCTGTTAAAGAGTCGTTCTGGAGCAGATGGTCATGTTAAGTGTGCTGAAAAATTGTGTTTACTCATGGGCTGTAAAACACTGGGCCTACATTACATTAATTGCTTTTGTTCAGACTTTTTCCCTCTGCCTTGTCTGAGACCGTTTCTAAAATCACATCTATTGCTTATGTAAGGTAGGAAACTTACAAACTAGCCAATTATATTGTTTTAACTAAAAATGCCGTTGTGTGTGCCTGCGAGGAAATGAAGCACTGCATGCAGAAAAGTTTTGAGACATGCCATCCTCTAAGACGGCCTGGAAAAGTAAACGTATGCGAACCCCTTTGTCACCAATGAAGGAAATTTTTAAAAACTAATGAAAAATCCAACCATGCATTGCCATTTAAATGAATATTTATGATTAGTTTAAAATATCAAATAATACACAACACTACTTTTAACCCTTTTATGCATGATTTATGATCTCTTGTGTCAGGATTTTTTTAAATAATAATTTGTTTTTATTTAATTTTTTTTGTGATCAATTGTAATTTTCTCCAAATACAAAGTTGAAGCTTGTTTGAAAAAATACATCATTAGTATTGTTCTTTAGGGGTTATCTGATGTTGCAATATTTTTTTTCTACCATCTACAGTAGAAGGAGGGACCGGGTCGGTTGGCGTGCTTTTTTGTCTGTCGGCCATATTGGATTTGACAAAAATAATTTCTTGCATTTTCAGCTGATGGCCAGTAGTTGATGGTGTATTTTATGATGCATTAGTGTCCACTTCAATGATCTGTGTGCATTTATAACATAAAAATCCACAAGAAGCACAAGAACAGGGCTTTTATACAGCTGTCCTCTGTACTGACCACTATGCATGAAAGGGTTAATTTAACACCAGGCTTCCAGACAATATGTTTGCATATTTCAATCTGTCCATTAGCTTCAAAATAGTTTGTACTGGCTCTGGTGACATGGTTTTCTGCTGGCTTTTTCATCGTGGAATCAAACAAAGCAAAGCCGAGGATCGTGTGTGTTTGCTTTTTAGAAAACTTGATCTCAGTCCTCTTAATACGGCTTAAAATAACATCTTCTGTGAATTTGGTGACTTTTGAGTGGTATCTTACATGTCCCGTTTAGTTGTGTGTGTGTGTGTGTGTGTGTGTGTGTGTGATTTAGTCGGTTTTTGTTCAAGTCTAGAAAAAAGCCAGTCCTTTCAGAGCTGGTGTTCACAAGTTGCATTTGGATGAGTGTTTTAAATATAGAGGCCACGACCACTTATGGCAGTGACAGGGTTTTTAAGAAAGTACGAGCTGTTCGGACAAGGGGGGAAAAAAAAATTTGGTTGGAATCTGAACACGTGTTGTGGCAGGATGGAGCGTGTTGATGTAGTTGACATTTTATCGGTGATCTCAAGGAAAAAGTAATTGTAACAATCCCAACCGAACTATGAGAAAAGAACACAAACATTTTTGTTTATTGTTGGTAAACCTAGGATTCATGACGGTTTAGAAAGTTTTCAACATCATGAATTACAAGCCATCATTATCACAATAAATCACAATTCTTATCACTCATCTTTTCCCCTGTTTTGATCAACAGTATGGTAATTTCATATTTTCTGTGTCTTTTAGCTATTGTAGGTTTTGAATGATCAGTTTCTACTCTGAAGAGTAACTTCTTCATTCAAAGTGATATTTTAGGATTTTATTTACGTCCTGATGGCTGTGGATTTACAGATTTCTTTGCTTTGTTAGTTTTGAGAGATGATGTGCTACAGCAGCTGCTATTGTTGGGTTTTGTTCCTTCAAGATTTGTCTTTACTTGTTGAATTTTCTGTAGATTATAGTCATTATAATGCAGTTTCCTTGTTTAAATGAAACGATCACAACCTTGGAGAATCCTGACCAGAGACTTCCCTCTTGTCCTCTTGTCCTCTTGTCTCATATTCTTGTCCTCTTGTCTCATATTAGTGAGAGAAGACTTCAGTCTGTTTAAAAATTAATTTGATATTCCCTTTTATATAGCTTATAGATACTCTGTGTAGGGTATAAAGTGTAGTTGCAGTGACATAATACCAGTAGTATGATGTCATGTTGAATTTTGCGGTGAATATTATCAACATGATTTACCCTCATTTTCCTGACTGTCTTTTTTATCTTCAACATCATCAAAACTTTGGCATCCTGGCCACAAAAAATAAACTTTAACAAGCCAAAAATAATATTGACTTGCTAAATTTGCATGCATGGCACTTGAAATAAAATCCTATCTTCAGCAGTTCTTTAGAATTGTATTGGTTGCATTAACATTGTGATGATGTTGATTGCAGTTCAATATATTGTGCTGCTCGACACACAGTCATCTTTTACAGTTTTGTTGCTGGGATTCATCTCCTCCCCCTCACTCAGTTGTGTCAAACGGTTGAAATCTGTTTAAATATTATGTAATATTTCACCTGAAATATTTTAGTGTCACAAATATTGTATCCAAGCAAATCTTTCAGATATTGAAGTTGTCCTCATTACCGTCTCTCGATATATTGTGCAACACAAATTGGTAAATATTTCATTAATTGTAATAATTTGAATAGTTTTTCTCCACACCTGTTACTTTAGAAATGGCAAACAGTTTTTGACATGATGCGTTTTTTGTGATCGTTTGAAGTTGGACACAAGGGACAAAGTTGAATAGCTGGCCAACTCGGCGGTGTTTGGCCTAGAAATATGTCTGCAGGAGGTGGAGAGTAGCAAAAGAAACAGAAAAGATCTGATGCAGAATCTGACAGGTCCATCATTCTTCAGTTGTTATTAGATACCCCTTCTGTCTAAAGTGCAGCCTGGGGGGCATTTGCAGGCCTATAAATGACCTTGTGAAACCCCCAACCACAATTCAAAAATGGTACAAATTTGAACACTTATAAGGTGCCATACTTAACAACTAATGAAAATCTGCAACTACTTGTCCTTCAGCATTTTTTTGGTTGACACCAGGTGACCAGGTGACGTTCAGTGATTTATAAACTAACAGTATTTTAGAGTCTATATTCTGAGCTACAGGAAGTCACCATTATAGGGACTCTAGACCTGGGGTGATGTGCTCCGTCTTCCTGGTTTTAGTCAGAACATGTGCCGCAGTGTTCTGGATCAACTGCAGCTGTCTGATAACTGACTTCTTAGGCAGACCAGTGAGGACATTGATCTATAATTGTTGCATCAGTTAAGAACGTGTTAATGCTGGACACGTTCTCCCAGTGAAAGAAGGTCGACTTTGTAACCATCTTTATGTATCTCTGAAGGTTCAGGTCTGAGTCCATTTCTGCTTTTAGCTGTAATAACTGAACCTTTGTGGTGACTTTGATTTTTCCTCTTGAGGTGCAATGATAATAACTTCAGCTTTGTTTATGTTCAACTGGAGAACTTCTGGCACAACCAGAACTTTGTTAGAACATTGATTTGCTCTAAGCATCTTAGTGCTTGGATGAGTTCGGAGTCACCTGGTGACATTGTAATGTAAAGTTGTGTATCATCTGTTTTGCTATGCTAACTTAGCTTATTGGCTAACTTAGCTTATTGATTGTCAGCTGCGCTAGTTAGCTGACCCCAGGGCCAAACCTTGGGGTATCCCTTATAAAATGTTTGTCCGGTACAACGCAAGAAATGTCCCAGTTTTTAGTCCCAGTTTCACTGGGCCCAGTGAATTACTGTGCTAGAGTCCAACCCATCTCTCCCTTTGCTTCCGTAGTATTTCACAGTCAACAGTGTCAAATGCTGTACTGAAGTCCAACAGAACCAACACGTGGTTCTTCTACAGTCTGTATTTATGTGGATGTTATTGAATTTTGACGAGGGCAGTCTCAGTACCGCGGTGAGCACAGAAAGTGGACTAAAAGACGTCAAAGTGGTTGATCATCGTGGTTGAAAAACAGCTTTTCAGTCACTTTGCCAAATAACTCAAAGTTGTAGATTGTTGAGAATGTTTTTTTTTATCATCAGTGGCATAAAAACTGTTGTTTTTAAAACCTCAGGGGAAACATCTGATAAGAGGGATGAGCTTATCTGTAATTTTTGTTTTAGCATTATACTCACTACACACATTACATTAAACACTGTTGGCAGCAAATGCCAAGTATATAGCAGCTCATCTGGTGAATAAATATAAAGCAGTGTTTTAGCAACAACTGAGGCTGTATAATAAAAAATAAAAGTAACAATTAAGCTCTGTCCTTTTTATTATGTACAAATAGGATGCACTGAAGCAAAAAAGTGCCACAGGCTGAAAGGAAAAAAACTTTAGCTTATAAGTGATTATAAAAAGGCAAATGATTCAATGTGAAAACTTTAAACCTTGTTTGCATCTGACTTTGTTGTCAGCACAACTTTAAAAATTGGTTCATTTAAAGAATTTTTCTAAAGGACATGATATTTACTGTCAAACAGCAGTGTTACTGTACTTCCACAGTTGTTTTAAAGGTGTTAACAAGTATTCATGCACATATTCAGACATTTAGGTCACTATAGTTTGTTTTACACATTGTATTAAATTAAATCTTGGTCAGGTGTAGTCATCTTCATGAAAACCGGAATGTGGTTAATCCATCGATTACACTAACCCAGCAAAGTTGAGTCCGGTAATCCTTGTTCAACAAATTTCTTTATGCAATTGAAGCTGGATGTTTACAGAAGAACAGTGCAGGTGTTAAAGGGACACACCTCTGTTGTTGGGGCTATAAATCCTTTGTGCGTCCTGCCTCTTGGCCACCAGCCTTCAAATTGCAGGCTAGCAGGTCTCTCAAAGCCCTGGTGAGCGTTCATGTGTGACGTTAGCCGGCGTAGCTTTATTAGCTTTGCGGTTGTCGCTGGGCAAACACTTGTTGTCATCACTCTGGGGTGTTTCCTCCAGCTGAAGCTCGTAAAACACATCGCTTTGTGACGGTCCCTTGATGTGGGACTCATTTTACATTTATAACACCCACAAATGGGCCATGTGGGGAGAGAGACGCGCTGTGTTGCATGCTCAGCTCCGCTGCATGCCACTCGCTGTGTATGTGTTTAGCTGGGTCGTTAAAACGTGACGAGGCACTTTTTTGAAGCACCACAAGAATATAGGGATAGTTAAACCAGCTGTCTTGTTAAATGCAGAATAACGCCTAACAAGACGGCCGTGAAGCTGTTTTTATCAATGTACAGTGCCTTGCAAAAGTATTCATACCCATTTTTCTTCAGCTACAAACTTTACTGTTTGTTTTTTTTAATCATTATTCTAATTTCATCAGATTTTTCCCACAGTCTGGAAAAGTCTGGAACCTGCCCTCAGCTTTCTTGGTCTGCTTTAGTGAAGGAAATTAATTCCTGCTTTAATTTCTTATAATAGCACGAAAAGCATCATAAGTTACCTGATTAGTAGACAGAACCCCATCTGTGTGTAATTTAATCTTGGTATATATGAAGATGTTTTCTATGAAAGCCTCAGCAGTTTGTAGAACTTTAGTGAACAAAACGCATTAAGATGACAAAATGTGACAAAGTCCAAGGGGAATGAATAACTCTGCAAGTGCTTTACAACCACAAGTTTACCCCAAGCTAAAGTTGTTTTTCTTTAATGGAAATCTTGTCGTAAATGTGCTGAACGTCAGAGGTTCCTCCTGGTTTTTTGACTTTTCCTCTGGTAACATTCCCAGAATCACCATTTCTGCGTCTGCCCTTGGTGTTTCATGTCAGTCCACCCTTCAGGGTGACCTGGCGTCCTGTCTTATCAGAGATAATTGCGTGTGCGTAATAAGTGCTGCGTGTTCCAGCCTCAAGGCCTCGGTGATCGTCTTCCTGCTCCTTCAGCCCGGCCATGAAATCGACCGAAGGGCCCTTCATCAGAGGGACAGCTGGAGATAACTTGCATCCAACCCTTCTTTCATTTTTGCCCTTTTAGACCCACAGAGTCAGTCTGTGTCTCAAGTTTAGTCTCACAGTGTTCCCTCGTCCAGCCGTCCCTCCCCCCGTCTCCCACGGGACTCTGGGAAAACAGGGGTTGGTTTTCAAGCGAGATCTCGCCTCTGTTTGATGGAATATGTCGAGTTCAGAGAGAGATGGTGCGGAGGAAGGAAGGTCTTGCAAAACCCACACAGCAGCGCACTGCTGGAAACGAGAGCAAAAGCACACGTTTGTGTTGAGGCCCTGTGTGTGTGTGTGTGTGTGGGTGTGTGTGGGTGTGTGTGCGTGTGTGTGTCATTCTGCTCATGTGAAAAACGGCGAGTCCTACCTCATGTGAGACCCAGCGCCATGTCCTGTCCTGCCTTTCTCCTCAATGCCGCAATGCTGTTCACAGTTTGGTGTGTGACCCACACTTTCTCCCATGACCATAAGGCGCTGGAGGAAAATCTGTCTGTAAAAAGAATTAACGAAGGCATGACGAGAGGGGAGCAGTTTATAATGGCAGCAAGAGGGAGGTGAGGATTACAGTTGCACATTTCTCCTGATGTGCGTCTTTGAGCGCGTGCTTACAGACGGATTACGTTATGCAAACACCGGGCCTTGGCTTGGAAAAGGCGACGAAGTCCGACGCAGCTAATGTTTTTCCTATTAGGGGGTTACACCAGTCAATCACGCACTGTAAGGTGGAGTGGCTGGAAAAACAGCCAGCAGTTCATTTGTTACCACCACTCTCCATTGTGCCTGTGTGTGTGCGTGTGTGTGCTAAGCTCATTTTACAATGGAGCCAACAGTGGCTGACCATCTCTTTGCTTCCTACCACTTTATCGTTGTGTTTCTGTGAGAGTACTGCAGCTGTTGGATCTCCACCTACAGACTCAGAACTATTCATACCCCTGACAGATAAAGGTTTTAAAGTAACAGGTTTCCTTTAGCTGGAGTCGATACTGAAGCTTTGGAGCAGCCCAGAAGGAGTCCTGACTTGAATCTGGTAGTGAGTGCTGAAGATTAGGGCGATGACCTTGAGGTTTTCCAACTTAAGACTTTGAGCTTATTGCAATTATGTGTTTATTACATGCAAAGAAGAGGTCAGCTACTACGAAAAAATGATTTGATTGTTTTATTACCAAGACAGCCTTTTTAAATAATTTTATAAGAAGGACATATGTAACTCTTTCAACATATTTCACATTCTAGTCATTTCATTCCGATATTTATACTCCTTGTACTTTGCTCTGTTAGCATTTGGGAAATTCCTGTCTTCTTCCCAATCATAAACAAACTTCTTACATGAATAAAAATAGCTGTAGCTAATAACTGTCAGGGTTATGAATTATTGCGAGCCTAACTCTATATTCAGTCCGCAATGCAACTCTCGCCGGCACAGAGTTGTGACTGTGAATATCTTGGCAAACAAACATGCTGGTAAACACTGCTATCAGTGTTTTTGGAAAGTTGGAAAAGTAGTTAAGTTTGTAATTTAAGTTACGTCACAACATGTTTGGATTTGTAGAAATGCAGTTTATATTTCTCTCTAACTCCCATGATTGAGGCTTTGTCAGTGTTTTTATTTTTACCAAACATTGCTTCTTTTAGACGAGAATTTCCAGAATTTGAGAAGGAATGCGTGCAAACGTGGCGTTTCTCCTCTAGCTCCAGGAAAATAGTTTAGTTTTTGCTCCATGAAGATTTTTTTGTTTTGAAATTAAAACAAGCCGGGGGAAAAAGAAAGATTGACCACTGCTTTGGGTGCTAAGTAAAATCTTAAGACATTTTACTACTTTAAAAACAGAATACACATGCTTTTCTTTAATGTTTTTAATGACGGGTGTGTCAGACATCACTCATATACCAGTATTATACTTAAAAAATAAATAATATATTGTAGTTGGTTTTTCACAATGCCATTTCCTGAAAAACTAGGTTCCTTCAATAGAAGAGGAAAAAACACACCAACCTATCAGTCATTCAGTTGATTTCTTAAACACTTTCTTGAAACTTGAATTTTAGCATAGTTGAAGCCAGAGCAGGCAATCCTGCCATTCATCAGTTTATAAATTAAACTAAAGTTACTCAAACTTCAGTAATGATTTAAATGCAAAACTGTTAACAAATTTTCATTAATCTGGATTTTTTTTTACAGAGGAGTTAAGCACATTAAAAATCTAAAATAGAAGACAAAACGGTAACAAAGAACACTGAATGTTTTTTTTAAAAGAAGTTTCATATAAATGGAAATAATCTCACTCATTCTTTCTATTAGTTTTGTTTTTCTTTTCTCCACCCAGGTTGACGAACTTTGACACAAAGCCGTCATCACGGCATTGGCAATAACACACACTTCATGTTTTCAGTGAATCAGCTCCTAAGGAAAGTTGTTGTGGTGATTTCTGAAAAGACAAGATATTTTCTGTTTGTACTTTTGATAACGAGACCCTAAAAAGACGCAGGAATGTCTATTTAGTCTTTGTTGCATTTCCTTTTCTTAACCTGGTGACGGGCAGAAAAATCAGCAACAATGAGCTAAAAAAAAACGCCTCGACACACGTCGGCCATTTATGGAAACAAAAGTGCATCTTCATACTCGAGCAGCAGGTTGATCATTTGACATCAACCCGTCATCTTTTTTTAGTGCTGCTGTCACTTAAAAGAGATGCGGCGGCTTGTCCCGAGTTGTTGGAAGATGATCTCAGCCCCGGTTGTGGTTCGGCTGTGAACGCGCAAAACTTCCCTGAAGCCGCTGTTTATGCAGGGCCCCTGCTCTCTCGGAGGAGAGAACCAAAGTTAAATAAATACTCGCTCCATCCTGCCTGCATTAAGGGCCTGCACACATGGCTTTGACGTCAGAGTGACATTAAACAGGGTGGGGTGGCCCAGCTGGCTGTGAGACGTATGTGCACATGCTCCCCCACTCCCACACAGCTTGCCTTCTCCTGTCTTTTCTTCTTGGGAACCTTGACCTGTTTTGTCATTTCCTTCAGTATTTCAATGCGGTCACATTTATTTCATCCAAACTTAAATCGGCAACTTTTCATGCTAGAATAATACATAAATACTGCCAGTTTTGAGACATAAGACCAAGAACGTCACAATTAGCCTGGGTGTTTTTTTTTTTTTTTTTGCACATCTGGTTTTATCCATCCTTCTTACTTTAGTTCTTTACTGCTCCGTCAGAGTAAAACAATATTTCACTGTTATCACATACTCTACTCAGTGAGAGCTGCTCTCCTTTTGCATGTTCCGATTTTTTCACAACAGCAACAGTAGATTTTCTGTTTGTGCGCAAACTAGTCTGAATTTGCTTTTGCATTTGCCCTTCAGTCCCACAACTGGTCTGTCAGCATACCAGCCCTCAGGAATATCAGTGGGATGAGCTCTTCAGAGCTTCGTCAGAGCAACATGATTAGTTGTTGCTCGTAATCTCTCCATTCTGGTCGTTCAGGTTTTGACCTCAACGTGGATTCTTCAGAAGTCTTGTCTGGCTGCCTTCTTTTCAAAAAACTTACTGTTTCGGTCAGTTTTATCCAATTATCTAAATCCATATCATCACATAATTAAAGAATTATCAGTTTTATCGTTCTCACTTGTGATGTGCAGATTTTTAACAAAAAGCTCAAACCCAAACCATCTGGTTTACTCACGCTTGTTCAGGATTTGTGTGTGTGTGTGTGTGTGTGTCTTCTGGTTGTCTTGCTGCCAGCCTCAGAGTTGGAGGATATGCCAACAACAGCATTGCTGTAGTGAGAGAGGCCTAAATCTAAGTAAATAATTTCTCCATTCCATATGAGCGACTATGTATGGGGTAAAAAACTGGATTGGTCTGGACGATTTGATGGAAGGGCTTCTCTGAAGCTTCGCACTATAAAGATAAAGTTCTCCTGGTTCAGTACTGCCATCGAGGAGTACCGGGGTTTTAGGGAGCTGTGGTTGTTTCATACTGTTGTCATTTTGAGTTTCCAGAGAAAATGTGAAATTATGT
This sequence comes from Poecilia reticulata, assembly GCF_904066995.2. Taxonomy (NCBI): domain Eukaryota; kingdom Metazoa; phylum Chordata; class Actinopteri; order Cyprinodontiformes; family Poeciliidae; genus Poecilia; species Poecilia reticulata. Next base: position 14,254,027 of record NC_088830.1, read on the forward strand.
TTTCTGTCTTTATGAACCACAGAGTAAAACTGTGCTGACCCTCCCCCACCTGTTGCTATGGACTGTCATTCACTGAGCTGAAAGAAGGCTCAGTGTACTCAACTTTAGGTTGTTTTAAACCAATCCAAGTCCAGTGTTTGTTAAGCCGCTGACGGCAGGCCCTACCTGTGCAGATGAACTGAATAATTTGCCAGACTATATCTCACTATGACTTGTACTCTGACTCACGGGAACACAGTGTACTTTTCTGTCTTTGTATTGGAATCAAAATGATAATAATAAAAAAAAGGTAATTATGTTAAATTACCGTATTTTTCAAATTATAAGTCGCTACTTTTTTTCCCACGCTTTGAACCATGCGGCCTATAGACCGATTTGGCTTTTCTGTGGATTTTCCTGCAACCACCAGGGAGTGAATCATTGGAAGTCAAAATTGGAAATAAAATAAGAATGTGCTAATTTTCATTAGAACAACCACATGCTAGCAGCAGGCATGACGGAGAAATGTTTTCAAACTCATATGATGCAGTTTTTAAGTTGAAGGTTATCGATCTGGCACTACAGGAGGGAAATGGAACCGCTGCACATAAAACGTGGTGTGAACAAAACCACAGTTCGGCTTTGGAGACGGAGATAAATCCTTAATAAATCCAGCATGTTGAAAACCGAGAGCGGTGGAGATATCAGCGGATTATAGCCCGGTGCAGTATATAGTCCGGAAAATACGGTAAATAAATTTCCTCCAAGCGTTTTTTTTTTTTTGTAATGCTACCACCCAGAAAGCATTTTACATTGGAGAACGTTGTTGACTTAGAGAGAAGAGGGGAATATCAGATAAGAAGAAACACCACCTCCTCTTCCCTGCAACTTTAGCTGGAATGTTAGTGAAATGTCAGATGCGGGACAAAAGCAAAGCACTAAAGATGTTTTGTAGTTAAAACAATTGGTTTGGAGTCATTCAAAGTTCTCCAGATGCATGAACTTTCACCGACTCTACACCAAAACAAACTTCAAAAAAACGAGTCATGGAGAATAAATGTCAAAAAGTTGCCCTAGACCCCAAATACTGTCTGAGTTAGTTAAACCTTTGTGGTTTGGTCCCAAGAATAGCAGCAACACTTTCCGTTTAGATTCAAAAACTTAGTTTAGTTTCAATCCTTCCTTGCTAATTAAAATGAAAACAGTTTAATTTATAAAAAAAAAAAACCCAGCCAGTTTTAATTTAGGACCAAACTGCCTCATTATTTCTGCTTACGACCGTACGATGGGTTCTTGAGTAAAACTTTTTTAAAAGCTGTATTTTGTAAACATAAGGCATTATTTGAATTTTGGCCTAATAGAACAAAAAGATGAACTGACTCGAGCTGTTTTTGTGAACTTTCGGAACTATAATTTTTACACATTTTATGAAAAAAAACCAACAAAGCAGTTTAAATTACAATTTTTAAATTTCTAGTTGCTTAAATGTAAAAGAAACTTCACAACAATGCATACATGACAGCAATATTAGTGCCTTTGAGGGAGACACTTGTTTATTCTACATCCAACATGTTAAGAGTCAAAACCAAACAATAACTTTTTCCCCCCAGATGAATTGATCTCTACAGTCAGTGGATACTTAAACTGATCAATGAATGGCACTTTCTCAGTTTTTATGCCATTAAATCACAGGATCAGATTATGTTAAAAAGCAGAAGTATTTTTTTTTTCTTTACGTTGTGAAAATAATTTATCTTGCAAAAATAGAGAGAAAAAGAGTATCGCAGGAGCATGCACACTGCACAAACATAAAAGCTTCATGTCAGTAATTTTGTGGTTTTGCACGTTTTACTGATCCTGGTCAGTTCATGTTCTTGTTGAAACTGTCAGATGTCGTTGGTGGGACAGCTGGTGTCTCATGAACTTCAGGGCAGAGGATTTTCCTCTGCTTGCGTCCACTATCTACTGAAAAACAACGTGCTCCCCCATAGATCCTGCTGGGTTTCAGTCAGCTGAATCTGTGTTTCAGAGAATGTGTTTTGTGACACTTTGACTTCCTGACACCAATTTTAGCTGACTGAAGTTTTTAACAACTAATAATACAAAGTGCATAAAAACACACTTTTTCTATATCTAACCTATGATTTTTCATTAATTATTCACACTGGAAGTGGAGGCGATATGTTGCTTTACAAAGATTTCTAAGCAGAGACCAATTGATTAGACAATTTAGCATCTTCTGTGGATGACGGTGAGGTAAGCATGGATAACATCACCGAGAAGGTGATGTCCTTGTGGTCCCAAACCTTCTTTTCTCCATAGACTGGCTGGCTGAACTGAAAAACCTGCGTTTTAAAGGGTGGCAGCAGAAATAATTACTAAGGCAATGGAAGTTGACTCTGGAAGTGAACCAATAGCAAACCTCTGTGCTGCGTGGCACGTTCCCTATGAAGCAGAGAAATTACACATGAAGTACATCCCTTGAAATGCTGTCTAAAGAGAACGACTGTAACCTCTGTACTTCTGTGACTTGGTTCAGCCTTATGTTTCGTTACTGCGCTTCAGCTCAGCTGATCATCTTCTGTTGGTTGTACCTAATGCGATTTGACCTTTTACAGCCGTGGCCTCACAATTATGGAACAAGATACCATTAAATATTAGACAATCTTCTTTGCTTTTTTTTTAAAACACACTTCTGATAAAAAAAAGGAACCTTGCTGTGTAAATCTTTCAGCCGCCTTCTATTCTGCTACAAGTTGTGCTCTCTCTAATACAAAAGTTTGATCTTGATCATCTTCTTGCATCTCTTTTCCCTGACTTCATTCACACATTGGCATCGCTCACAACAGAGATTGCTGATGTCAGCGTAACGGGTGTGTTCACTGATCCAAAAAAAGATAAGATAGTTTTCAGCTTCCATCCAGCTGGTCACTAGTGCTGATCAAGCTAAAACTCATCCACATCCGTTTAACGGTTGATTTATTGGTGCTTCTCTAAAGTTTTGGCTCATGAAAAAAGTGATTATTTCTTAAAACAGGATTCCCCCCTACCCCCCAATTGAATAATTGTATTTAAATAAAGGATTAGAGTTCTCTAAAAAATTTTGTGAGACTTATCTTTTCTACATTTTCACCAGGAATGCCAGTGAAAGTGAAGGTCGCTGTTTTTGGAAAATACAAAGCCGTATTTTGAAAATGCTGTGCAGTCAGCATTGTCCTCGTCAGGTTTTGCTTCAGCAAATTATTACTGCAAACAAACGGGTGTGGTTTTTCTCGTAGTATTTGGTCTTCCATTCTGACTACACAGGAGTGTTTCGTGGCTGTTTCAGTACCTGATCTTAAATCAGCCGTTCCCCAATGAAGAAGCCGCTAAACGCGTTGAGCGATGGCCGTCCTCTCGACAGATTGACGTCTGTCCAGCTCTCAGGACTTTCCTTGTCATCCCAGGAGGGCTTCAACTTTGACCTCATTCTCCACGCCACCACTGTACCTTACAAACAGTATAACAATAGGCCAGGAAGTCCTGATAGCACATGCAGTGTGGAAAAAGGGTTGTGGCTTTTGTCAGAAGTACAACTAGCAACTTAACTGAAGCCAGTAGTAGTTAAGTGAGAATGGCTCTTCTTGCACGTTACAGCAGAATGTTTAATCACTTTTGAAATAAAATCATATCTGCTAAACAGACTATTTATCCATTTCCCCTGACAGTAGTCGCATGTTTTCCTTCTCCCTGGTGGTTTCCTTCTGTCCCCGAGGACAAAAGGCACAAAGAGCTAAAATAATTATTCAAGTTTAAGAAACTTTGACTCATCACACTCATCTGAAGTCTTCTGTTTCTGGCAGACATGATGCTGTTGGTTTTAGTGTATCCATGTGAGACGCAAGTGTGGTTAAATGTGTTCTTCTGAGGGGAAAAGTGGTTCTCTGCCTACCTTTGACTGCTTCTCCCAGGCAAAGACGATAAATACCTGTGAATACCGCAGTGACAGTTGATGCAGGAGTGAATGACAATAAATCTCTCATATTTTGCCTTTGAAAGCCAGATATAAAGAGGTGTGTGACGTTTTTTTACTCTTTGTAAAACAGACTTCCATGACTATTAGCCAGCGGAGTGAAATAATACAAGGTTTATTTCTCAACCCTTCTGAAAGCAAAAAGACAGTTCACAAGTTTTCTGTTGGCTGCTTGGCAAAAAAAAAAAGAGACGTGAAAGGATTTACTGTTTTCTGCACTTAGTGCGGCATTATAATTTTAAGCTGCTTTAGCTCTGTGTAAGCATATCTTCTCTAGAGCGGTCAGGAGGACTCAAACACATGAGATTCAAAGTCTGTTTCCTCTTCAATTGGAATTTGAGGTCTACAGCTGTTTTTTGTGGGCTCTTGTGATTTAATTTTTTTTTAAAATTACATATACCAGCACTAACATTGGTATGGAATGATATTAGTCTTTTTTTTTACCGTATCGGTCCGATAAATAAGATTGGGTCTATATTATTGACCAATATTTATTCCCATCTTGTTGCTGTTTGTTTCTGAAGGATGATGGGAGGAAGTCGGTCATGTGTTATTTGTTTGGTCATGTGACAGTGATGGTGAGGCACCGCAGGATTGTGGGGAGTTTACCTGAAGCAGAAAGCAGTAGTGAAGCCATTTTTCCCCAAGATGTCATGAGTAGTAAAATATGACATTGGTAAATGACAACTATCAGACATAACAGCCATATTGGTATCAACCCACATTTTCCCAATTAATTCCAGTATTTCCTACAATTGCTCCTTCCTCATCATCTTAATATAATTCTAGGACTTCTGTTTGACATCATAAAATAAACAGTTAAACTACAACCAGCCTATATGTGCTATTTGGAGGAGTGTGTGCCTTTCCCCAGCTGGTAGTCCAGCATATATTGATTTCTATGCATTATCATAGAAAATTGTGGACTGTTCATTCTGGTTGCTTAGTGAATGCCTTTTACTTGCAACTGGCTGCAATGACTTAATGTGCATAGCAGCCAGCCCAGTGTGGCCATGAAGAGGCTGTATGCTCAGGCTGAGGCCAGTGTTGGAAGTTATGCTTTCAAATCTCTGACCCATCTATTTTGTTGCTCATGTCATGGAGAAGACGACGCTCCTGCTAGCAGACACCTACACGCTCCTGATATGCAGCTGTCAGGATAAGCCGCCACAATCCCTCCGTAGCAGCTTTGTACATGCTGCAGACTTTCTAACAAGTCTTCGCTTGTTAGACGGGAAACACACAGCTTTCTTGAAGAACTCCAGGGAAACCTGCCAAGATCATCTGCACTCTGGCCGATTTTTCATATTGTGTTGCGGTCTTAATCCGAAGGCAAAAGGGGCCCAACAGATGGTGCCAGAATTGCCCAAAATAGATGAGAGCTGAGCGATTGAGGGGCGTTCAAGGACTGATGTGAGGCAACGTGAATGTAGGTTGAACCTATCATCAAACTCCATGCAGGATTACGATAGAATCAGATGATTATTTACTTTCATCCTAATCTGCATGAAAAATAATACTCAAATAATCAAAATAAAACCCAAGCTTAAAGTGATAGATTAAAGAGTTCATTTGGTTGGATCTGGTGCCGGATTGTTAAAACTCTGTATATTAGTCTGTGTGTTTCATAGAGAGTGTAGTCTCTTACCCTAATTTTAAGTTTTTCCAATAGGCTTCCCTCAGACTTGTGTAGTGTTTCTGTTGTGATAGAATAAAAGTGATAACTATTCATTACCTCTTTGCAGTCTTTTTTTTAAGTGACATTATGGCTAGGATTGCATGTCAGAGAAATGGTATTATAGACAGTATTATAGCCCTACAAACAGAAATAGTGCTTTTATAAACATACCCATTTTTAATAGATTGCTTGTATAAATTAAGTGTGATTTTTTTTTTATCACTAAATTGCACATAGTAGCTGCATTAGTTATATTTTCAGCGATTGGAAACATTAGACTCTTAGGACTCTGTTTATGCAAATCTGAGAATAATTACTCGGCATTTTTTACATGCCTCTCTTTACATCAAAGTTTTATTTTGTGTTAATAAACATGGTTATTTACTTACAAAAGCCTTCAAATCTGTTTATCTAAATATATTAAATCAAAAGCCTTCTTCCCGCCAAAATGAGCCGTTGCTAAATTCCTCTGGAGCCAGGTACGAATTGACGTCCTGTATTCTCGAAAACGTGAAACTACCTGTTGTTACATCAGGTGTCTACCTTACCCTTTATGGATAAATAGCAGAAAGTTTCAGGAACAACGTCAACACTGACGATTGTTGTTGTGCGTAGGTATGGCGCATTCACTGATCATCTGAAATAATCCGGGCGGTGGGAGGTAAAAGTTTGAACTAAACCGGGTTGACGGTTCCAACACCCACTCTGTCCATCTCAGTCGCTGTCCTTGGGCAAGACGCTTCACCCGCCTTCCCCGCTGGTCCGGGGGCCAAGTGGCGCCGAATGTATCAAGTCTCTCTTCTGTCAGTCTGACCCAGGGCAACTGGGCTACAATGTAGCTCACCACCATTAACGTGTGAATGTGTGTGTGAATGACTGAATGTAGTGTAGCATGAAGCGCTTTGGGATTCTCTGGACATTGCAACTAAAAAAATTATAAATGAAAGAAAGTAATTCTCACATAAAAATTACAAATTTCTATTGGAGCTTGATTGCTAACTTGATTGTTCTCAGTTTATTTTTTTATCGAAGTTTCGCTGTTCAAGTTTGATGCGATAATATCATCCAATTTATTTAGTTTTTTTTTTTAACTTGTGGAATCAATATATCATCTATAAATAGGTTCAAAAACAACAAATTTGCTTTTCTGTTTATAATGAATGTATATTCTCGCATCCAAAAAAGCACAGTCATTTTTCCTGGGCTGAATAGATGTATTTATATTTGCTAAATGTCAGAATATTTAGAGATATTTTTTTTATTACTTTGTTTACATGCACTAATAATACTATTGGTGCCTTTAAACTGCCTGGTAAGCCCAGATAATGATGTTGCTTAGTTGTCCTCTAAAGTCACATTATTTGAGTTAAATGGAGGCAAACTTCTGAATGTGTTGTAAGGTAACGCCTCAAAAACAAAACAAAATGAAATAAAAAAACCACTTTGAGGCATTACCTCAAAAAATGGTCCTTGTTTTACAAGGACCATTTTCCATGATGTCCTTGCATGACATCATGGAAAATGGATACAAATTTTAGATGCCTTAAGTTGCCACATTCATCTATTCAAACAGTGATATAAAAGTAAAAATGCAGTGAGGCTCCTCAGCCACCATACTGTTTGGTCTGAAACAAGTAGTCAAATTACTCGTGATTGATAATTGAAATAATCGTCGACCAATTTAGAAATCGATTAATCGTTAAATGGAGTATAGAGACTCAAAAAAGGCCATTTGCTGAACAGACAAAACGATCAGAGCTGTAATTAAGTCAAAATTGTACAAAAAGTTTTTATAAATTTTGCATTTTAGATGGAAAAGCTTCTTTGTCTGTAAATATGTTCTGCATATAACTCCTCAAATGCAATTAGTTTAGTTTCACCTGGTTTGAAATCTGAAAAAAAAATCCTCCTTTGTGTACCTTTTGCTATCCATTTATTAACCTAAAGAATAATCAATGGGTTAGTAGTCCGTATTTTTATGTCTGCAGATGCATTTTTGCTACACATGATCAAACGTACACTAAGATGTATAGTTGCATTTTAGGGAATGCCATTTTTATTTTCTTACTCAAAACAGTAATTGAAATATTTGCTTATCTGGACTTTTTTAAATGAATTTCTAATATTGGCTTGAGTGGTTTCATGAATGATCTGAAGAATGTGACAATTTATTTATTTGATGAATCGTCAGACTAAACAATACAATAATCGATTCTGTAATCATTAGTTGAAGCCCTTTATGCTGTTTGGGAAATGAGGTGCATTCAGTGATTTGATTGAGATGTTTTAGTTTGAACTGTGTAATTTAACCCCAGAACAAAAGGGTAGTGGCAGCATCAGCATCTGTGAGTATTCTGCTTCAGGAAGAAAAGCTGCGCTTCTCAAAATGATTGAAATTATGTGGAAAGAACATTAAATGGAAATATTTAATTTCCATTTAATATTTCCATTTAAATGGCACACATTGGTGTTTAAAATGCACAGTGACTCTAATCACAATACCAGATTAATTATAAAGTAAATGGGTTCAAACCCCCAGCAAAGTATCGAGAAGCTTGCAGACAGTAAGGACAAAAAGGGTGTGTGTATGTTTTAGTGAAGGTAAATAATTGGCTTCAACTGTAGATGCGCGCACACACACACGCACACACACACACACACACACGCACAGACACTGCATCTGCCGTTGCTGTTGTGGGCAATCAGGCCCTACGTAAAGCTTTCCAGACTTTCTGAGAACAATACTCACCACCTCTGTGTGTGTGAGATGGAAGTAATCTGTGAATGACGATTCAGTTTGGCTAATGTTTGACTGGGATCCACTTGGTGTGTGTGTGAGAGCGAGAGACTCGTGATGTTTGAAGCTGTCAGCGTTCTTCATCACATGCTCCGTCATATTGCACAGAGGCGACTGGTGAGATGAAGCAGCTGTCCCTGTTTCTGGTCACACCAAGGTCAGCGTGCTTGAAGACATGCATGCAAACATAAACACACGCACACACACACACACACACACACACACACACACACACACACACACACACACACACACACACACAGAGACACACTTGGAGGAATGTTCCAAGTGTGTCTTTCATTGCTCCTGTGCTGGAAATACTGCTTATTGGATGCTCCGACTATCTGACATTAATCTCTACTCCTTTTTTTTTCTTTTTTGTCTGTCTTCCAGGTGGAGGAGGCAAGAGGAATGGCCGCAGTAAGAAATGGAAGGAGATGCTTAAACTCCCGCACATCAGCCAATGCGAGGAGCTTCGACGAACTATCGGTATGAGCGGCGAGCGCCCGCGGTGTCGTTGGGTTGTCGGGGTGTGTCTGACTTCGGGGAGAAGTTCATGTTGGACTTCCTTCCTGTTTCTCTTCGTCTCCACCCATGGTAACGGGCGGGGAGGCCCGTTGGGGGGGCAGGAAACTGGGCGTGTGCGAGTGAACGTCTGGGGTGGGAGACTATCCGTGTTGAGATGACTGCTCACACGTTAAATCAGAACATGCGGCCTGCTTCCTACTTTTAACACCACAGGTGAATTTGTGGTGCGGCCGGCCCCGTTGGGTTAGATTACAGTGCAACCATCGTGGTGGTTCTGTGGATGCCACACCTCACCAGAGTGTGTGTGTGTGTGTGTGTGTGGTTGTGCGTCACAGCTCTCGCTGCCAAAGATTGCAGGGCTACCCTCCCCCACATGCTCTCATGCCCTCCCTCTTCTCTATCTCCACGTATACCTCCACCACTATCTGCATCTCTCTCTTTCTCTCTCTCTCTCTCTCCTTCAATCTTTTAGCCACTTCAGAGAGGGGCTTAAGAGGAGAGTCGTGGACGGAGAGACCATTTACAGCAGCAGGAGAGATCTTTTGAGGACAGGATGGATAAGAGCGGGCCCGAGTGAAAGGGATGTAGGTGTATATATACTCCCTTTGGTGGTATCTTACTCAGCACTGATTGTGCTTCTTGTCAGCTTTTTCACACAACCCTCACAAAATAACTCGCACAACCCCCTGAATCTGTCGGTTCTCAAGACACCTTAAAGGCAGAATGTGTTCTCGTTCCCATTAGAACTAGAACTTTGACATCCAGATTTGGACTGGAGGTGTGAGTGTGCGCTCCCCAGCTGTAGGAGTTTACATATGTCAGCATTTCATGCACCCTGTTGTGTAATTTCCCTATCGAGTGGAGCACGAGATCAAAACATTCCCCCTTGTGTAATCTAGCTGGTAGACGTGTAGCTATGTGCAAGGATACAGTAAAGCGACTGATAGAAGTGTCTTTGTTGTGTCTCGATAATGTCAGGCGTTTGACCTTAACCTTGACAAGCGACTGGTAGTTTTGGTAAACCCAGATTCCTCTATACGTGCTGCTGCCTCTTTGTCTGCTCGCCTCAGACCTCTGTGCTTCGTTATCTCCATCCATCCAGCTTTTTTTTTTCTGCTGTTCAGTTTTATACAGTAGATATATTTGTCCCGCCAACCAATTAAAATGCCAGCAATTGTTCTTCCTGTAGAAAACGCGTAACTTGGTTCCCAGTACTCACTGACGCTGGGGAAACTTACTCCGCTGAACATGCATACAGGTAGTAGTGAAGGTGTTCAGGTCCTACCTGACAGGTAAGATAAATGTTATTTTCTAGTTCCTGGTGTGCCCCTCTCTTTACTGCTGCCCTGGCCAGCTGTCCATATGGACCATATGAAAAGCCACATTAGACCTGCCACAATAAATCAATTAATCGCGTGATAAATTAAAACTGAAAGCTCAATAATTTCCTTTTGCAGGATGTATCGTTTTTCTCTTTTCTCGTTCTCTTTCTACCAAAACTTCAGTCTGGTATATTGGCCTGAACTAGCTCCTTTTTTTTTTATTATTTATTTATTTTTTTTAAGAATTATTTTGATACAGAAACTTCATAATTCATTTTTATTCATTGTTTCCGTTGTTTTTGTTTTGTTTACTTATTATTTTGGATATTTAAAATGTCTTCCAGTTCCACTGTTAAATATTCATTAAAATTGAGAGTTTATTGATCTTTGAGATGACTTGCTTGCATTATTATGCCATTACCATTATTGTTTTTGAAAATGGTCAACTTATTGTCCAGCAATTTTTGTTTTTGATCGTGACAAGCCCACATCCTTCTTCTAATTTACATTCCAGAGGGTTGGTGAAATGTTGAGAAACCAGTTTTAGAAGTTTCTCTTGCATAGCAGTTCAGAGACGTGGTCATTGCTTAGCTCAGTATGGCGCCTTGCACAAAGTGTTCGCAGGCTTAGATCTTTTTCCGCATTCTGTCACATTGCAATCACACGCTTTAATTTGTCTGCGATCTTATGTGATGCACCAACACAAAAAGTTTGTGCTTTTTTTTTTTTTTTTTTTTTTTATGAAAAAGTGCAGCATGCTTTTGGTGAATGTCTGTCAGCTTTGCACATCTAGACGCTTGGATTTCTGACATTCTCCTTTACAGAATAGCTCAGACTTTATCAGTTATCTTCAATTCACATTTTTTAAGTCTTGCCACAGTTTGTCAATCGATCTCAACTTTTACTGGTCAATTTTAGCATGCTAATTTGCATTGATCTGAAGTATTTCACTGTAACTCTGGCTTTTGGTTTAAGATCATCCTGGCTGGTTTTAGGGTTGTTAATTGGCCACTTTCCACTCTTTAATAACGGCCAGATTTCTGTACTTGTTAAGTATTAGCTGTGCTGTTGACGAGTTTTCCTGCCTGAGCTGTAGGTTTCTGCTGCTCCTCCAGAGTCACCGTGGGCCTCTCGGCTGCTTCCCTTATAATACTGACCTTGTCTCATGCAGCTTATGTGGACGGCCATATCTTGGCTTGCAGCTGTCCCATACTCTCCTTTTCCAAGTGATGGACAGAGCGGTGCTCAGTGAGACGTTCAAGGCTTGGGATACATAGCTTCAAAACCTAGTCCTGCTGTAAATGTAAATCCCTGACCTGTCTGATGTTCTCCTTGGCCACCACGATGCCGTACGTTCACTAATGTTATCTAACAAACCTCGAAGGCCGTCAGAGAACAGCTGGCGCTTTGCTGAGAAAAAATACACAGTAGTGTTATCTAAATTGATGACATTGGGTCTTATCAGAGTAAAGGGAGCTACAACGCACACTTGCCAGATTTTTTGTAAAAAAGAAAAAAAAAGAAACGATGCATAATTTTCCATCTACTTCTCAAAGTAGATGGAAAATTTGCTACTTTGCATTAGTTTATAACAGACTCAATAAAACGCACTGTGATTGTAAAAAGTTGGGGGGTCTGAACACTTTAGCATGTTGCTATAGATGCTCAAAGAACTGTGCGTGCTTGACTGCCATTCATCATCTGACTAACCCACTTCATTTTGAACTAAACTGGAGTTTTAATTAAGTTGAAATTGCCGCTTAATTCAGTGGTAGAGACAAATTACTCAGCCTTGCCTGTGATTGCCCAACCATATAATGCTTCCTTCTCATTTTCCTGTGCGACTCTTGCAGCTTAGTCAGGACTTGGGTGAAGTCTCTATTGCACACAGAGATTTTTATTTTTATTTTTTGAGAAACATTGACAGTAGAGTTAAAATTCAACTGGCTAATTGAAAACAAGACAGAAGCCAATGTTTTTCTTAAGGTCTTGGATCACATAATGATAATATTCATATATGACACAGCATTTATCCAGCAATATTTTCAGCTGATGTTTCTCATCCAACATCCACATTCTCTGTGTCAATCCCAACATGTGTCAGTGGGTGGCTTTTAGAGAAATGACTTGTTTGTAGAAGAAGTTATGAAAACATGCATACTAAAATCATTTGTATATCCTCCAGTGTAATTGTAGCCAGGCTCCAGTTTTCAGTCTACTGCTAAAATGGAAAAAAAAAAAAAAAAAACATTAGAAAATTGTAATGGTTGTGCAAGAAGCATCATAGTAAAGACAATGTTGGAAGAAAGCGCACATGATTTAGGGGCCGAGAAGTAAATATTTTCTGATTAGAAGTAAATGCTGGTTTAACACTTTTAATCAGAGTACGGTTTCACTGTTTAGATCTGAATGGATTACCAAAGTTAGCTATATTTACTAAATGTTTGAATAATATAAAAGTATTTTGAAGATAAAATCTTTAGAAACGTATTTCAATTCAGATGTGGCATACATTTAATTAGTATTTGTAGCTACTGAATACTAACACTAAATACTTCTTATTCCTCAGATTGGATTTAATTTTTCTGTGTTCAGTCCACTCTGTAACTAATCTGTGTGATTTTGGGTCATTGTCTATTTAATGACCCACTTGTGTCCAAACTTTAATTTTCTGACTGATGTTTAAAGTTGTTACATCAATATTTCCACATAATGTTTTTCCTCATGATTCCATCTATTTGATGAAAGTTTTCAGTCGCTCCTTGATGTAAAATCACTGCATCGTCATGATGCCGCCACCGCTGTACGTTAGCTGGAATGGTGCAAACTTCCTAATTTATCCTCATGTTACAGCAGCCAATACGGTCACATGTACTCCAATTTTAGTTTCCTTAGACCTTAATCTGTCTCTGAAGATGTCTCTGAAGTTCTTTGTCTCTGAGTTTATATGCAAACTAAAATGTGGATTTTTATTTGATCCTGTCCCTGGATTAATGTCTTTTTTTTTTTTTTAATTGCTGAGTGGCATTCCAGTTCTTGTTTCATTGTGGACAATAACACCATCCTACCCTCTTCGACCAGCATCTTATGATCTTTTGCTTTTGCTCTGGAGTTGATGCCCACCTGAACACTGAATTCATCAACTTCCCAAACAATACAGTGACTCAACATCCTCAAGATGTTTACGGTTGTGTATGATTACTTGACATTATACCTAGAGTACCTGGAGAGAACCCACGCATGCACAGGGAGAACATGGAAACTCCTTGCAGAAATCCTCGGGACCAGAATTCAAAACCAGGACCTTCTTGCTGCAAAGCAATGGTTCTACCTTCTGCCTTGCTGTTCAGGCCTGTACTTAAATTTCAAAATATTAGGAAGCTGATCCGAAACATAAAAGTGTAGGCTCATTTAACGTTGAATAGCTGTGTGTCATACAGTTCCATCCCCATAAGTGCAATAAACTCACTACTGAAACTTTTCTTGCGCGTGCTCTGAGCAGAGCGCTGCAGTTTGCTCTTCGAAAGACCCAACAAATGAATATCTGAATGGTAAATATTTGGTTTCCAGCTGTCACCGCTTTCAGGCCCAGTACGGTCAACAAGTATAAACCTTTGTGATTAAAGCGGTCTTTGTTTTGGGTAAATAGTTACCTCTCTAAGTTTTTCCCTTCTTGTTCTTTTTAAGCATTTAACTGCAGTAGTGAGTGATTTTTTTTCTTTTTTCAACAGTAATTTTCTCCAGTCTGCAGCATGTCGGTGCAACCAGTAAGGAGATCTGCTGCACATCTGAGAATCGGTGCACATTAGGTTGGACGCTGAGTGAAGCCAGGATGAGGAGAAAATATTTCTGAACACAAAAACACCGATGCCGTCTTTTCACAACTACAAATCTTTTCCCATTTTGTACATAGTTTCCCAGCAAACAGTCTGATCATAAACGTGTTTCTCATGCCGCTTATCTATTAGACGATCAATTATAAATGTCATACATAATTTTTTTTTCACATGAGGAGAAGTGCTGTATTGTTTAAACAAATGGCCCTGATTTTTATTATCGTTCAGATTCCCTCTAATAATCTGAGAGGGAATTGCTCATTTTATGCAGACGTGCACAAACCTCCAAAGGATTGTGGTAAAGGATCAAAAGTGAGCATAAAGTGTTCGTGGATTTAAAGATGTGTTGGCGAGAACTTTTGCAATTGGATTTAAAATGTTGTGGCTGTCTTGTTTACAAGGAAGTAATAAAAATCTCAAATGGTTTCTTTTTTTTTTTTTAATTCAGTCGTTTGAGAATATTGGATTTCCCACAGTGATGAGGTCTAAAGTGGCGCTGTGAGTTACAAAGAAGAGGACATGATGCTTTTAAAATAAAAGAACTACTGTAAAGAGTTGGTGGGGTTCTTTTGGGGGGTTTTTTATTTTAATTTTTTATTTGTTGCAACTGTCTTTCTTCCTCCCCTTGTTTCTACAAATACACGCATTTGTGTTTTTGTGTTTGCTTTGTGTGTGTGTCTCTGTGTGAGTGTGGATCTGTCCTGACCGTCAGCCAATGCTACAGAGCGACCCGAGTCTTCTTCCTCATTTGGTAAAAGAGGAAATATGAGTCAAATGGACACAATTGGTTCTAATAAGATGTGACCAGCTGCACAGGAAAAAAACCAGACTGACATGCCAACAGAAAACATCAATACAATCTGTCTGATTTGTTTCCAAGGCATGTTGGAAAAAAAAAACCTAATTTGCATGTCTGTCTTTTTCTGTAGGCCTCTTCCAGGGCCGCAGGTGCATAAAGGGCATGCAGACAGCTTCTGCAAATATTAGTGAGAGAATGGGTCACTTTCAGGAAACTGATGTTCAATAGGACGAGTCTGAGTAGTATGACATCTGCCAAGATGGCAGCTTCCATTGTGTCAAATGTAAAGTTCGTTTGAGCGAGGATTATGTGTATTAAGATGATTTGGACAATTTCATAATCCCAACTCTACGGGAACAGTTGAAGATCGTCTCTTTATGTGGCAGAGAGCACAAAGTTATACCTTAAAGACATGGGTGTGTGAGTTTGGTGAGGAAGTTGACTTGTCTTCACAAAGTTCAGACTTTATCTCTATATAACCATTTCTGAATTAATTAGAGCAGAAGCTCAAAGCAAAAACTTTTCCTCCAACATTGGTGCCTGAGCTCACAAATGGACTTCTGGGAGAATGGTCAAATATTCCCATGAACACGGTCATGGGTCTTGAAATGACACAAATGCAACCAGGTTGTAGGAAACCTCTACAGGAGAGTGAGGCTTGTAAAGCTGTGAACTGTGGCCCATTATAACATTAAACACCACAGATCAAAAATGAGACGTCATAAAGTTCATAAACAGATGAATTCAGATAAGAACAGATTATACACTACACTATAGTAATGATATATCCACTACATAACGCTACAGTAGATGATTCTAACTTCCTAGTATGTCTCACAGTGATATTTGAGTTATATTCTCCTGTCAAGACGATACAAGTTTATACTGTCCTCAAACAAACTGCTGTAAATTAGTTCCCGCATACGTTTAATCTTTTTTTTTAAATACTGTAAAAATTCAAACGAGTAATATATTTTGAGACATGGTAAAAGTTATGCATCCATCATGTGGTTTGATAATTCATACAAAATGCTCCATGCTTGTCCTGATGTCTTATTCCCAAGGGATTTTAGGTTGAAGCAGGAGATTGATGACAGATTGGTTGCAGCAATGTGGGAGGTGCAGCAGCTTTTAGTGGTGGTGGGGAATAAAAAACCTAAGCCAAGATGGAAAGGCTCTCGGTTTTTTTTTTTTTTTTTATCTTTCACCTATTTTTGTGAGATGTGTATCATGAGTGAAACAAGGCTACAAGCAGCTGAAATGAGCTCAGCCTTATAGAGACGGTGTGAGGAGTACCAGAGCAGAGCTGCTGTTCCTCAAATTAAAAAGGAGTCGGTCCAGATGGTTTGGTCATCCGATCGGGATGCTTCCCGGCCGTCTTCCTTGGAGGTTTGTCCTGCTGTACAGGAGGCCACAGCGAACACTCACCACCTGCCGGAGAGACCATCACTTCCCACTCTAGCCTGGGAATGTCTTGAGGCCAGAATACATTCTGCGCTCCTCAAAGAGATCAATCAAGATGAACGCAATAGAGTTTTGGTGTCGGTAAATCGTCCCGGTTGTCAAAAATATGGTTGAAACTTTTGATTTTCAAAAGATTTGCAATGCTTTGCCAATGACATAGCATTATAATAATCTTATAATCTTATTGGGAGGTTATTACAAAATGTTCTTATTAAATGTAACAGTCTCTGTTAGATTATTGGTTGCTGGAAGGTCGAAGGGCTGAATTTGGAAGTTGGCGTTCAAAGAAAAAACACATTTTCCTTTAGTAAGCAGGGTAAATTGCTGCTCACGCCCACTTTAAGCGATTGCATAAAGGTCTGCCTCCTCAGAAGACAGATGTGAAGTAAAACATATTTCAAAACTGTGTTACTACGCATGAACGACAAGACGGCAGTCCGCCAACAATGTTGAGGGGCCAAAAGCTGATGGCTACGCAGCAGAAACGTAGTGATTGTCATTTCCCTCAGAGGTAACCTGAACCAGGCTGGAGGACAGCCGCTACATTTCATTTCCTTGTGTTTCTCCCTGCAGAGAGGGACTTCACCAGTCTATGTGAGAAGCAGCCCATCGGTCGGCTGCTGTTCCGTCAGTACTGTGACACCCGGCCAGAGCTGAAGCGCTGCATCGACTTCATGGACGCTGTGGTAAGAGCAGAGTTTGGTAGCATGTATTTGCATTTACTCGGTTATTATTTTTACCACACTGTACTTTTGTACTTTTTAATATGGAGTTTGGCTTCTCTTTAGTGAAATTTCTGGATACTCTATGCACCGTGAATGAAGAACAAGCTAGTTTTGAGCAGAAATTCACCAGACACAGACAAACATCTTAACTTTTATATTGAAACAAACAGATGTGGAAAAATGTTTCTATTGCTTGATTTTATTATTTTGTAATTATGCTGTTTGTATAAATTATTTCCATTTTGTTCTTTAAAATTCCCACATAACTTTGTTTTGGTCTGTCTGACTTAAATTTTGACCAAATACTTTAACAATTTCCCTTCGCGGCCTTTGACAATCCCACAGCTGTCCCAGATGCTCTCTTGCTTGTCGTGTTTTTCCCTCACATCGTCCATCTGTCAGCTGGGTCTTGGCCTACATCGGGCCGTGCAGAACGAGAAATGGGAGCGGTAAACCGGCGCTCTGCCTGCATGGGTGGGTGATTAGTGACTTTGGTTGTTAAAGAGCAGACCCCTCCTCTTCCTCTCTGCACTCCTCCATGAGGTCAGTCCCACGTCAGAGGCAGTTCCCCTGGGTGAGCAAGCAAACACAGGCCCGAGCTTGTGTCTAGGCCCCTGGTGGTATGCAAGAAAGGAAACACAGGGGGTGAGGGGGGTCGTGCCTGTTTAATGAGGACCTATGTTAGGGGTTTTCACGGTGTGCAGGCACACTGCAAAAACACAAAAAATCTCACCAAGTGTATTTGGTCTAGTTTTGAATGCAAATATTGTAAAATAAGACTAAAAACTAACTAGTAACTTTTCAATTTCAAGAAATAGTATGATATGAAATGGAAAAAGTTCTAGTGCCAGATTTTTTCCAACTTATAGAAAAAAAAGAAAAAAAAAGTCTTGTTCCATTGGCAGACTAGTACTTTTCATCAATATTAAGGAATTACTTACTTTAACCAAGCTCTTATGTGTTGCTGAACAATTTGCTTTGTCTCATTTCAAGTGTAGTATCGTTACACTAGAAACTAGACCAAAAATACTTGGTAAGACTTTTCATTGCAAGCACTAAAAATGCACCTATTTGAATAAATCTCTAGCGTTATGTGTGTTCTGCCGTTTCCCCTCCGGAGTGTCACGTTGCTGTGATGCATATTTGCAGCGCTCGGTCCTCTTCCTCTCTGCAGAGCTTGTTTTCAAACAAAACAGGCGGCTGGAGGTGGTCAAACTCCCAGACCGTTTCCCCACGTACGGCCATATTTGACCAGAGGCGCAGCCCGTCATTCTGTCGGGCAACAATTGTAACAAATGAAGCGTGAAGATGAATAAAGTTGTCGTTTCGCAGAGTTCCTTTCATTACTTTCTCCTTTTCTCTTCTTATCCCGTTATTTTTTTTTTCTGGATTCAGGGCCTCCCATTCTGCCCGTCTCTCTCTCTCCCCTTATTTGGAGAAGTATTAAAGATGGCTGAACGAGCGTGGCTTAGCATGGCGTTGCTGCTCACGTGTCTGTTTCTCCTCCGACAGGCCATGTACCAGCTAGCTCCCGACGAGAAGAGGAGGGACTGTGGACTGAATGTATTAGACACATACTTTAATAACGGGGTAAGACGCATGAACATGTTTACTCTGATTCAGAACCAGTTGACGCGGTTTTACATCTTAAACTTCCAGCGAGGCGTTGTAAGAGTCAGTGTTAAGTAATTTATATCTGAAAATGCAGGTTTGCCCTGATGGCTTCACGTTGTACAGATGCAAAACATTTCCCCCCCCATTTGTGAGGATCAGCAGATAATGAAATTACTGTGCTGTGAGAAACACAACTTTGTGTTCTTGCAATTGTCACTGCAGTGATTTCCACCAAACTAAGCTTTCCAGTAATGTGTTTGGTCACGCTGATGGATTTTACTGTCCTTTATGGCTACAGCTAATTTCAGATTACTTAGGAGAGAGTGCTAGGGATGATTTAGTGTAATCCATATCCAAAGTGAACTTTGGTGGGACTAAATTATCTTTGTCATTCTCTGTTGATCAAATTGTGCCCAGGATTTCTACACAATCTGGAAAACAATGATGTCTGATTTCAGTATTTCCCTGATCTGTATTACAGAGTGAAAAAGACAAACAGACAATGACATTTTTTTTATTTATATTTATATTGTCCTTCATTCATTCTTTTTGACCGTCCTTCTTTCTTTACTTCCTCTCTTCCTTCCTCATTTCCTCTCTTCCTTCCTCGTGTTCCTTCTTCTGCTCTTTTGTTTTCCTTCTTTACTCTCTGTTCTTACTCTTTCTTTTTCTCTTTTGCTTTCTTTTTCTGACTTTCTGTCTTTCTTTCTCTTTCTCCCCTTCTTGTTCACTTCTGTTCTGTCCACAGAGGCTCACAGGCAACTTGTATTTTATTTTAAACATGACTGAAAACTTTGATAATTTTAGAGTGGAAAATGTTTATGTATCATCAATACATTACTGGTGTAAAGTATTTTAAAACCCACTTTATTTTCAAGTGAATCCTCCCCCCCCCGTCTCATCTTGTGTTTCTTTGTCTCCTTCCAGTCGGCAGCCCATCTACCCGACATTCCCCAGGACGTTATCGCTCGGTGCCGGGAGAGGCTGGAGCAGAGTCCATGCAAGGAGCTCTTCAACGACTGCACCAAGTAAGTCTTGAAACTCAGCCCTCGTCCTCCAGCTGCGATTGGACTTGCGCGCAGCAACAAAACGTGTATAGATCGCTCGCGACTTACCTCTGCCATCGATTGTTGCCGTCAGTGTACAGAGCCAGCGGCTCCATTGGGGACGGTTTGTGTTCTCGCGGCACCTTCTCGTCTTTGGTAATGGCGGGACAGCTGACACCTGGGGTTATGCAACACTCGTAAACACGCACGCACGCACAAACGCAGCACTGGGCAGGGAAAGCATCCGGACGGCTGGCATGGAAACAACAGTCACCTCAGTCTTCCTCGTACGCGCAGGTTGACAAACACGCACGCCGGTGCAGGTGTTTGTGCTTCCTCCGCTGAGAGCCAGAGGAAGCAAACAGACTGGCTCTTTTTTACTGCACTCATGTACACACACACACACTATTACTTGTATACTGCTGTCTAACTTTGTTTTACCTCAATAAGTGCTGCCGGAAAAACCATGACCTTCATGGTACGTTGCATCATGTACGTGGTAGTAACACATGATGTCAAGGTCATCAGTAATTCATATATAACGTTTTGTTCTCTGATAAATGCAGTTAAAGCTGAAAACTGAGAACAATTAAGTTACAGGTGATGTATGTTCCAGGTGTATCACTGGTTTGCTTGAATAAATTAGCAGAAATTTGGCACAGTAACTGGTGGGCTTGATATTATCATATAACCTTTGAAAAAAATCTTCCTTTTGCATTAGCTGGCACATTATTTTACAATCTACATGCAGGTGGACTAGATTTACTAATATGTGAATTCTGGAGGATTTTTGGTTTACAAAATAAAACATGAAGCATAAATCCATTTTCTTCTTCATCGGTAATTCTGTTTTTCTCATATAGGTTGCTATTTCTTAAGCATTCAGTAGATTGATTTCAGCTCCCAGTATGCCGGAATAATATCATGGCTGCTGAAATGGACCTTTTGTATCATAATTTTTTGGTATTGTGGCAATATTGTAAAAACATTTTTTACTTGTGAATATAACAGTCATGTAAATGACAAAAAAATAAATAAATTGCTGGACGATAAATTGTTCCAGACGGCATACTAATGCAAGAACACATCCTCAAAGATTAATAAACTTTAAATTCGGATGAACATTTAACACTGGAATAGGAAGAGATTTTAAATATCCAAAATAAACAAACAAAACAACAGAAACAACAATTAAATTAATTATGAAGTGTCTGCAAACAATATTTTCCTTAAAAAATTGCCAGTTGAGAGCAAAACACCAGATTGAAAAGGTTTAACATCCAGTTTTTGGTGGAAAGAGAGAAAAAAAAGAGAAAAAAACGATAAATCAGGCAAATAGAAAATATTGAGCTTGTTTTAATTTATCATGCGGTTAACTGAGTTATTGTTTATTGCGACAGGCCTCGTCATGTTGTATAATCAGGGCTATCTTTCCTCCATCCAGAATTGGTACAGGTCCAGTATAAAGAAAAGGGAAGTTAAAATCTCTGCTGAGTCCACACATCCTGGACACAAACTGTTTAGAGCTTTACCTAACGTCAGTACAGCAGTTCATTTCTTGTTTGTTTGCTTTTTTTTGTCATGTCGTATAATGAATGGACAGTCGTGATCATTTAATCGTGGTGAATAAGTCCTGATTTTACTCTTTCTGGTTGTCTGCTGATACGGTTTCTAAGCACCGGCTCCAAAGTCAACTGAAGCACTGCTGATGGATTTATCTTTCTGAATGTCTTCACGGCTGGTTGGAAACGAGGCTCATATAAACCACACAGGTTGATGAAAATCAGACTGGGAATACTGGGATCCAACTCTGACCTCTTTCCGTACCATCCGGTGTTTCTGTTGACGATTTAACCACAGATGATCTGCTCCAATGTGTGTTTTCGAGACACTTCAGCGTCTCGGTGGTTCTAGAGAGCGAGCGCTCATTAGAGCAGCTAACCTTGTACACCTCAAATATGTTGTTGATATTTTCTCGCCAGCAGACTGTTTTATTTCTTCCAACCTGTTTCCTGGAAACATGTTTCATGTTTGTGTAAGGATTTAGTGGCTGTATTGTGACTCGAGGGACATTTCCATATTTTACACCCTCTTAGGTTGTCCACTTTTGAATGAATCACCTGGCAGGTACAAAAGTCTTGGCTCACCCTACTTTGCTTGCGAGTAGATTTTCTTGAGATCTTTTAAAGGGACTTCAGCAAAGTTTCTCAAACAATCTTCTTTTGTCCAGGACTGGGCAGAAAATGAGTGGAAAAAGAAGAAAATATTAAATTGTGGAATAAAGACAATTTAAGAGAAAAGCAGAAAAGTTTGACTCCTCAAGTTTCCATTTCTCCACGATCATTCTGCTTTTAGATTCCCTCCGTGTTTTTAAATGAAGTGCCGTGCCTCAGCTGTAGGAAACGTGACTTCTGGCAGAACATTTGCTCGCTCCTGCATATTCCTTCCTGTCCTGTCCAACATAGTGTTATGTCATAGCCTGAGCATAGTGTCACCCTTCAGTGCAGTTTTCCCTCATCCTCTCATTTCTCTTCTCTCTCCGTTTGCGCCACATAGACCATGATCCAGCGCAGCTTGGTCATGGCGTGGCTCTTTAAGCTTTAAACCAGGAAGATTTGAAGAGGAAAGATATTAATCGGAGGGATTGTGTTCCTGAAATCCTGTTGACAGCTTGTATGTATATTACTCTCATACACAGAGAATCTGTGCTGCACAGAGACATAGCATATGTTTCTTTCTATCTCAGCAGGGGGGCTTTCCTTGTGGAAACTCTGAAGGGTTTTGGTCAAAGCAGCGAGCGCTGACCACAGGCAGCTTTACTTGCCTTGCTTAGTGTTAAAGTATTTTCAAATTATGGTTGGGGAAAAAATTTTTGAACCCAACATCAGCATCACGTCATCATTTTGGATATAGAGGTCGGACATTTGCTCTGACTTTAGCTTCTGTCTGTGAGTAGCGAGTTAAAAAAAAGAGCTTTTTTCTGTAACTCGCAGGTTTTGTGAACAGAGGAGTGTTACGGTTTTCTGTACCTGCAGAAATTTGCTTGATGTTGATGAGATGACAGCAGTTGATCAAACCACAGTTGTGGAAGATCTGAAGTTATTTCAAGATTTATTGTGAAATATTGTGGCAAAAACTTTAACAGAAATGTAAACGTGTAGCTTGAGTGTAAATTATATGGATGATTTATCTTATTAAATAATACATCATTTAGCAGAATAAACTGTATTTTGCTGTATTTAAGGTTTTGAGCAGGAAGGTTCTAGATTCAAATCCCACACAGCATTTCTTTGCCGAGACTTCATGTTCCCCAAAGCATACATGGGTTCTCGCCAGGTACTCCGGCTTCCTCCTGCAGTGCCAAAACAAACGTGTGAGGTTAATTTTCTTCCTTACTTAGACATGTGTGCTGATCCGTCCTCTCTCTCTGCTGTTGTAATGGACTGTCCACTTGTCCAGGTCATCTTATTTATCATGGTTAAAGCTTTTTGCATTTATTTTACTTATTTGTTACAAATATTCTGTATTTTACAGCTGGTCTTTGGATTGTATTAAGTAATATGTCATAAATACCATTGCATAGTTTGACAGTACTGAAATATTTCCCATCTTGTGACACTTTTATTTTACTTTATTTCTATTTTACTTAACTTTAGTTTTTTTTTAAGTTTTATTTAACTTATTTATTTCAAATTATTTTAGTTCAAATGATTGTGACGTAAGCCTGCCACAATAAGCAACAAGTCAATTAATCACATAATAAATTAAAATGAGCTTGTTAATTCCCATTTGCATGATTTTGTTTTTCTCATGTCTCTCTTTCTTAATGACAAATGGCTTCAGCCTGCAGCTCTCAACTGTCCCCGTTTTTGAAGGGTGGTTGTGTCTACAGAGACTTCAGCAAATGTGTGTGTTTTGTTTTAGTGTGGATGTTTAAAATGTTTTCCAGTTACAGTGTTAAGTGATTGTTAGAAATTAAAGTTTATTGGTCTGAGAGACGCTGTACTTGCAATATTATTCCATTACTGTTATATTACTCGAAAAATGATCTCAAAATAACAATATTATCGTATTCTGAGACAATTAATTGTCCAGTAAAATTTATCGTGACAGAGGAGTTACATTTTTAAAGCGTGCTTTGTCGTCCACAACCCAGATTTCTGCTCTAACCTGGAGCTGCCTTTATTCTGAAGCATCATAATGTTTTATCACTGTACAGCCTTGTCTGGGCAGCACAGCACAGCTTATTACTTACATATGAAGGGAGTGTTACAGAAGTCAAAGAAAAGAGCCAACTCATCTTCCCAGATTGTCAGTTTTCTGACATTTTCCCAAGAGGCAGTGCCACTTTACGTTTTAAGTGTGAAATCCACAAAGCATTTTCTAAATTTTTTTTCTTTGAGGTCTAGATTTTTGTTTGATGTGTTCAAATAACACAACCCACTTCCCCATTGACTTCGTAGTTACATTATATTTACTGTTCTGTGTAAAATCATATCCCGACCCAGTTCAAAGGCAGTTTGTATTTTTCACAGTGTTAAAACCTGGTTGTTGTTGTTTTTTTTGTTTGTTTTTTTTTATCTTTCCACTGAAAGTTGCTGTGAACAGTAACTCAGCCAGCAATGCACAAAATTACAGGGCTGCACAAACGTAAACACATGCTGGGGAGTAGATTGTGATTTAATGTTGCTCTGCAGCCTGGTGAGAAGTTCGTCTTATCAGAATAATCACAACCCCTCTTTCTGTTCTCCCTCCCCCCTCCAGAATAGTTCGCGATTATCTGAGCGGAGCTCCATTTTCCTCCTACCAGGAGTCCATGTACTTTTCTCGCTTCCTGCAGTGGAAATGGTTGGAAAGGTGGGTAGAGCCGGCAAACGCAAAGCATCCACTGTGATCTTGTTTATGGAGAACATTTAGACTGTACTGCTTTCTCTTGGTCTTAGAAAATGGCTGACACCAGAGCCTATTAGTCATATAAGTAGCAGCAGCAATGTTTGCTCTAATACATAAAGGTGGGGCTGCCAATCAGTCTGTCTCTGCGAGAGGTTAATAATTTATACTTTGCATAATGGTTGGAGGAAAAGAGCAGGATGGAAACAGCAGTCATCAGAGTGGATTAATAATAAATTAGACCATTAATCTGTCTGCTACATCACATGGTGTGTCAGAGTGACATCAGCTGGTATATTAAGCCCCTTTTCTCTCCTTTAACACTTTTCTCTCCCGTTTTTAACATCTTCTTCTTGTTTTTTTTTTAATTAATTAATTTATTTTTTTTGTTTGTTTTTGTTTTTTATCCCTGCAGGCAACCTGTAACCAAAAATACCTTCAGACATTACAGAGTACTAGGAAAAGGTGGATTTGGCGAGGTAAGATCAGGTTGATTGTTGTGTAACTGTGTAATATTTAATATTTAAATAGAAAGGCTCATGTTCAGATTCACATGAGCCCATTTTGCTCGCTTTCTCAGGTTTGTGCCTGCCAAGTACGTGCCACCGGTAAGATGTACGCCTGTAAAAAGCTGGAAAAGAAACGGGTGAAGAAGAGAAAAGGTGAAGCAATGGCACTAAACGAAAAACGCATATTAGAAAAAGTTAACAGTAGTTTTGTAGTAAGTACGACTTTTTTTCTTATTCAACCTTTCCCTGAATTGCATCTGTGTTGTATGCATGCATGCCTGGCGCTTGCGGCTGCAGGATCCTGCAAATGAAAACAAATGACGTGTTTGCAAATCCTTTAATCGTCACCTGCTAAAAGTTGGATGCAGCAAAACTGGAGTTCTGCTTGTTTGGCTTTAAGGAGAGAGATTTATTACAACAAAACCACAGAAATAATGTCTTGAATGATTTCAGGAACACGTAAACATTCGGACCACTTATGTTCCTCGAATTCATTAAATCAAAGTCATATTCAGTATTTTATGTAGAGGATGCAAACACCTAAAATTTGGGTTTATTTGCAGCATGCCGTCAGCCTCAAATGTTTTAGTATTTCCTTGAAACTGATTGAACATTTATTCTTGCCAACAAATTGTCATGGTTTTATGCTATCGTCTGCAAGTCAGACTGCGTTGCAGATAAACACACACTTAAAACCAAATGCATTCTCAGTGTCTGACATGAAATGAGTCGGTTGGGATTGATAAAATTATTTCTATTTTCTAAATTCCAGAATATTGACTGCATTCTTTAGATTTGTATTTTATTTCAATTTGTTCATCTGTTCAAACATTTCCATACAAGCGTAAGCAGCATGTCCTGCCATCATTCCACCCAGGAAGGGCCCAGAGATAAAGCTGTCTTGGTTTGTATAAACCCCATAAAAACATCCAAACATCTTGGACTAGATTTAGCCAGAATCTTCCCGACAGCGTCGTCATCCATCGTGAAACGAGTCCTGTACCGGTTTTGGGCTGAAAGGCCACTCGGCGAGGAAGAAGCCGTTGCTCCACAAACAACAAAGAAAGCCAGATTACAGTTTACAAATGCACACAGGGACAAAGACCTTCAGTTTTGGAGACACGTCCGGTGGTCCGATGAGACTAAAGTAGAACCGTGGGACATTATTCCCCTTGATTGGAAGAATAATGGGGAGGCTTACAAACCAGAGAACATCATTCCAACTGTAAAGTACAGTGTTGGCAGCATCATGATATGTGTGGACCGAACGTTTGACAAAATACATGGCCTCATGATGAAGGCACACTTTCTCAGCTAGGAAGTTGAAGCTTAGGCTTAAAACAGACAGTTATCATAAGCATAGTACCAAATTATTAACAAAGTAGCTTAAGGACAACAGAACCAATGTTTTATGGGGGCCATCACAAAGCCCTGATCTCAGGCGTTTGGAAAAATTTGGTCAGAGCTTAAGAAGTTTGTGTCTGTGAGGGAGAGAATGAGTAGACTAAGTTCATAGATCTATCAAATAATTAAGGGATGTGTGCATTCACCGAAAATTGAAATAATAAAACTTCTCTTTCTTTTATTCTGGCTCCTAGTAGATGCAGACATTTAACTGACCTAAAAACAGAAAACTTGTATTTTGATTACATGTCAGACAACAGAGAAGTGATGATCCTCTTCTCGTACAATGTGTGCAAATATTTGGTCTCGGCTGCATACTTTTTGGGGGGAGGAAAAGTCAAATGAAGTCCAGTTTCTGAATGCTCTCTTTTCTCTTGCTGTCCATAAGCTCTAGCTAACGCAAACGTTTTTACCCGTATCAGCCTTTTACTTGTTTTCTTCCCAATAAAACAATCAAAAAAGAAATGGAAATACCTAGTTTTATATAGTTACCCTGCTGTATGTTGATATCGACTCTCAAGCTCAACTGCACAACCAGGAATGTGTGTTTCTCTTTCCATTTGCTCCAGGTGTTTACACAAACATACATCACTGCAGGAGAAGAACGTGTACTTTTGCTACGATTTACTTCTGTTAAATAAATCAGTGAATGTTGGAAGTTTGACATATTTATAATTCTTTTAAATCTCAGACGAGCTGGATGGACAGACCATTCTGAGATAATATAGAGCACAAAAAATGTAGTCTAATATTGATCTTTATTGTCCACCAACTAATAAATTAGCTTGTTCAACCAACATTGATTGGACATAAAAATCACTGTAAAAACAAAAATAAAACTTGATTTGGATTGCAGCATCGCTTTTCAAAAGGCGATGCTGCATGTCCTGCAGAACTCATGCTCACAATAGCCTAAGCAATAGCTATGTGTGTGTATGTGTGTGGTTATTGACTTCATTGCTGTGGATTACATAATGTTGTGTTGTATTGCCCATGTGGTCTTATGACTCGGACTGCTAGACGGCCTTTTTCAGATTTGTTCTCGATAATGATCACATATAATTTTGGTGTAAAGATTTGCACTTCATTAGGAATGTAGTGGAACAAAGATCAGAGCTTTGACATCTGCAGCAACTTCACTGCCAGACACAAAATCTTACCAAATATTTATGGTCTAGTTTCTTGTGCAAATATCTTAGTTTTGTCTTACAAGTAGCTCTCCACTGGCAGATTACCCCAACAAGTAGTTTTTTCTTCAATATTAATGAATTATTGATTTAAAACAAGCTCCTATCTATTGCTGAAACGTTACTTGTAAATTAGTTTTGTCTTATTTCAAGCATACTAAAATATTTGCGCCACAAACTAGACCAAGAGCACTTGGTAAGATTTTGTGCTTTCACAATGTTGGAGTCCTTTTTTCACAACAATCCAACAAGAATTGCATTTGAAAAAGGATTCTGATACGGATTTAGATTGCTGTGTGGAAATCACTTTGACCGTCCCCTGTGGTTACGCGTACAGGCTGTCGCAGAACGACGGTATTGATGTTTCGCTCGGCAGCGCTGTGCCTCGAAGCCTCTTCGTTCTCTCCACTTGTAGCCAACGGCTGTGTTGAGGTTGTGCAGAGTGTTGGATTAGTCGATTTCTGATGCAGCATGAGTTATGTTGTGCGCCCTTGATTTGAGTGAGTCATGGTAGAGGCATGCTCATTCTCACACACACACACACACACACACACACACACACACACACACACACACACACACACACACACACACACACACACACACACACACACACACACACACTCGCACACAGAGGTTGGAGTGGGTATGTTGCTGAACATCAGACTTGCAGCTTCAGTCACCTGGGATTGGCACATGTTTTTTTTACGCGTGTGTGTGTGTGTGCGCGCGCGCGTGTGTGTGCATATGTGTGTGTTGGTTCTGGGTGCTGCAGGCAGAACTGATGACTCTTGATGTGCCTCTCTACCTACAAGAGCAGTACAGTTGCCTGGAAACGCTGACCAAACAGCAGCAGCGAGGAGAAGAGTCAAGTGCTCTCTCCAAGTCCTCGTTCCTCTCTCTCAGTATTGTTCTTTACCTTTTTGTGATTGGTGCATACTATTAGTCAATGCATACCATTAGCCTGCTGCGTGTTTTACACAATGAGCTTTCAGTGTGGGAGGATACATGGGAATTTGAGCCACAGGGGTGATTCTGCTCTGATGTGTGTAGCAGGGGAAGTGAGGTAGCGCTACCGCACTGTGGTGCAGTTTGTTTCCCATCTTTTTGACTTGCGCTTTACTCTAATATCCCTATCAGTGTTGATGCAAGCACAAAATAGACGGCAGTATAAAGGAAAGTAGCAGTAGTAAGTTTTGCTTGGATTTAATCGGTAAAACTATTTTTTGTGCTTGTGCATTTCAAAGGTGGTTCAGTAAGTACTGCAGATATAGATTTTTCTTTTTTATATGTACATATGTAATTTGATGAATTTTTATTATTTAAAACAATTGTATTTTAAGGCTGCAAGGTAGAGTAGTTGATAGCGTTGTTGCCTTATGTTTGAACCCCTGCAAGAACTAATAGGTGTAGATCAGGGTTGTCCAAAGTTGGTCCTCGAGGGCCGGCATCCTACATGTTTTAGTTCTCTCCCTGGTTTAGCACACCTGGATCAAATGATGACTCATTAGAGGCCTAACAGGAACACTGACGAGCTGAAAAGATTGTTACTACCACCAGGGAGAGAACTAAAATGTGTAGGATGCCAGCCCTTGAGGACCGACTTTGGACACCCTTGGTGTAGATGATGAATGGATGAATTTTGTTCATTTTGTCTAGTTTTAACTCTTTTTTTTTTTTGGTTGTTCAAATCCTTATCAGAATCCTTTAGTCTAAATTGAAAAATGCGAATAGAATAAAAATGACAATTGGCGGCTAAAAATCAAAAATCAGATTAGATTGTCTCCGTTTTTTGGGTCATTTAATGTTTTTATAGTGAAATTACACTACATCCTTGTGGTGGGCTTTTATTGCATTGTTTATTTATCATGAAAAATTTCTTATCACAGTAAGTATTTTTGATTTATTGTTGCCTTGATACATTTCTATTAATCACGTCAAATACAAAACTAAACTTACAGTATCGTCAGAAATGATGTTTTTACTATTTGTTCCACAAAAGCATCAATAAATGTCAGTAAATTTAAAAATTAAATTAAGTTACGGTGTCCAGTTTTACTAAATCAGTTGACTTTTTTAAGTTTCCTTTTTCAAATGGGTATGTTTCTCAAAAGTAGTATTTGTGTTTGAGGTTTTATGAATGCCGAACCATGCAGTCACAGCCGTACAGTTGCCTAAAAGAGAAGCGATCATTTATTTTTATTGTTACAATTGTACCATAAAATAACACAATAAAATTCTATATGCTGGATGTTTGTTGCTCACTTGGCCCATAGGAACGTTTTCCTTCCCTCCTTGTATTTTCTCCCTCTACACGCTCCATAGCAGATGGGATCCCTCCTGATGGCAGCAACATTTTACACAACTGCACATGCACACACTGTACCCTGTGTGTCACTGACCCACAGCAGGGAAGTGAGGAGAAGGGGGGAGGCTTGTGGGAAAGAAGGAAAAAGGAGAGTGATTGATGATGGAGCGAGAGCAACAAGATGGATTTTCCATCTCTGGGATACGTCTTCTTTGGTTTTCACGTTGTGTACGTTCCTGACAATCCATTTGGGATAATTGATGAATATTTGGGGAGCATTATACAACTCTGATATTAGAGTTGTGCCCCATCCTCTCATTTCTCTCTCTTTATCCAACTCCTCCCACCCGGTCTCTGATCCAGGTTCATTACCGCTTCTGTAAATGTATCTCTTTGTTTTTTTCCCTCCCTCCTCCAGGTTAGTCTAGCTTATGCCTATGAGACCAAGGACGCGCTGTGCCTGGTCTTGACCTTAATGAATGGTGGTGACTTAAAGTTCCACATCTACAACATGGGAAACTCTGGCTTTGACGAGCAAAGGGCCCTTTTCTACGCTGCTGAGATCTGCTGTGGCCTTGAGGATCTGCACCGCGAGAGGATAGTCTACAGGTGACGCTTTACTTGCTGAAGGTTTTCGGGGATATTCTGAGGATGCAATCTGTTGTTCCAGAGAAAATGTTTCTGAAGGACAATTTGATTTACGTACAGATTCTTAGAAGGCATAAAGCGCCTGTCAAAATCAGTGAGAAATGGGAGCATAAACACAGGTGCTCATAGAAGAAAAAGACGCCGCTAAATCTCCAGGCCTCAAGCAGCTATAACCGCAAAAACATGTTCATTGATCTCTGCGTGTGTCAGAGGAAACAGCTGTCTCTGTGGTTTCTGTTCGCACTGCTTCAGTTCAGGCTTGAGTCACTGATTTGAGGTCAATTTCAGATCTCTGGTTTTGACCTGCTGATTGCATCGGATGATTCTGATTCATTTTTAGGAGCCGTAACAAGCATCGTTGAAAATGTCTTTCCATTTTTCCTGCCGTGAGCTACGCTTATTATGTTTGGTGGGAGCTTAGGTGAAGTCGTGCTGCTGTGTAAGAGAGCAGTTACTGTAAAACAGAGTTTTATAAATTCAAAACAGGACAAAATGAGGTGGAGTTGACAGTTTAAGCATACGATTTGCAACCTTTACAATCCTAAGAGCTACATTTGGCCTTAGTCCAGCTAAATAAACTTCAGAGCCACAAATGTTACATGACTTTATATGAAAGAAAAAGACAGCCTATATTTTTTTGGCAAATTTTACTTCAGGAAATTTGATGTCATTTTCTTAGAAACACATTTTCTATCTGTTTTAGGTTCTAAAATCCAGAAAAACATAAAACATTAGCAAAGAAAACAAGAAGATGGGTACAGTTTTTTTATTTGGGATGTTGAAAATCATGAACAATGGAGAAAAGAGCTTATAGTTTCAAACATGACAAAAAAAATTGTAGTAGTAGTGTCATTCTGTCATGGAAAAAAAATCTAACTGGTAAAACCATTATTTGGTACTAAATTTCTAAACCTTAGTTGATTCATTTTAAGCCAGTTATTAAGAGCTATTGTGGAAGGTTTAAAGAGCTGCAGGTTGCAGACCCGCAGTTTAAGCTGTCGATAGCATCTTACAGTAGTAGTTAGCATGGCTGACAGTGTTAGCGTTGACATAAAAATCATGATTCCTTCCTGAAGAACGCCAACTCTCACCTTAACACACTCTTAAAGGTTGCCCACATTTCTAAATCCAGCAGAAGCCAGCATTAATATCAGTTTTAACCAAACCGGCACAAAAAGTGCTTAAAGTTGACGTCCTATATCAGATGGCTCCATTTCGTCCCTGAAGCGTCGGACCAGTCGTCACCTGTTGAAGTCTCGCTCTCTGTTGGAACAGCCTGGTTAAACAGCTAGCATGGCTCTGTTAAAATACAGCTAAAATTAATAAAAATTAATGAGTCGTTGTCCCTCAGTACCGACTACAACGCCACAGAGTGTTAGAGTTAGCAAGACCATGTAGCACTAAAATATGGTGAATAGAAAAAGATAGGATTTTTTAGTTTCTGACCAGCAGGTAAAGCAGAAAAAAATCGTCCATTTCTAATCCACCTCCACTTTCTCAGTGTACCTCTGAAAACACGGTTTTGAAATTGAATTATTTTCTGCTCAGCCCAGTCAGGCTGAAAATTGGTGTAATTTATTTGTGTTTTTCTAAAGATCTAACTATTATATGTTAGGCTAGATTATACAAAGTCTTCTTATTATTTTTTTTATATTGGCATGTTGGATTGAAAGAAGGTTTAAGGTAAGTTGTGAGATTATTTCTATTTAACGTGTAAAATAAATGTAATTTCAGAAAAAAAGTTGAGACCTCACCTTGCACAGCTTTGCATTAAACGTCAAATTTCCCAACATCTTAATTTGCTCCTCTGGTGAAGATCAAAACTGCATTTGAGAGCATTTATTCTTCACTTATGTTGTTATACTCTTACTCTTCTAAAATACTGTTTTTGAGACCAACTCTAATTTCAGAAGCAGCTCATAACTTGTTGTTTGTTGCAGAGACTTGAAGCCTGAAAACATCCTTCTGGATGACCGTGGTATGTCGCCTTTTTTTAGTTTTTACTACATCGATTTTTGGCTCAAAATGTGCTTCTTGTCCTTCATTTTTCATTTCACAAATTTGGTCTACAATGTCCAAATCAAACAAGCTGCACTGTATCGGCCTGTTTTCCTTGGCTGCAGAGGCACTGTTTTAAGTTTGCCTTACTCTCTCCTTGCACTCCTTCTTGCATTAACATTAATTTGCTCACATCCATCTTGAAGTAAAAGAATACCCACCTTTCTTTCGGCCGGTTTTTCCCTGAAATTATTTCATGCTTCGGTGTAACTCAAGCACATCCCCAGCTGTGTGTGCTTCTGCAGATGTTACTTGCAGGCGCCTGTTTTTGTTAAATTACTGGTATTCAGAACATTTCTGGTAAACAATCTGTCTTTTACTTTTGCTCAGGGCACATTCGGATCTCCGACTTGGGTCTCGCTGTTCAGATCCCTGAAGGGGAGACGATACGAGGGAGAGTGGGCACAGTTGGTTACATGGGTAAGAACTTCAACATGTTAATCCATCAGCTCCTTTCTTCCCATTTCGACTCTTTCTGTATACACTTTGCTATTTGACCTTTACTTAACCAGAAAATAACTCATAAAGATTAAGAAGTAGTAGCCTCGGTTCTCCGTCAGGCCGCTTTACGTCACGGTCCACCCGCTGCTTCTCGTCCCCTCCGCAGCTCCCGAGGTGATCCAGAACGAGAGCTACACCTTCAGCCCGGACTGGTGGGGTCTGGGCTGTCTGATCTTCGAGATGATCCAGGGCCAGTCGCCCTTCCGGAAACGCAAGGAGCGGGTCAAGCGGGAGGAGGTGGACAGACGGGTGCGCGAGGACCAAGAGGAGTACTCTGATAAGTTCTCAGAGGATGCGAAGGACATCTGCAGGCAGGTGAGGAGGAAGAGACTGAAGGGACAGATGTCTGTCTCTCTGTGAGATTAGGACAATGGTAAAGAACCTCATTGACACTTTGCAGCCTTAGCTGATATTAAATTATTCTTTTTTCTTGAGCTGTAAAACGTGTATCCTCTTCATAGGACATAGAAAAGTGTCTTCAGTCAGAGGCTTCTTCAAACTCACTGTAATACAGACCGCTACAGGAGATATTTTCATCCATCACCGTCCAGAGTAACTCTTTGAAGAATCTTGAATTAATGAGTTACAGCAGCATTTAATTTTCCTTCAGTAAAATATTTTTCAATTGAATTGAATGAAGCTTAGAAGGAAGGTAACTTGTGTTTTCTAAATCTTTTATGAGAAAAATAAAATAGTGTTTTCTGTTCAGGATTTGGAGCAAAGAAATGCAAACTTTTATCAGGAAAGATGAAAGCCATTCCTTGATGTAATTTCCGTATTCATGGAAAAGGAAAACTGATTCCTCTGTTTACTGTCACTTTATTGTGGAGGTTTTAGGCAGATATTTAATTGGAACCTAGAAAAGTACATTTTCTAAACTAAAGTATTTCTTATTTCTCTTCTAAAAATATTGCTCATTTATATATCATCTGGACTATAGTAGAGATGCACACGCTGCTGCAGCCTCTGAACGCAGCACAGAGATGGAAATCAAGAAAATGTATATAAATTACACATTCTCATTTATAACAGTACTGACCATTTGTAATTACTTCAAATAATTATTTTGTCTAACAAACTGTTACCTACCGTCTCTATTTCCCCTAGTGTTTCATATGGTCGTATTATTTCCCTTCACAATTTTGAAGAGCGAGCCACTGACTGTGTGTGTTTCTGAGAGCAGGGCATTTTATTTATTTTTTTAAACTTAGTGGAACATTTTGACCCACAGTTCAGCATTTTTAAAGTCTCCCCAGTGAGAAGAGGAGTCAGGGAGACTCGGGGAAGAAGGGGCTCTGCGAGAAAAGGGTAGAAGGTAAATATGGAAGAGGAGAGAGCGCAGCAGGAGAGGGAGGGACGTCGGTCTCCGAGACGCCAGAGGGGCGGCGACTTCTACCGCCAGAAATAGACGAGTGAGCCGAGTGGGTGACAAGATTTAAAATCGTCTAGGAAACTTTGTGCTATTTACGCAAAAGATGTAAAATGCAAGACAAGCTAGGTTTTATTAATATTAACTACACTCTCTCTTGCTGCATTAGTACTTTGCAGTAGTGGTTTGTGTTTTTAATGTTCATCTCTCCTAAAGGTCTTTGAGAAAAGTGAAAAATTTAATTTCTCTAGCCCTTTCTTTGTTGCCCTCCTCCCCAACAGGAAATCTACTAGCCGACACGTCATTTTTTGCCTGCCTCTCTTCAGTCGGACCTTTTGAAGGTTCAGATGTTTAAATCTGTTTTTCCTTCCCCCTGCTGGGTTTCAGCTCCTGGCCAAGGACCCCAAGGAGAGGCTGGGCTGTCGGGGTTGCGGGGCCACTGAGGTCAAGCAGCACCCCATCTTCAGAAACATCAACTTCAAACGGCTGGAGGCCAACATGCTGGACCCTCCCTTCATACCAGATGTAAGAGAGATGGACACACACGGCACATTGAGGCTCAGTCCGTCTGTATGCAGGAAATGCCATTGTCAGAAGGAAATGAGTTTATCATGGCAGCCAGTGGCTGTGGTGGAACCAGTGTGTGATTGTAGTTTAATTTCAGCTCAACAGCTCAGTTTATATGAAATAAACTGGACCAGTAGGTTTTTTTTAGTTATGAAAGTTAGATCATTTGAGAGACTTTGTCGATGGTCAAATCATATCGTCTTTGATTTGTTTTTGTTTGTTATGATCAAATGAAAAAATGTGACATTGTATCCAGCCTCTCTGAAGTGACGCTTTGTTAGAACCATTTTTTTAAGTATAGAGTCTTGCCACAGATGCTGAACTGTATTTAGGTCTGAACTTTGACTGGGCCATTCTAACATGATTATGATCTAAAACCAATCTATCGTAGTTCTGGCTGTGTGCAGGATTTAGAGCTGCAATGAATGATTATTCTGAGATTTAGCCGCATTATTGAATTAAAAAATGGCACATTATACTGATTTTTTTCTATTTAACCACTTAAGCTTATTTTATACAATATCTAATGAACGCTTGATCATTTGCAGCTAAAAAAGATACAAAATAAATTCTTTAATAAACTCTTTCTGCTTCACTTCATGTTGTAGCGCTGATCTGTTGATGATTTTTTCAATTTAAAGTTGGATATGAAAAGGTGTTTAATAACAAAATTTTACAGAATTTGAAACTTAAACTACGGCGGTGTAAGGGTTCTGGGTAGAAAATATTTACAAAGGTTTTTCATCTAAAATGCTTAATGTATATATTCTTTGCACGGTAAATCACACCTTGGAGAGTGTTTATCAGCATATGGACTTTTTTGATTACTCGGTGACTAAATTAGTTGATGATTATGTGGATAAGGGATTGATCATGATTAATCCGATTAATTGTTGAACCTCCAGCCAGTTCAAATTTCACATCCTTACTCGCGTTAGTCTCCCGTGGCTTTTGGCAAACTGCAAAGAGAACTTCTTATTCCTTTCCTTCAACAATTTTTCTAAATACTCAAGCGGCTGTAAGATTTAAAAGACTTGTTACAGATTTTGCATCACTTGTTCATTGTTCTTCTGTACCCCCCCACCCCCCTCGCCCACGTGTCTTACGTCCTTCATTTTGCTCCTGTCTGTCCCCCTCTCAGCCTCGAGCCGTGTACTGTAAAGACGTCCTGGACATCGAGCAGTTCTCCACTGTCAAAGGCGTGAACCTTGACCCCACGGATGATGACTTCTACTCAAAGTTTGTCACAGGCAGTGTCTCCATCCCGTGGCAGAACGAGGTACTGCAGCCTGAAATGACGTCATCCTAGAAGTCCCACAGCAATGACCTCACACAGGAATGTCTGATAGCTACAGAATAGAAAAAAAAAGTCTGTTTCCTGAGTGTTTGGTTGCCTTGGAGTAGAAGTAAGGTATTTAAAAATATGATGTGGGATTTGCCGATTTTGCTCGTAGATGATTGAGATGGAGTGCTTCAAAGAAATCAACATCTATGAGACCGACGGGATGCTGTGCCCAGACCTGGACATAAACCGGCCCAACCCTCCACCGAAGCGGGGCTTCTTCTACCGCCTGTTCAGAAGAGAGGCAAGTGCTAGCGCTCCGGCGACTGTCCGAGGGGGTGGGGGCTAAGGTACTTCCTGCTTTCCTGGCTTTCCTCTTTTGTTGTCCATCCCACAGGCCTTGTCCAAACTCAGAAAGGACATTACTTCACATGAAATCTGAAGGTTTTATTAATGCACCTTTGTGAGTTTGTTAGAATAAGGCCCGTCTCTTGTCTTTGTCCTTTTTCTGGGGTTGGCAGATTCACTACTTTTTATGTCCTCTCTGGAATTCGCTGTAAAACTGTCATTTTCATCTAGGAAGGCAGGACAGGAAACATTGCTTTAGGAAAACATAAATTTCAGTGTTTGTCGGTGCTATGCAGTCATACGCCAGGAGCAGCTTCACTTTTTGTCACATTTAAACTACAAACGTCATGTTACTATGTGATTCTTCTCCTTTTTTATAAAGTGAAAGGATAGTTTTTGTCTTTATGTAGTTATTTATTTTCATATAAAAGCCACCATTTAGCCACCTTTCATGATTCACCTAAATATTGTATTGCATTTTCCCTTCACTTCACAATTATTTAATACTTTTTGTTGGTGCATTACATAAACTCGAAGCTAAAACACTAAAGTTTTTGGTTGTAACATTTGAAGAATTTTGCAAAACAAGCTTTTGTTTCTCCTGCTTTTCCAAACCAGTGGATCATCTCCTACTGCCTTCATTCTTTTTATTTTATTTTGTCTTTCAAATATGTAAAATATTTTCTTCTTTTACATTAATTGTCTTTAATTGGCTCAAGTTAGATTTTTTTTCATTTAAATATTTTCAGACTGTATAGTTTTTCCTTCTTAATTTTGCCGCAAAATCCCAACTAAACATTCTCATTCCATGTTTTTTGGATCTTGTGAAAACATTTTTTCATAAAAAAAAAAAAAATGTCACATTTTCTTATGTATTCAAATTTAGTGATGAAACTTGTTAGTCAATTTGCATGGTTGTTTGTCTTTTTTTTTTTTTTTACTGCTCCCAGGTCTGTCTGAAGAGCGGTTACAGTGACGACGAGACAGAAGGGCCCTCGCGACTTTAAACCACTCCGTCCCTCCGCCCGACACCCCTCCGCCGCAGAGCTTCTCCACAATCTCCAACCGAGCGCGAGAATCTTAGGAACTCAGTGAATGTCGACCTGTATTTATGAGCTGTATTAAAAGTGTATTATAGCTAAAGAAAAAAGTATGACTTTAAAGATTTTGTACATTTGTACTTGAATTTATGTCTAGATGTATATTTTCACTAAAGGTTGTATTGTACAAAAAGCCATAAAAGTACCACTTGAATGCATACATTACCTTATTTTTTTTTTTAATTATTATTATTTGTTATTATTTGGAATGAGTATGAATAATGTTCATTAGGCGGTTTCTTTCAAGAAGCACATTTTAGTTTCATTAGTCTTTTTATTTTTCACAATGTAGCATCAGGCCTTTTTTTCCCATTTTTTTTTATATGTGCCGTATGTTTGTCCTTAACTTGATCTTTGTTAGCACATTAGCTCCACTTTATACCAAACTAACTTTTAGTCGCAAAACGCCTGAAGTCGCAGGCGGATCTCAAACTAGACCCAAGGGATACAGTTGGAAGGTAATCCAGGTTTTCATCACTGTTAAAGCTGTGATGCTTGAACTTTTCCCGGGAGTGGAACAGCTGCAGCAGCGAGTCATTTTAAACCATGCGTACAATCCGTGCGACCGGATAGGATGAACCAGATGTGTGTGTCCGGAGACTAGTTTGCGGTGCGTGTTCCTAGTCATTTTTAAGATCACATGTATTTATTTTTGGGAATCTGTGCAGCAGCTCAGTATTAATAAAACACAGAGCAAACGTTGAAATCCGCAATCGATGTTGGAATTTCAAATAGATCTTCCCTAAGCTCCAGCAGGGTTCAAATCGTAAAATTTGCGATGCCTAACGGCGTTTCCAACAAGAACACACCTGCTAGTTGCATATCTGTTACAGTTTTTTGCTCCAAGTGATTATTTTATAGTGATTTATGCTTTCCCCCTTTTTAATTCAGCACTGCACTTTCTTTGGAATAGAAGAAAAAACTATTTGTTCTGCTGATAAGAGTTGCATAAGTCATCGCTTTTTGTGTTAGAGCGCAATACTTAAAAAAAATAATAAAATCACCACCTTCAGACTCAGTAAATCTCTGCATACATTCTTCCCTCAATCGCATGAAGCCTGATAGTAAAATATCCTGAAAAACCTTTCCATATTGTGATTTTTCCACTTTTAAATTTTTGGTGAGAAGGTTTTGAGACGTTGTGCGGTGCTTTTTTTTTTTCTTTCTGTTAAATTTTGATCTTATGTCTTCAGACTCTATTCCCCCAATATTTCACTGGCTTGTCCAAATGTTCAACAGAAAACTTTAGGCTGGCTTAAATGTGCTTTTTCCTCTGCGGAGTAGTGCGTGCTACCAAGTTACATTAATTATTGTTTTAATAGAAAAACAGCAACTGCCCATTCCAGGTCTTTCGGAAACGCTCTGTAAGTGGGCCTCGACTCTTGGACCACTTTCTGGTTATTCCTTTTGACTCCGCTGTCTGAAATCTTGTGGGATGCGCCTTGTCGTGACTAGTTTATAGTGAAAAGGTGTTGTTTCCACTACCGGGAAAAAAAACAAAACAAGTTGATGTATTGAGTACTTATTTACTACAATTGCGATCAGCAGTTTAAATATGATTTTTCTACATTTCTCTCTTTCTGTTGAAGAAGTGTTTTTTTTCCATGTAAACCATCAGACAATTTCTTCCCCATACTTTTCCTCTTATGTTCATTTCTAGATTTTGCTGTAGAAGCAGATGCCGTTCAGCCCCGCCCCGTCGCATTCAACACCCGTTTTTAATGCTGTGAATACCCCCCACTTCAGCATGATGGCTGCACATTTGTGTATATTTCACCGTTCAATGACGCGGCTTTGCTCCACTTTGTGAATTAGACTTCATTAGCTCTACTTTTGTACAGTTCAGCAACTTTTAGAGAGAAATCCAATTCACACGAAAGCAGTCTGTAATTATTCATTGCAGTTTTTAAAAATGACATTTGAACTTGAACATCTCCCAGATACGTTCAGACTTTGAGGCTGCATACGTCTGATAAGATGTGCATTGAGTTCCCAGTCGATTAAACCAATGTGTTCTGAAATTTTTCTTCCCCCCCCACAGAAATCAGATGTGAACATTTAGTAGTTTCTCGCTTATTTGATTCCTGAATTTGTCTTTGTTGTCCTTTTTAAAAAAAAAAAAAAAAAAAAGAAATCTATAATTTGCTTTGCTCTCAGGCAGACTTTGAAGCTGGTTTCATTCATGTAGATTTTAGCCTCAAAGCAAACTTGTAAATTCTGTATTTCTAACATGTAACTAAAGCTCCGAGGTGGAAACTTAACTGCGTCCCATCACCCATGCCTGTATCTTTGTTTGTAAGGTATTTCATATCAATCCACATAGGAGTGAAGATGCTCTATCAGATCCATTGCACTGTATGACATGTTTTGACACAATGACTTTGAGAAGTGTCTTTTAACTGTTCTGACAATGATACCAAAAGCAACCTTCTCCAGATTAAAACATTTTCCTTTTCTAGAAGAATTTACTCAAGAAAAAAAAACCCAACAGCCTTTCTTATAAATGTGCCAATTAACAATTTCGTTTCTGACATCCTGCCTTCGTATTTTTTTTAAATACCTCATTTACTTCCCATCCACTAAAATTTCTTCATATAGCCTACATATAAAAAAGAAAAAAACTTAAAAACTTAAATCAGCTCAACTGTTTTGAATGTCCGCACAAAGTGCATTGTAATGGCTGTTTAAAAAAAACAAAAAAAACAACAAAAAAAACATGTTTTATTACTCAAGCATGTATCAATTTGTAATACTTCAGGATCCTTGTGTATGTAAGTGATGACCTTCTTGTGCCAACATGTGTCGCTGGTTATCAGAGGAGGACTGTGAATGGCCGGGAGTGACCAGTGGAGCTGGCCTGTTGGATAACAAATGTTCCTGGTTTGTTCCTGCCTTTCTGTCGGAGCGTTGGTGGCGAGTCAAAACTGGGATGAGGCTCGCCAGCAAGCGCCTACAAAGTGGAATATCACTTGAATTAGTTTGTAGGTAATGCAACCTGTACAAATTCAGATCTTCTGTAGTTTTATTTCTGTAGTGGGGGGTGGAGGGGGGAAGAAACATGGAATATTATATTTACAGCAAAAGGAGGATGAACAAATGGATTTTTGGTATTCAAACAGGGAGTTGATTTTTCTTCTTTTTTTTTCCATGTTCAGTCTGTACAGTCATGTTATTCAACCACTGCAGTCATTGTTAATTCTTGTACAAGTTATATCACTGGTTGTTGTACCATATCTGACATTTGTAATTATGAAATAATACACTGCCATTTGTATTAAAAGAGGTGTCTTAACTTGTTTTTCTTCTGTCGATTTGTTTGTGAATGAAAGGCGGAGGTGAAGTGAAACTTTCTTTACAGTTTCTGCTGACTGTAAATTAAAGTTAATTTGTTCCCGTCAGCTGATTGCCTTTACAGTTTTCTTTATTTTCTCCCAGAGATGAACCTTTCACCTGCGGCGTTATGTCAGTTAGTCAGCTGATGTTGGAAAGATTACTCCTTCATCTGACTGTGGAGGTGTGGCAGAGAAGCAAGACCAACGGATTCCCCGCATGTCTTTTTAACCAGTTAATCGAATAAGTTATGCAGCATGTTGATGTAATTAAACTCTCATTATTTTGTACTTGTTCAGCTGAGGAGACAACACTGCCACCTGCAGGAACATAAGGTTAATGAAACTTTAAATACAGAAGTTTGTGTGAAAATATTACTCTAAACGCAGAGGCTGTTGAATAGTGGCAAAGTTAGGCATTTGGTATGAAAATTTGCTGCATTAGGCATGATTCTGACATCTGGATGGCAACAAAATGCTTCCAATACGATTCTTGGCATGTGTTGTATATGAACCAGCACAGACTGGTGAACTGCACCAGCTCTGTTTGTTAACTTTTGACAGTAGTTTATTAGGGGTTCACTACGCCATCCAGGATAGCACTCTTAAGAATGCCAATCCAAAATGAAACAGCTGGGATTTTTAGTATTGAAATAAATTACGCTTTTGTATGTATTACACTTTCTAAATGATGTAAAGTCTGTTGTTCTTTGCTAAGGTCAGGGTTACCGTGGCAAGTTTTAGATTAATTTCACAGATGTAGCTTTCTGCGAACACTCACTGTGATGAGATGGCAGCGGAGAAATGAATGGAATCTCATAAAGCTGGATTACAACCTAGTACTCTACAGCCACAAGCGATCCAAATTTACCTTCCATTCTAAGAGGTCAAATAGTCATAATTGTGCCAGAATAGTTGATGTCTGCACACAAAATATTCTGATTTATGTTAAGGGACACCTGCCTGTATAATTTTGACTCGGGGTGGTTTCGAAAAAGAAAAAAAATCACAATAAACTTAACCTTGTGCACTTAATTCTTGTTAAAGTCCTTCAAAGTTGTTTTTAGAATTACACTGGTAAAAGTGATAAATTGTATATAAACTTCTGATCACTGAGTGCATGCAGAACAATCATTGTAAGTCTATAAAACGTTAATAAGTTGTCAGTTAAATTCAAGTTTATAGGCCAAGGTGTACGATTTAAACCATAGAGAGGAAATAGATAAAGGGACTGACTGTACAAAAAGCCATTTTTGATCCGTGTGACAGGCGATAGGAATGCCAGTCTAATCTAAAACAGACCTTATGCGCTAAACAATGATCTCAGGTAGTTGTTAAACGCTGCCTTCAAAAAAGCGAGAAAAGAAACTGCATGTGACTAACAGAAAAATCACAGTTGACAGTTTAATATCCTATCTAGGGTTTTGCGAAACAGCCTCCTGATTTCAACGGTCCCATGACAGCAACAATAACATGAGGCAGAACAACGCAGCAGTTCATTGGCTCTCTGACAAATCAGCCAAAAGAAAGCCGCACACTGATTGGCCACTGAGTTTTACGTCCCTCCCCGACGCTGCAACTTGTCGCCACTTCCTGGTGTGACTGCTGGAAAGAACGCATTTGCTGCATCAAAGATGGCATATTCTCAGCACACATTTGGTTCTGTCAGGGTTAACATTGTGGAAAAATAAGCGGCAAGTTGACAGAAGTGAAAGCGGAGAGCGGGTGGTAGCCGCCGCGGGCAGCGTTAACCCTCGACGCGCTACGCACCTCCTGCTCTCTTAGGGCTAACTTGTCCCCTCTACCTTACTCTACAGTGTTAGCTGGTTAGCGCAAATAGTAAATATTAGCTTCTCGGGCGAGCGTTCTCGTTGTGGATTGCTAAAATGGCCACCATGGAGAAGCTAATGAAGGCCTTTGAGTCTCTGAAGTCATTTCAACAACAGCAGGGACCACCGACAGCAGAGGAGCTCGTTCAGAGACAGTAAGTGCGTTTTTTAGATGCTACAAAACGGACACCGCTGCGTTACAGTTAGCCTAGCTCGCTAGCGATGCCAGTGTCACCCCTCAACCCCCTCGAATAGTTTGTATATTACTGTGTATTGCCACACAATCTGATCTTCTGTTTAATCTCATGAAAAATGTAAGGAATATTTATTTATTATATTAGCGGGGCTATTTCTCATCATGGTTATAGCAAGCTTATATGTGTTGTGACCAACGCTTAAGCCGATTCACTGACGCTCACGCACCTGTGAATGGTCAGAAAGACCAATTTAAAGCATCTTTGGTTGTGTTGTGAACTAGATTTGTCAGAAAGCTTTAGAATGATC
Organism: Poecilia reticulata; assembly: GCF_904066995.2. Lineage (NCBI taxonomy): Eukaryota > Metazoa > Chordata > Actinopteri > Cyprinodontiformes > Poeciliidae > Poecilia > Poecilia reticulata. The sequence continues at coordinate 14,297,660 of NC_088830.1, forward strand.
TGTTTAAAGTGTATAACGCTCTTCTAACTACCACTGCAAACCAACGTAGCTTTAAAAAAGGGGGCAGGTTCACTCATTGGAGTGATGTAATGCTACCATCCTGATGGATAGCTGGGAGGATTGTGTTCTGGCTCTTTGTGATGGATGATATTAAGTTTGGACTTATAGTAGCATACCCACAACTGTGGGTGCAAAGTCATTAATTTTAGATTTTAATGTTAAAGTTTGTAGTCCTGCAGAATAAAATTAGTGTGAAATTTAAGATTTGTATTTCTAATCCCATTTTTATTTGAATTACATTGTGATTCCTTTTCTGGGTTCTGTTTGTTTCTCACTGTATGTATTAACATCAATTTTTTTTTTATTGCATAGTTTTTTTTAAATAATTTGTTGGGTTGCAAGCAAAGAAATGTTCAAAGAAACCGGTAATGACTGTGCGTTTCTTCCGGCCTTCTTTGCTTCTCTGACATTCTGAATTTGTGATGCTTTTACAGAAAAAAGGAGCAAGCTGCAACAAAAAAGGACAGAGTGACCCATTGCCTGACGATATGTGAAAACATTGTGGCTCAATCACTGAGGTAGGCCCTGATAAAAGGAATAAAATGACTTCTCATTAGTGGCTCTTCTCATCCACTCTACAGTGGAGAAATCTTACCACAGTGTTTTTGCAGTTTATGTTTTCAGATTAAGTATAGAAAGTAAATTCTCACCCAGATTCTTTTGTTTGGTAGTTTTCATTTAAAATGTTTGTATATGTCTACACATATGGAAAAATATGACCTAAATTTAGAGCTTTTTTTTTTAAAGACAATGTGACGAAGGAACAGCACTCTGTCAGATTTTAAAGAGCTGCCTTCGAGTTAGATTTTTTTTAGAACCAAAGGCAGAGAAAAAACTACTGCTAGAGAAGAGAGAAGCGTGACTCAAACTGGTACAGGAGCAAAACTAAGCGGTAAGGGGTTGTAAAAAAAAAAATCTTGGGGAAAAAAAAATTTTAAACTTGAAATTGAAGATAAGATTGAAGTATTTTGTACAGATTTTTGTAAAAACATTGGCCCTGTTCTGATCAAATTAAAGAATTTAGGTACCGCTGCACTGATGGGTTTATTTTATAAGCCCACCATGATGGCACTTAAGTGTCTAGTCCCAGTTTTGTACATTAAAAAGACAATTTTGTCGTGTTTTTTTTTTAATATAGCCAGCTTTTGCTAACTCCTTGCATTTACAATATTTGACATGCAAAGGCATCCTTAGTGTAACGTTGACCAAATATTTTAAATTATGTTACCAGTGGATCAGTAGAAATAATGGAGGCAGCTTCTAGTAATTTATGTCAGTTAGTCACTTATAAAAATCTTAATGCTTAATAATTGCCTGACTGTTTGTGTTTTTTGGGGGGCCTGGAAACAGAACATCTCCAGAGTTTCAGAAACTGCTTGGGATCGCCATGGAGATGTTTCTTCTCTGCAGCGATGACAGTGAATCAGATGTCCGTATGGTGGCTGATGAGTGCCTGAACAAAATCATCAAAGTGAGTAATATTTTGTACATTTTGTGATTGTTTTGAAGCTGGATTTTGCTGTTGAGTAAATCCAATACATAGCAAATTTCTTTTTTTGGACCAATTCTTCTTATTTAACATGAAAAGAGAGAAACTCATGCTGAAATTATATAAGATAATAAGGAAAAAGTATTGTAACTATAGTTGCATAAAAACAAAAATTGGACAACCTGACCTATTTGCTTTTATTCAAAACAGAAAAGCAACAATTATTCCCACTGCTGCTAAAGTATTACAGTGTTCTTTTTTCAATTATCAACATTGTATCTAAACTTGTATAATTTACATGCAACATTTAGTATTAAAGGAGGCATGTTCTCTGGAGCGCTAAATCATCGTCTTCTCTTTGGCAATATAATAGAATAGTCCAGTTGCCTGGAGAAAGACGTTTCCCTGATTGCAAGTGTGCAGTGTGTTGTATTGGGGGCTGGAAGAACTTGGTGTGACAGAAAATTGTTCCTGTTTTAAACTTTTAGCTTTCCACATATATTTGTGAACAGTCATCCTGTAACAAAGTAGAACATCCAAAGATTTGTGGTCTTCTTGTTTTAACTTTAGTCTTTAATCATAAATTTGCTTGTAACTAAAAAAAATAAAATAGCTATGGCAAATTCCATTTGTTCTAAAAAAATACAATTGTAATTGTGCAGAATATCTTAATAACTGCTATTATTGAATCATTTCTGCTACTTACTAGACTCTTTTTACTCCCCAGGCTCTGATGGACTCGAACTTGCCTAGACTGCAGCTGGAGTTGTACAAAGAAATTAAAAAGGTATTAATTAAGGCTCAGACCTGGTTATGTTTTGTTGTTTAGTTCATTTTATTCACATAAGAGAAATGTAAAAGTTCAGTGCTTTGTTTAATGTGGTTCTCGTACCTCGACAGAACGGTGCCTCACGGAGTCTGAGGGCAGCTTTGTGGAGGTTTGCTGAGCTCGCCCACCTCATCCGACCCCAGAAATGCAGGTAGGCACTGTAACGCTTCCTTATGTTAATATTTATTTTGACGCGAAAGTCGCAAAAGTTAATATATCTAAAATTAAGGCCTTAAAGTAATTGAAAAACAACAAGTTGGCCTTAAATACGTTATTCACAGATCTTAAATTTTGTTGTGAATGGACTATTTTGTCTCATTCTATGTAGTTTTCTTTTTTCTCGCAGTGCTTTACTGTTACGCAAAACTTAGTCGTGTGCACTAATCTGTACTGTGTTCTGTGACTCACGGCGGTTGTGGCTACTGGTAACTAGCTGCTAATATACCCTAGCTAACAAGAGTTAAGCTAGCTCACTGTTTTACATCCTTACTGGATAAGTGCAAATTTATTGTCAGTTGGTTGGACGTTGTTCGTCTTTGCCATTGACTCATTTCTATTGCGAACCCATATGATTTATTTATTTGCAGTTTTCTTTTGTATCATTTTTGCTGTGACAGAGACATTAAATTCCATTCATTGTTTAAAAAGATCTTAAATTTCAGTTGGAGAAACTTGCATAAAGCTCACATTAGGAAAACAAATAATTAGGATATATAGTTTTTAATTGCAGTGTCATTTATCAACAACTATAGAGTTTTAATGACCTACATTTTTATCCTCGTTTTTGTTTTCCATTGTTATTTTGCTCTTTTGAGTTGAAATATGTTGTTGGGGGAAATCTGTAGGAAGTTTGTGTCAAGAGGAGGGAAATATTACCCATGTAGTCAAATATATTATTTGCATTCAAAGCTTTACTGTCTCCTGATATACAGTAACCTACCCAATATTGCAAGTAAGCTCTGACTGTGTTGGACTCGTTGATATTGGGATCATGATTATGATTTGAATTCTTTTGCATCTCTAATATTAACTATGCTGTATTAAAGCAAAAATGAGTAAATAATCATATATGCACTTTATTTATTGAGAATAATCATATATTGATCCTATTAACAACATCAAACCTTTGGCTCTGTTATAGCTATTTCTTTTTCTTTTATTTTTATCAACATTCATCAGAAAAACACTTCGAAGTAATATTCACTCATAAATACCCGTTTGGATGATGCAACAGGATCATTATTTGTCCAGCAAAACTGGCACACAACAACATACTCAGAGGTTCAATCGTTTTTTGCTAGCAATAAAATTCAATAGTTGATTTTTCCCAGTATGCTAGGTTTTACAAGTAAGGATGGAAAACATCATCGTGTGAATCTTTTTAATTTTGTCATGTTTGTTCCATGTGTTTCTGTGGTCCAGACCTTACCTGGTCAACCTGCTGCCATGCCTCAGTCGCATCACCAAGCGTCAGGAGGAAACCGTGCAGGAGACGCTCGCTGCAGCGATACCTAAAATCATGTCAGCCTTGGGAAACTTCGCTAACGACGGCGAGATTAAGGTATCCGACTCAGATAAGCTCAGTCCTGTTTGTTGTTGGCGATCCTCACACTTTTGAAACGTGTCATTGTAGTACTGTAACTTTATGTTTTTTTTTGTTTTTTCAGGTCCTGCTGAAGTCATTTGTTGCCAACTTGAAGTCCAGCTCCCCCACCATCAGACGGACAGCGGCCAGCTGCGCCGTCAGCGTGTGCCAACACTCCAGACGCACAAGTTATTTCTACACCTGGCTCCTTAATGTGCTGCTGGGTAGGTCGCACACAGAATGAAACGCTCAGAGTTGATTTGTGTTTTTATTTTATTTTTACTATCACAAGGATCAATTTTGTTGATTTACAGCGCGACTGAAACGATTGATCGTGAGGAATCATTCACTGAAATAATTGTAATCAAAATTAGTAATTGATTCATTAACTGGAGTATTGCTGAAAGAACAATACAGTCAGAGCAGTATTGTATTTACGATGGCATTTTGCTTTTAAGATGACAAAAACCAAAACAACTTTTGTCTGTAAATATGTTCTACCCGGAACTCCTCAAGTGGCATAGTTTTAACTTCATCTGGTTCAAATTGTGTGAGAAAATAAAAATATTTATAACTATGTATTAGTTAATCCAGAAAATCAGCAACAGACCAGATTTACACTTTATTAATACGTTGAGCAGAAAGGGCTGAGCTTTCTACTAGTGAGAAACTAACAATATGTTGTTAGTATCTCGTTTTTTTTTTTATCTGCAGAAGCATTCTTTGCTACAAATAATCAAGTGCACACTAAGGGAGTGTTATGTTATTGCATTTTAAGTAATAAAATGTTTATTCTCTTATTTAAAAATTTAATTTAACTGCTTATTTGCATCTTTTAGTCAATTTCTAATGTATACAAAATTACTTGAATGAAAAATCCGCTGCAGAATGTTGCGATTATTTTTGTCCGAATAATTGATAGATGAATCAATAACTTAAAACAATCCTACTTTACTTGGAAAAAAATAAGCTAACTCGCGCATAATCTGCCTTTTCTTCTCCTCCTTCAGGCCTGTTGCTTCCAGTCGATGACGAACACCCTAGCCATCTTATTCTGGGGGTGCTGCTAACGTTTCGCTACCTGATGCCCCTGCTGCAGCACCAAGTCAACACCAGCAGCCTCAAAGGGAGCTTTGGAGTGATGAGGAAGGAGGCCGACGTCCAGCCAACACCCGAGCAACTCCTGCAGGTCAGATCAGTTGTTTCTTTTTTGTGCATTTGTGTTTTCGTTCTCCTTAGCTGAATGATTCCTGTGTGCCTGAAGGTGTACGAGCTGACGCTGCACTACACGCAGCATTGGGATCACAACGTGGTCACAGCCGCCCTGGAGCTCCTGCAGCAGATGTTCAGGACTCCCCCGCCGGAGCTTCTGCACGTGCTCATCACGGCCGGCAGCATTCCTCACGCCACCGTGTTTCGTCAGGACACGGAGAGCCGCGCTCGCTCGGGCAGCATCCTGGAGCTCATCGGTAATCCCATCAATCAATTGGGACAGATTGTTCATCCCTCTAATGCTTAGCGATATGGGCCTTCAAATATTTACTCAGTCAACTAGCACTTAGCGCATCAGTCGACTGGCTGTCTCAGGTGGCCTTTAGTTCATTCGTGCGCACTGTTCTGGTCAATCTGTTCTCCATTCCAACTTCTACTTTGGTCTAACTTTGTGCCGTTGTCTTTGCTCCCTAACTCGCCTCCTTTTGTCCGTGTATAAATATCTTTGTTTCCTGCAACGCTCCATCGGCTTTTGCTGCTTTTTTCTCTCACGTCTTGTTTCTGTTTCCTGTTTTCCTGCCTTATGCAGCGGGGGGAGGGTCTTCCTGCAGTCCACTTCTTCTCAGGAAACAGAGAGGTGACTTGTTTGTTTATGTTGTGCTCACCTCGACTTACACTCTAGTTTAATGGAGGTCCTGGGCAACCATGCCTTCAATTTAGTCTCTTGAGGCCGTAGATTACCTTACCTTACCTTACGTGTTTCGATTCTTCCAATAAAGGAGCATGCGGCCGTATCTTTCTGCTGCACGCATCACAATCTCTTTAGCTGAGAATAAATCTGAACTTTCCAGGTAAAATTCTTTCTGGAGAAGAGGATGGGCTGGAGGACGACCCCGAGAGAGCAGAAGTCAACGCAAGAGCCTTCACAGGTGAGACGTCTCCATTGTCTGCAATAAAAAAAATGTAGTAATCATGTGAAATTCTGCAAGCACAGAAGGCTGTGCTCTTGGAACATAAATATGGTACCTTGCAGAAATTCACACAAACCTTGATGTAATTAATTGAAAGTTTAAGTTAAACTCTTTGGCCTCTCACAGCTTTTCTTCCAGAATTTTCTATGTTTCAGTCCATCCATCTACCTTGTTCCTATTAATAAAAAGCATCCCCGTAGCGTGATGCTGCCACCACCACCACTACGGAGGATGAGTAGTGTTAGTTTGGATGGGATTCAAACTTGAGAATATTCAAAGAACATATCGTCACGTGCTCCGGTTTTTATTAATTTATTCTTTTACATAACAGTCTGTTAATTCTCCTTTTCTAATTTGGTGAGATCATTTTTACCGCCTTTGTTTTTTAAAGTCTAGTTTCTTCCCGTGTTCTTTGGGGCAGACGACTCATCTGCTGCTCAGGTGGACATCATCACAGAGCAGCCGCGCTCTTCGCAGCACACGCTGCAGCCTGGCGACTCTGTGGACCTCAGCGCCTCCTCTGAGCAGGGCGGCGGCACGTCCGCATCAGGCACCCCCGAGTCACCCAATGAAAACGAGGAGGAAATGCTGAGTCGAAGTTCCAGTGGCGCCAACGTCACCCCGGAGACAGCCGACTACACCACACCAGAAAACGCCACCCCAGAAGGCGGGGGGCCGCTCGGCGAAGGCGGGATGGCGCTGGGCACCAATGATCGATCGCTCCCACCAAGCGACTCGTCTCAGACGACCACAGAGGGACCGGATTCGGCCGTGACGCCTTCGGATGTAGCAGAACTGGTCAGTAGGACTCTCTTGCTATAAAATGCTTTTCTTCTGGATCTGCTGTGTGATTGTGTTTACGGAAAGCTACTGTTACACCGATTAACCCTGACATGTGGGGGAAGCTGCTTTTGTTTTTAGCTCAGTAAAATCACAATCATCACTATTTCCCTGTGAAATCATTTTTTGATAAAGCAAGAAAAAAAAAGGAATTTTGGTAAAAATACTTCTGAATAGGTTCCATCAGTACGGATCAGTGACATTTAAAATATGCAAGAAGGAGACTAGTGAGAGACATCACCAGGACGCCTTTGACTACACTGATGGAGCTACAAGCTTCAGCGGCTGAGATGGAGAGACTCTGCAGATAACAAATGTTGCCCGGGTTCTTCACCAGTCACAGCTTTGTGGGAGAGAGGCAGTGAGAACGCCGCTGTTGATGAGAAGTCAGATCAACTTGACAACAGTTTGCCAAAAGGCATGTGGGACTCTCCATGGTCAAGTGGAAGAAAACTTTGTGGAGATCAGTCTGGAAAAGCCTAGAGTTTTTACTTGGCAAATGTTTAGGAACTGTAATGGCTACATGGTCTCAAAATTTAATTTATTTTAGTTGCATAACTGTAAATGACTGGAATCAGCAATTCAGTAAATGGTTCAAACTGTAAATACCAATGTAAGATTTAATTCTAGAAAAAAGCCAAGAAGTTCATCTTTAACCCTCCCGTGGTCTTAAGAGACCCCAAGTGCGGTCGCACTGTGTGTTCTTTTACAAGTTTTTTTTTTTTTGTGTGTGTGTGTGTGTGTAGTTTTGGAAGTCAACAGTCTGACGGGACAACTCCCCACGCTTCCCAGCTGCCCATCACATTTTCTGTGCTCCTCCTGAGTCCGCGTGAGGGGTTGAGAAACAATACTGTTTATTAGAACCGGAACAAGCTGTCAAAAATGTTTTTTTCCTCTTTTGGCCTGTTTTCTCATAAAAACACCTTTAACACAGTCATAACTAAGGTCTTTGGTTAGCAACATTTTCTTCCCACAAAAAAACCCCAAACCAACTCTTGTCCTCTCTAATGGTTTTGCCTTCCCCCTCTTTATCCTTGTCCACACCTTGCCGCGGTTGCGGCCCTCCCTGCAGCAGGCAGTCCAGCCACCTCCGCTCTCGCCGACTCCCACCGAGGGTCCCGACGCGCCAGCCAGCAGCTCCTCTGTCTACACCGCTTCTTTCTCCTCGTCGTCTTCTCTATCTGTCTCGTCCTCTTCCTCCTTCTATGCCACCTCCTCTTCTAGCACTAGTGACAAGGTCAGATGATTTGAAAAGAAAGGGTGGCGCCTTGCTTGTTTCTGAAATCTTTGGCTTCCCTCATTTATTCGTTTTCTACCCCTGCACTCGATTTCCTGGGTTGTGATAGCATCTTTTCCTCTTGTTGTCATGGACGGTAGCTTGCGCCTCCTTTACTTTTTCCCCCTCATTTTGAACGATTCTTTCTCAAAAGGCAGATGCTTTTGAAAGACGGCGGTTAAGACCAAGGATGTTACTGGCTTGCAGTGAGTTGTAAAAGATGAAGCATGAAGAGTTGTTTTTCCTTTTTTTTTGTTCATCCTTAGATGAGATTCTCTGTTATTTGAAGATGCTGCAGAAGACTTTTGCTCCAGTGAGAAGAGCAACTTGTATTTGAAGTCCCTTCTTCTGGTCAAACATTTTTTTTAATAAAGCTTAGCTTAAAATATTCTAATGAGAACTTGTTCCTGTTAGAATAAAAGCAAAAGCTTGATTTTTGATTTTCCCTGTATTATAGAAGCTGCATTTGTGTGAAATCACCAGCCCCCTGCTTCCTACTGTATGTACTTGATTTGCTGTAAATTGTGTTTTCAAGCATGACTCAGTGGACCTTTAACTTTAAAATGCGTGTACCACGTAAAGTTTGGATTCTTTCTTATGTCCCCGTCTTATTTCCAGCAAATCGGATCCAGTAGTTTGAAATTCGACATGTTGCTTCTGCATGCTGGCGTTTTTCCTACTGGGAGAAACTTTGGCTTTTTGTTGGGAGTTTTGCTCGTGAATCAAACTTTTAATTCTCTCATGAAGACGTTTTGTGTGTCAAACTAAGGTCCTGGACGGCAGCGAGAGCCAGTACTCCGGCATGCAGATAGGAACGCTACAGGATGAAGAAGATGAAGGAGCAGCGCCTTCCTCCCAGGAAGAACCCTCAGAGCCGTTCCTGCAGTCAGCCCTCGGTAGGCAGGCAGCTGAATATGAAAACCCATGTAGATCTTTGTCACCCTAAAAAAAAACTTTTTTGCGTCCAGCTCTGAGTAAGCCTCATCTGTTCGATGGCCGAGGTCACAATCGGCAGGGTTCGGACAGCAGCGTGGACCGGTTCGTTCCCAAGGACGAGCCTGCTGAACCCGAACCTGATAATAAGGTACGTCCACAGCTGTGGTCAACGATCGAAGAAGTAAACATCACGATTTATTTCTGATCGTTTTATTAAATGTCTTACAGCCGTCACGGATAAAGGGTCCGATTGGACACTACACGGACCAGGGGGCGGAGCCACTGGTTCACTGTGTGCGACTTCTCGCCGCTTCCTTTCTTCTCACTGGACACAAGAACGGTGAGCAGCTGCTTCAAGCCACGGCTTGAAATTGAACATGTATATACTGTATTAGCAAAATTAGGCTGAACTACAATTTTATCTTTTCTAATATTTTAAGAGTTTAACATAAACCTAGGATTTACAAAGAAGAAAATCAAAGTATAATAAAAGTTGGCATTATGACGAACCTAACAAAGTAAAATATGTTGGGGATGCAACTAATGATTTTAGTAATCGATTATTCTATCGTTTGTTTGGAAAATCAGTTTATCAATTGGATTTTTTAAAAATGGGCCCATTCTGCTGATTTTTCATTCAATCACATAAGCCTTTTTTGTAAAATATTAGAAACACATTAGAAGACAGAAAAACGGTGCTTAATAGGACATTTTGTTCTTTATACAATTTGAATCAGAAGAAGCTGAAACTTTGCCACTTGAGGAGTTCTGGGTAGTACATTTACATTTGTTTTTCTTTTTTTGAACATGTTTCATGTTAAATGTAAGATGTATATATTTTCTTGTACAGTTTTGGCTCAGTTGCTTCCCTGTGGGTGTTTCAGCAAATTGTCTTTTTTTTTTTTTTTAGTCTTTTTAAATTAGTTGAATTATTTCAATAATCTATTAATCATTTCAGCCCTAAATTACTCTCATTTCTCAGCCTTTTCACACGTCGTTATGTTACAGCTTCAGCTCTGTGGGTTTCATTGCATTGTGATGATACACAAAACTGAGTTGACTAGAAAGAAGAGATTTAATATTTTTGGAAAATTAAGAATCCTAACTTTACACAATCTATTTTACATGGGACTGCCAGATATTAACATAACAAGCAATAATGACTTACAAATGATTAACTACACAATATGAATGTGTCACAGAAAATGCAGATGGTAGATAGTGTGTAGTTTATGTATCGCATAAAATTCCAATGAAACCAATTTCATAACATAACTTGCAAAATGTTGACGAAAGGAGTTTTAATATTTGTCAGTTTATGTCTAGCCATACAAGTGTTTTTTTTTTTGTTTGTTTGTTTGTTTCTTCAGGATTGATTCCTGATAAAGAGGTTCGAGTGAGCGTGAAGGCGCTGGCGGTCAGCTGCGTCGGAGCTGCAGCAGCGCTGCATCCTGAAGCGTTCTTTAATTCTCTCTACCTGGAGCCACTGGATGGCGTCCCAGTTGCAGGTATGATAGCAAATTCAGTTGTCAAAACCCTTTTGATTGTGTTTGGGTAAAAAAAAAAAGATAATCTGTTGAAGAAGGTTGGCTGTCGTCCTAATCCGATAATAGGTGAATACATGTGAAGTTGGTTTAATGCAGGTGGGAATATTTATATAAGGTCAGAGGAGTTTCAGACTTTGCCAGCCAAAGTTTAAGTATTGATAGAAACTGTAAAAGAAAAAAAAATGCAACAAAAGACAGAACAAAATTTTATCTGATTAAGACTGGACAACGATTGCTTTATATGTTGATTAATCTATCGATTATTCTAGTGATTTAATTGGGTACAAAATTTGGCACATTCTGCAGATTTTTCATTTAAGCCTCTTCTACAAAATATTAGATACACATGAGAAGATGCAAATAGATTATTTAATTCCTTTTGAAATGAGGATAAAATGCCTAAAAAGCAATTAAGTAGCATTCCTTTAGTAAATGGTAGATCATTAAAAAATGCTTCTATAATCAACATGTGAAAAGCTCAGATCTTTCTGCTCAACTTAACATCAATACAGTCTGGTGCTGATCTGTTAATTTTTAGATTAACTTATTAACAATTGGGTAGCAAAAGGTGATAGATTATTATTATTTATTTATTTTTTTACAGAAGTTTAACTTGGTGAAACTAAAACTATCCCGCTTGAGGAGTTCTGGGTAAAATATGTTTACTAACAGAGATTTTTTATCTTAATTACATTATATGTGTGTGTGTGTTATGTACAGTTTTGGCTTAATTACTGCTATGATGGTGTTCTTCTTCAGAAAAAGATTTTTTCTTGAGCCTATATAATTGCGTTAGAGATGAAACAATTACTAAATTAGTTGACGATTATTTCAATCATCGATTAATAACATTTCATTGGATTAATCAATTCGGCCCTAGTGATAATTATCAAAACTGTTCAGTAGTTTTGATCATTTTTCTGACAACTGTAGTCTGACAGCTGTTTGGTCTGTGCCATTGCAGAGCAGCAGTACATCAGTGATGTTCTGGGCCTCATCGAGCACGGGGACCCCCAGATCAGAGGGGCCACAGCCATCCTCTGTGGAGCCATCATCCTAGCTGCGCTTACCAAAACACGTTACAATATTCACACCTGGCTGGCCGGTGTGCAGAGTACAACAGGTTTGTGTGTTTTTTTCTTTTTCTTTTCGTGTTGAAGTTACTGCTGAGCTGATGCGAGGCTGATTGTTATTCCTGCACTCTGCTCTTCAGGTAACCCCCTGTCCCTGGTGGATTTGGTGCCTTTGCTCCAGAAAACTTTAAAAGACGAATCCTCGGTCACCTGCAAGATGGCGTGTGCTGCAGTCAGGGTAGGATGGGCCTGCAGGAGCGTCAGTGGTTTGTGCCCGTTTGTGTTACTGAGTCTGTGTTTGTGGTGCGTTCCAGCACTGCATCATGACGCTGTGCAGCAGCACGCTGAGCGAGCTCGGGCTGCAGCTGGTGATAGACCTCTTCGCTCTGCGGGATTCTTCCTACTGGCTCGTTCGCACCGAGCTCCTGGAAACTCTGTCCGAGTTAGACTTCAGGTGAGATTTGTTCCTTTTGACTGCGACCGACACGTGTCTTTGCTTCCATTGTACATTTAGTTTTTTTTTATTTTATTTTTTTCTTGGTTTAGATTAATTAATTTCTTGGAGAGAAAAACTGAAACTTTGCACAAAGGAGATCATCACTTCACTGGGGTATGCTGCCGCCTCGGCTTTTCTTTTTCTCTTTGTTTGAAAGCAAAGGTAGATCATTGAGAGATTTTATACCGACAAACATGTCGCGAGCCTAAATTTGTTGGAATTTCTTTAGCGACTACGGATTCAGGGCAGGGTTCTGAATGATGTGGTCATCTATTTGTTGGGAGACGACGATCCAAGAGTGCGACACGTGGCAGCCTCTGCCGTCAGCAGGTATGCTAGCTCTTTTGTATTTGAACAAGACCACACCACTGTATAATCCAAGATCTTAACCCAAAACTCAATTTTTTTTTTCTCTCCTGTGCCTCTTCCTTCTAGACTGGTTCCAAGATTGTTCTTTGACTGTGACCAAGGCCAGGTAGACCCAGTGGTGGCGATCGCCCGGGACCAGAGTTCAGTCTACCTGCAGCTACTCATGCATGAGACACAACCCCCATCCCAGTTCACAGTCAGCACAATCACAAGGTATTGTTCATGAAACTGAAAGATGGTGTCAAGTACGTTGAAGTCGGCTTCAAGGTAAATGTGAGAAAACTTTTCTCTTTCCTCAAGGACGTATCGAGGCTACAACTTTTCTAACTCTGTGTCCGACGTCTCGTTAGAGAACAACCTGTCCAGAGTTGTTACTGCAGTCTCCCATGCTTTTACATCTTCCACCTCCAGAGCGCTAACTGTAAGTTTTCAGAAAAATGTTCAGTCATTTATTGTTGTCGCAAGTTTCTGATGGTGTTTTCTTAAAGGGGGGGAAGGAAGTTATTTGAAATCAGTGGGGTTTTTTTTAGCTTTATGTCATGTTATAATGTTATTCCCTCATCAGAAACATATTTGGAGTGTTGCTTTGATTCTTTCATACATGTTTGAGAAATCTTCCATTATGCCCTTTACAAACATAAATGGCATAATAGAGGAGCATTGCTGTGATGACTTGCTGAAGGCAGGAGCTTCTTAAAGAGACAGATGCTAATTTCAAGGTGTCAAACTGCAAAGTCCAATTTCTTTTAAGTAATATGAGATATATATATAGCGTTTTTTATAACAACTGAAGATACGTACTGCTACCTCTTTAAGGTACTTAAACATTCTTCTTCTTTCTCTGTAGTTTGGCTGCTGCGAGGCCTTGTGTCTTCTAGCATCAAATTTTCCTGTCGGTACCTGGAGTACAGGCTGGCACTGTGGCTACGTTAGCTCTAGCAGCAACTTTTCTTCTCGTTCTAGTCTCAACCGCAGCAGAGGCAGGACACTCAGGTTTGAGAACCTTTGTTTAAAAAAAAAAAAAATCTCCCTTAATGGTTGTTGTTTTCCATTCGTCAGTAAGCAGTTAAGCAAAATTTTTGATAATCTTGTCGTTATAGTTTGTCTCAGAGCGGCAACGCTCCAACCTCTTCGGCCTCCTCCTCGTCTGCGCTGGATTCTGAGCGGAAGACGCTGACCGTGGGACCGGCCAACATGGTGCTCTCCCTGCTGTCTTCTGCGTGGTTTCCTCTGGATCTCTCTGCACACCAAGATGCACTTCTGCTCTGTGGGAACCTGCTTGCGGGTGAGAAATTCGTGTTAAATTTCCCCATTTGTTTTTGCAGAATTGGTCTTTTTTATTATTCAAACTTGTGCCACTTTTTTGCGTAATCTTTTGAATTAAAGAGGAAAAGTATTGGCTCTTAATAGATATCACTGTTCTCAGCTGTGGCTCCTAAATGCTTACGCAACCCCTGGGCTGGAGAGGAGGAAGGAAGCACTGGGAACACTGGTGCAGGCCCAAATAAAACAGAGGAACCCTGGACAGCCCTGTCAGAGCGCTCCCTGGTGGCCATGGTGGAACAGCTGTTTTCTCATCTGCTAAAGGTTCTCAACATCTGTGCGCACGTTCTGGACGACACGCCGCCAGGACCAGCAGCTAAGGCAAGCCTGAGGGAAAACAGCTTATATTGAGTTTGAGTTTTGTCAAAGCTGTATTATGGCCCCATTTTGCTAGCAGTTATTTTATAAGGTTCCTAGGGAAAGCTTTGAAAAGTATGGGTTTTGAGTTTTATTCTAAATTTAACTTGGATAAAGGGTTAGCAGAAGATGCGAAGAAATGAAAGAACACTAGAGAAAATGATCTGCTGAGTTGTATCATAACTTCAGGTTTTTTTTTCCAACTGCGTGATCATTTGAGTACTAGGAGAAAAGCACACTGCATTAAAAACTAAGAAGAAATGATATGTCACTGCATTTTTCACCTTAACTACTTCTTGGGTCATGGAGTTAATCTGGACAAGTGGATTTTGAAATAAGTTGTTTTTATCTTTGAATGCCAATCAAAAATTGGGATTTTAAAACTGATTTTGAAATAAACTAAATCTATCACAGACCAAACAGCAAATCAGATCAAACGGTTCAGACAAATTCTCCATTTCAAAATTACAAACTGTAAACATTTGATTTTCTTACAAGAGTATAGAAATTTGATTTTAAAATATTTAATAAATTTTAATATTATAGCTCCATATTTGACAAATCACAAAACAACATGTTTATGTTTGCTTCTGATTCAACAGCAAAGTAAAGGGCTAATTCAGTTTTTTTTAAATCTTCACCGACTTAGATCGTCTTTATTTACAAAACATACAATATTATTATCCTGCATTAAACCTGGATTCTCTTAGTTTGTTGAGAAATGTGAAAAATGGAATGATTTTAGGAACAAGGAAGACACAACCTGTTTCTGCTCTGTATCTTTTTTTTTTTCTAGGCTGCTCTCCCCTCTCTGAGCAACACGCCGTCCCTCAGTCCCATCCGCAGGAAAGGGAAGGAGAAGGAGACGACCGAGGCTGCTGCTGCACCCATGAGCCCAAAGAAGAGCAACGAGATCAACACAGGTCCATCCACACATCATTGTCCTCCAACATGCATCATTTTCAGTTTATAAATGAATGTTTTAAAAAAAGTTTTAAGGTTTAGAAAAGGTAAAAAAAGATTTAGAAAACTCTTGATTTCTTTCTGTATGAAGTCTTTTAAAAGTACTTTATATTCAACCTGCACAGTTTTGTAATTGAGCTCAGTCTAACGTTTGCTTAAGGCCTTAAATTTTACAGTTTAAACCAGATATTTAAAAATAATAAAATGACACACATTTATTCCTCACTTTCTGAAGCTAAATCAGACCAAACTTCAATTGTTTTAGGCTAGTTAGAATTACCAAAATTCTTCCAGAAAACTTGGTAAGAATTTTTTTAGAGCTCTTTCTTGGAGAACATTCTTGGACCAGGTCAGGTGCCATAGAGACATTTAAAAAAAATTTTGTTTAGTTTAATTTCTCCCGGTTGTAGAATGTAGAATACTACCTCAATATATTATTAACAACAGTAATAAATAATGTAATTAAACAGTGAATTAAACTCTTTTTCAGGTCTTTTTGTATTATCTTTATATCCAAAGTGTGGTGCTTTAAAAGTTTGGAGTCTTACCTTGAAGACGCTTGAATTTTACTGTGGGAAAACAAACGTGTGCGAACCGCGAATTGTGCTTTGTATCATTTTAAAGCAGGCAGGCAAGCAGACGGCACCACTTCAGCAGCTGTGAACAAATCCATCACCCTGGGCAGCTTCTACCACCTGCCTCCCTACCTCAAGCTCTACGACGTCCTCAAAGCGACACACGCCAACTATAAGGTCGGACCTCTTGTCCCGCCTTAGCTGAGCTCGGCACGTTTCCTGTTAGGTTGCGAAAGTTGTTAAAATGGTTTGTGTTTTTGTTTTCCCTCCCAGGTGACGTTGGATCTCTACAGCAGCCAGGAGAAGTTTGGAGGTTTTCTGCACGCTGCCTTGGATGTTTTGTCCCAGCTGCTGGAGCTGGCCACGCTGCATGACATTGGAAAGGTCAAGTCTGTCTTTTATTCTTGAAAAAATTAATGTTACACTTCTTTTAACTAGAAATAGGCAGAGAATGAGATTATTTTTTTTTAAAGAAAGTAATAATCTGTTTGTCTTTTTTTTCCCCCATAGTGTGTAGAGGAAATTCTGGGCTACCTGAAGTCCTGTTTCTCCAGAGAACCCACCATGGCCACTGTTTGTGTGCAGCAGGTTTGTAATCCTAAGTTTAGATGTGTTTTTCTCACACTAACTGTGTGTGGAAGTCCTCATGGTTGTGGCACTGAGCGGTGCGCTACATCCGGTACTCCTCCACACAGAGCGAGGCTGGTTCCTGCCGACAGGGCCTGTAAAGGCGTTGGTCTCCCTGTGCGATGGTTCCATACACTGCTTTATAGGAACTAACTCATGTAGTCCTTATTTGGCTGCTTTGCACCAGGTAGGTAAAGGCAACCAAAAAAAAATCACTATTTAAGTCAAGGTGATGGTTAAAGTGATACATCATGTCCATAATTTGGTTATATTGCATATTTTCAGTTTATTTGTACTCTGAAAAGTTTTGGATTTTCTCTGCAGCTGTTGAAGACGCTGTTCGGGACCAACCTGGCTTCCCAGTATGAAAGTGTGCTGAGCGGACCCAGCCGCTCCCAGGGCAAAGCCCTGCGCCTCGGCTCTTCCAGCCTGCGCCCGGGCCTCTACCACTACTGCTTTATGGCTCCGTACACACACTTCACCCAGGCTCTGGCTGATGCCAGCCTACGTAACATGGTGCAGGCTGAGCAGGAGCAGGATACCTCGGGGTAACGTTGCCACACTCGTTTCCATCGTATGACGCGTGTTACTCATTTTTGTTTGCGTAGAGAAGAATAGACTTTAAATGCCAGAGCTACTTTTTCACATTTTGTCACATTGTAACTACATGCTACAAGGTATGATGTGGTTATTTTTTATTTTCCGTATTTTTTTATTTGCACTGGGGGAAAAAATCCTCCAAAGTAAATTGCAGCTACTAGAAGACTTGCAGCTGCAATTGCATGGAAACATAATTCTGCAAAGACTTTATAAATGCTTGCCATGCTTTAGCATTATATTCTTCTTTGTGTTGCTAAACCACATGAAATGTAGAAACAAAATGTGGAAAAAGTTCAAGTTATATGAATGTTTCTGCTATAAAATGTTTCCCTTCTTCTATGTTCTAGATGGTTTGACGTTATGCAAAAAGCATCCAATCAGCTGAGATCCAACATCGCCAACGCTACACGTCACAGAGGAGACAAGGTGCACCTAAATTATTCTTTTTGACGGCTGATTTTGACGCTTTAGATTTTTCATATATAAATGCATGCTATTTTTGCCCTGAAATTAACTAGATACCTTGTTTTCTCTCAGAATGCTATTCACAACCACATCCGTCTGTTTGAGCCGCTTGTGATCAAAGCTTTGAAGCAGTACACCACCAGTACCTCTGTGGCCCTGCAGAGACAGGTTCTGGACCTGCTGGCCCAGCTTGTGCAGCTCAGAGTCAATTACTGCCTGCTGGACTCGGATCAGGTTAAAAACATTGTTTGTTAGTTTTTTTTTTGTTTTTTTTTTCCTTCCTCGTATCAACTTCCATCATCGTTTTCCGTAACGCAACAATTTTTTTTCTCTGTTTCAGGTTTTCATAGGCTTTGTCCTGAAGCAGTTTGAATATATTGAAGTGGGCCAGTTCAGGTATTTCTCTTTTCGTTTTTTTCTTCTCCTCCTCTGAAACTCTGTCAGCCGATCTAACCGTTGCTCCTCCTGCTCAGGGATTCTGAAGCCATCATCCCAAACATCTTTTTCTTCCTGGTGCTGCTGTCTTACGAACGTTACCACTCCAAGCAGATTATCAGCATCCCCAAGATCATCCAGCTGTGCGACGGCATCATGGCGAGCGGCAGGAAAGCGGTCACCCACGGTGAGAGGAAACGCAGGAAAACACGCCATGTACCACAATTATCGACATCTCTTCCACACAGTTTTATTTTTTGTTTTTTTAGAGTGTATTTTTGAAAGTAATCCTCCAAAAATCTAATGAGTAATCAAGTTGTGTTTTTTTTCTTTTTTTACAGCCATTCCTGCTTTGCAGCCTATAGTTTATGATCTTTTTGTGCTGAGAGGTTCAAACAAAGCAGATGCAGGCAAAGAGCTGGACACTCAGAAGGAAGTGGTGGTGTCCATGCTTCTCAGACTCGTGCAGTACCATCAGGTATGCAGAAATGCAACAACAACAACAGCAGCAGCAGCAGGCTAACGTTGTCCTAGATTCTTTAGTCTTCATACCTAAATGTGCCTTCATGCCTTTCATTCCAGGTGTTGGAGATGTTCATTCTCGTTCTGCAGCAGTGTCACAAAGAGAATGAGGACAAGTGGAAGAGACTGTCCAGGCAGATCGCAGATGTTATTCTTCCTATGATTGCAAAGCAGCAGGTTATTGTTGAGCAGAATATTCATCTCTTTAATCTTACCTTATTTATTCTCTTGGATAAGGCAAGATGAATCATCCTGATGTTCTGTGTGCTGCTTTTGTTGCGTCGCAGATGCTGCTGGACTCTCCGGAGGCGTTAGGAGTGTTGAACACCTTGTTTGAGACTGTGGCCCCCTCCTCTCTCAGACCAGTTGACATGCTGCTGAAGAGCATGTTCACTATCCCTGTCACCATGGTGAGAATACATTCCCAAAAGTAGTCTAGTAATCCAGAAAGCATCTTCAAAACATTTCTGAAAAAAAAATGGGTCGCTCTCTGGCCTGGCTGCTGAAAATCTTGTGCTCCAATAACGATCCTGCAAGTTTGTCTGTTGATTAGAAAATGATTACAAAAAAAAAAATGTCCGCATCTCTGTAGGCATCTGTCGCTACAGTCCAGCTGTGGGTGTCTGGAATCCTGGCAGTGCTCAGAGTACTCGTGTCCCAGTCCACCGAGGACATCGTCTTGTCTCGGGTCCACGAGCTGTCTCTCTCCCCGCACCTCCTCTCCTGCCACACGATTCGCCGCCTGCATCAGCAGATCCCGTCCCCCAGCAACCCGCCTGCCGCCGACGCCAGCTGTGACCAGGAAGCCGGCGAAGACGCGCAGAAGGTTCCACCTGAAGAAACCTTTGCAAGGTGAGTTAAACTCTTTAGGTTCTAAAAAAGCAACATGACTAACAAACTGTTTATAATGAGCAACTTCAAAAAATAAATTCCTCGTCCCTCTAGGTTCCTGCTACAGTTGGTCGGAGTGTTGCTTGACGAAATTTCTAGCAGACGGGTCAAAGTGGACATTACGGAGCAACAGCACACCTTCTACTGCCAGCAGCTGGGAACGCTGCTCATGTGTTTCATTCATATTTTTAAAAGCGGTGAGTAAGCCTGTCGCAATGAATCGCATAAAAAATTTAAATGAGTTTGATAATTTCCATTCTGATAATTAATGGCAATCCATCATAATCTATTTTAGTTATGGTTTTGTTTCCATGTTGTTGTTGTTGTTTTTTTCTTATTTTATTTATTGTTTCTGGTTGTTGTGTTTTTATTTTGGATATTTGAAATATCTTTCGGTTCCAGTGTTCAGAGTTCTTTACAAAATTAAAGCTTGTAAAAAGTCTTATGCGATGTTTTTTTACGATGAAATTCACAAAGTACGTTTTGACTTTTTTGTTTCCAGGAATGTTTCGCAGGATCACGGCTGCAGCCAGTCGGCTCCTGAAGGGCGAGGGCGGCGGGCAGCCGGGTCTGGAGGCCGGCCTCTACTATCCTTTAGAGGGGCTGAACAGCATGGTGCAGAGCCTCGTCACCACCCACCCATCTTTGGTGCTGCTGTGGTGCCAGGTCCTTCTCATCATTAACTACACTAACTATTCGTGGTGGACTGAGGTTCATCAGACTCCGAGGTGAGGAGAAACTAGATGGGATCTTTTGATTTATAGAATCACTCTCATAAATGTTCTGTAAATGAGCTGATAAAAAAAGCTATGAAGCTATTAAAAGACACTCTTTCTTGCTGTGCCTTTTCCCCTCTTCCTGGTCAGAGGTCACAGCCTCTCATGCACAAAGCTGCTAAGTCCACACTCCTCTGGTGAAGGACAAGAGGAAGAAAAACCAGAGTCCCGGTTAGCGATGGTCAACAGGGAGATTGTACGCAGGGGAGCTCTGATCCTCTTCTGTGACTACGTGGTGAGAATACGACTAGTATTAAAATCTCATTATCCAAGAATGATTTTGTGCAAAAAAAGCAAAAAAAAAAAAAAAGTAATGAACGTCTTTTGTATAACCTGTATCCTAACCTGTTTAAGGAAACATAACATGTCACCTTTTAGACTCTTGCAGTCTGCGGCAGGAAGCGGATGTAATTCTTTTTGCTCAATTGCGTTACTTTTTAGTGTCAGAATCTCCACGACTCGGAGCATTTGACCTGGCTGATCGTCAACCACGTGCGTGACCTCATCAGTCTTTCCCATGAGCCTCCAGTACAAGATTTCATCAGCGCTGTCCACCGCAACTCTGCCGCCAGCGGACTCTTCATTCAGGCAATCCAGTCTCGATGCGACAATCTCCCCACTGTAAGATTAAAAACGGCCTTTTTCCCCTCCTTCCTCTCCTCTGCTGAAAATCTAGATTATTTTATTTACTGCTTCCCTGTCTCTCCTATTTACTTTGCTTTTCTTAAATCCACAGCCCACCATGCTAAAGAAGACTTTACAGTGTTTGGAAGGCATCCACTTGAGTCAGTCTGGCTCTCTGCTCATGCTTTATGTGGACAAGCTGCTCAACACGCCGTTTAGGGTTTTAGCTCGCATGGTGGACACCCTGGCGTGCCGAAGAGTGGAAATGTTGCTGGCTGAGACGCTGCAGGTAAGATCCAGAGCAGCAGGAAATGTGTTGTGGAAGTGTAATGAAAATAAATACCAAGAGGTCGACATTTCTTTTTTTTTTCTTTTTATTTAAAACACTGTTATAATGGAGCAGTGGCCTGATTGTTTCCATATTTACACCGCTACAGAACAGCATAGCCCAGCTGCCTGTAGAAGAACTGGAGAGGATTCAGGAATACCTCCAGACCAGCGGACTAGCTCAAAGGTATTCTTTTTCGCACGTGGTTCAGTTTTATTGTTTTTAAATAAGGAAAGAAACAAATCTAAGAGTAATGTCATCTCCTCTGTTTACCCGTGGCAGGCATCAGAGGTTCTACTCCCTGCTGGACAGGTTCAGAGCCACTGTGGCCGACACCAGCAGCCCAGCACCTCCTATCACGTCCCACCCTCTGGATGGGGATCCACCCATAGCCCCTGAAAAGGTTGTTGCTGACAAGGTAATGATTGTTATCAAAAGTAAATAACATCACAATTGTTCTTAAGAGTGGGGGACAAAAAAAAAAAAAGCTTGTTGGCAACTGTTTCTTTTTTTTTCTAGGAGTGGTATGTTGCTCTGGTGAAGTCGCAGTGCTGTCTCCATGGAGATGTTTCCCTGCTCGAAACAACAGAGCTCCTCACTAAATTACCTGCTTCTGATCTATTCGGCGTTATGAGCTGCAAGGTGAATAAAACAATTACGTTAACCCAAAGCACCGGCTTAAAACACCCATTTTAGAGCATAGAGGCAATGATTCATATTTATATTAATCTGCAGAGGTGAATTTAATTTCATCTCAACTTTTTGTTTTTTTTTCCAGGATTTCAATCTCAGCCTGTTGTGTCCCTGCCTGGGTTTGGGGGCGCAGAGGTTAACCCGGGGTCAGGGATCTCTGTTGTTGGAGACGGCCCTGCAGGTGACCCTCAATCAGCTAGAAGAGGTCACAGGGTCACTTCCTGCCCCACACCAGTCCTTCCTGCCGCCACCTCACCCCCAGCCGTACTGGAACCAGCTTGGTGACGTGTACGGTGAGACGTGGGAAAGGAGCTGGAATATGAAGCAGGGCTTTAAAAATTAGGATAACAATAGTGATCATTATATTGAAAGTAATGGTGATGATGATAATAATAATAATAATAATAATAATGCTGGTTGTAAAATTAGCTGTAGAAATTGGGTTAGTGATGTTAACCAAAATATTAGTGATGATATTTATGAGTGACGCTTATAATGACGACACTGTAATATAGTAATTATGATTAATATTAGTGGTAATTATTATAAAAGGAAATTATTAATATTGATGCTACTAATGATGATATAAAAAATTATAATCACTAAATATGATATTCTGAAAACTTTAATTTTTTATATGGAAATATATTTAAAAAATTATCTGGAAGATGATGATTATTATAATAGAGAAAAATGTAGTGATGTGTTATGTTGGTAATGATAAGGAGAATAAAAAAGGTGGATCTTGTCTTGTTAGTTGTGGCATTAAAAATAGTTGATTTTTATTTTGTTCTGTTGTACAATAAAACATTCACTGTCCTCTGACGTTTCTTCTTTTATGTTTGTATTTTCCTTTTATTCCTCAGACGAGCCGGGTTTCTGCCCCAGGGTTCTGGCCCTCTGCAGAGCTTTGTCCCAGTATCTGTTGAGTGTGAATCAGCTGCCTTCATCACTACATATTCCCTCTGACAAGGAGCACCTCATCACCTCCTTCACCTGCATGGCGGCTGAGGTAAAATAACAACAAACATGACAGATGTTTGAAAGCCTTTTGAAAACTTCAGAGTAATTTAACTAGAAGATAGATTTGAGAAACACTACCAGACATTGGTTGGCACTATATTAAAAAAAATGTAATCTTTTATATCAGTCAGGGTGCCTGTGCATCCTTAATAAGTCTTAAATTCAATTGTCTAAAGCTAAGATCTTAAAATGCCTATAATCAAAAATAAAAAATAAGTTGGCCCTAAATACATTAATCACAGGTCTTACGGGACTATTTAATCTTGTACATGCTGTATAGATTTCTATTTAGCTTTTAGCAAGTGTAAAGCGAGTTAGCTTTCTTTTTTTTTTTTTATACGTCTATCGCAGTTAAATGCAAATGTATTGATAGTTGGTCAAACTTTGTTCATCTCATCTGTTGGATCGCCTCTGTTGCCAACCCATATTTGTCCCATTTGTGATTTTCTTTTGTACATTGCTGCAGGTCTTAAATTCCATTCATAATACTGTCCCAAAAAGGTCTTAAAAAGCCTTAAATTTGGTTTGGTGGAACCTGCACAAACCATAATTAGTATGTAAATATTCAGTAGATCCTGTCTTTTATTCGTGCGTGTGAATGTGTTTGTGCAGGTGGTTGCGTGGCGGCTGCTGCAGGACCAGCTGCCCCTCAGCGTGGACCTACAGTGGGCTCTGTCCTGCCTCTGCCTGGCCCTGCAGCAGCCCTGTGTGTGGAACAAGCTCTCTACCTTGGAGTACAAGACGTACACCTGCTCCCTCATCTACTGCCTGCACCTCACCATTGCTGCTGGTCAGGAGCATTTTTTGCAAAGCATTCTTGTATAATTCTGTTGTTTTTTTTCCTATATTCTCTCTCTCTCTCTTTATATATATATATATATATATATATATATATATATATATATATATATATATATATATATATATATATATATATACACATATATATTTTTGCCTTTCAGTGGCTGTTCATCCTGGTGACCGGCTGCTGCATCCAGAGAAGAAAAAGTCTCGAGGAGAAAAAGACGGTGAAGATCAGCTGGACTCGGCTCTTCTCAACAGTAAGAAGTGGTTCAGAAATTGCGCAAATTTTGTTTTAGTGCATTTTGTCTTTTGGTCCTGCTTGAATGACGGTTGTTTGTTGCAGTCCAATGCGAGTGGCAAGCATGTGAGATCATGGCAGAACTGGTGGAAGGACTGCAGAGCATCCTCTCCTTGGGTCACCCGAGGAACCGGGCGTTTCCAGTTTTCCTCACTCCGACGTTGCGAAACATCATCATCAGTATTTCACGCCTGCCTCTGGTCAACAGCTACACCAGAGTCCCTCCACTGGTTGGTGTCTGAAAGGAAGAAAACAAGTCTTGCAGCTTAGATGCATAACGGGATATCGTGTTTTGTTTGAGACCGGGCGTTTTCTGTCACCGCCCGTAGACTTGACAACTTCAAATAACGCCTGAAAACTCATTTTTATTCTTTGGCATTTACATAAAGCCTAATATTGTAATTAACCTGTCCTATTTTTTTTTTTAGTTAGTTGTTTTGTTTTCTTATGTGTTTTATCAGTAGTTTTAACATACTGTGCAGCACTTTGGTTTTAAATAAATTGACATTGTTCTAATGATGTGCGCTCATGTTCAGGTTTGGAAACTGGGCTGGTCCCCACAACCAGGTGGAGAATTTGGCACGACGCTGCCTGAGATCCCTGTGGACTTCCTGCAGGAAAAGGACGTCTTCAGGGAATTCCTTTACCGCATCAACACATTGGGTACAGATATGCATAGTTACAATTAACGGGATATATAGGGCTTTCCAAAAATGATGACTCAATTTTTACTTTAAGGTTAATTTAAAAAAACATTAATGTGCATTTTGTAATTAACCTGGGATTTTTCTTCAGGCTGGAGCAGTAGGACTCAGTTTGAGGAAACCTGGGCCACTCTGCTGGGGGTGCTGGTCACCCAACCAATCACAATGGATCAGGAGGAAGAGACTCAGCAAGAGGTATATGCAGCTGGAAGCAAGAACTTTTCTCTTTTAAGCAGTAATGTATAGAAAGGAGGCCAATTTAATGGGAATGACAACCGCAGAGTTGTGCTTTGTATTGATGTGGTTTGATATGCCTAAATTTACCAGTGGTGGAGAAAGTACTCAAAAAATGTACTTAAGTAAAAGTACAAATACACAGACACAAATGTACTCAAGTAAAAGTAAAGCTACCACATTAGCATTTGTACTTAAGTAAAAGTAAAAAAGTACTGGCTTTTAAAAATACTTAAGTATTAAAAGTAAAAGTGCTTGCTGAATGGATTACCTAATCGCTAATATCATTAAGTGTCCCGATCATATTTAATTTTAATAGATTAGAAAACAACCTGCTGAATACTATTAATCAATCATTAATCATTTTGTCTAGATTAATGTCAAGTTGTCAAAACAAAGACATTTTCAATAATGTCAACTTTGTATTAAAAGTGTCATGATTTACTGAATGACGCTTTATGACAACAGTCATAAATATTTATGAAGACTTATTCATGTCCATGACAGATGTTTATGACGGTGTCATGTCAGTCTTATTCACCTGCCTTCAAATAAAGTGTTACCGTCTAGGTTTATGTAGCATTTGATTTTAACAAAATATTTATACCTGTATTTCATAAAAATAATGGTAGACTTTCGGCATTTATTTTGAAGTATGTTGATCCTGTTTACAACTATGATTTTCATGTTCAAAAGCAATTTTTTATGTTCCATCTTATAGTAATAACTTAACAAAACTGTTTATTTGACTTCAAAGACTAGTCAAAATTGCTTTACATTTAATTTATACGTTGAAAATTTGTATAGTAAAATGCAATAAATTAGTTGTGATGTACAGAAGATAAACAATAGCAAGCTCAAGAATATGTTTAGCTCTTAATATATAATAGTAAAGGTTAGTTATAAAGACTAGATGACGTCAATTTATGGTCTTAAATTGCAAAATAAAGTCTGCAAATTGATTGCAGAATGGTTTCATTTTTACATCACTTTGCATGAGCTACTTTCAAACTAAGTGTTTTGTGTTCTACAACTACATTTCCTGTGGACTTAGAATTTAATGTTGTTTCAAAATTATGTTAAGAATATATTAAATACATTAACTTTAATATATTTTACACTATAATTAACATATGGTATAGAATACAGACTTCAATGGTTTGGAGGACAAAAGTATTTGGAAATGTCCAAGGTTTTTTTTAAAAAAAGTTTGTGAATGCATCACAAAAGACAGAGTAAAAAGAGAATTTCAGTTTTGGGTTAACTAAATATTGGTAAATTTGACATAAAAACTGTTAAATTATGGAAATTTTTTTGATGGAAATTCTGAAAAAAAATAAATAAATAAAAAATACAGAAAATGTCCTGGTAATTCTCTGCCATGATATTTTCAGTGTTTTTTATAGAATTTCCATCAGAAGTTTCCCGTAATTTAACAGTATTTTATTTCAAAGTTTTCCATAAAAAAACAGGGAAATGTCCTGGTAATTTCTGTCAGTACACTTTCTCGTTTTTTATGGAATTTCAGCAGAATTTTTCCATAATTTAAGTTTTTTTTCCCCATAATTTAACATAAACTGTTAAATTATGGCCCACCACCACTTCAGGTGACATTTCCCATATTCTCAAACTCAAAGCTTGACATGTATGGGGCAACGTGAGAGCTCATCTACTGACTGACTACATAAACTAAAAGCTGGATCATAGATATTTTTAATAAGTGTATTTGTGAGCCTGCCTCTTTTTATTAAATTGAAATTAATTTTAGATTTTTGTATGACTTTTTCTCAGATTAACTTAGAAAACGAGTTGTTATTATTACAGGTTAGTTTTCTAAACAACAAAAAAGTATCTGTTAGGGAAGCTCAAAAATGAAAAATTGGACTGATATTGATATCCGATAGTAACACTGCTGTTATGCCAGATTTACCAATTCGTTATTTTGTCAGTTTTTTTTATATGATTACTCGATTAATAGTAAGAATAATCGATGGATTACGCGATTACTAAAATTTTTGCTTACAATAGCCCTAATTATATAAATAAAATAGCATTTATAGGTGGATCGGGGGGATTAATTCTCTCCTTCACCCCCCTCCTTCTACACCCAGACCTCCTCCCCCTTCTTGCAATTCGCTGTCCGGCCTTCCCCCCACCCAGCACTCAACGGTACGCTAGACCGGCCCCACCCTCTTTGACCCCTCACATATACCTCTACATTGAGGGGGGGCTAGTGTACCTCTCCTGGTACACTAGCCCCCGAATGTCTCTCCTTCGCCCCCTCTTTCTACATACAGCCAGACCTCCTCCCCCTTCTTGCAATTCGCAGTCCGTCTGCCCCCCCCCAGCACTTAATGGTTCGCTAGACTGGCCCCACCCTTTTTGACCCCCCACATCTACCTCTACATTGAGGGGGGGCTAGAGTACCTCTCATGGTACACTAGCCCCCCGAATGTCTCTGCTTCGCCCCCCTCTTTCTACATACAGCCAGACCTCCTCCCCCTTCGTGCAATTCGCCGTCCGTCTGCCCCCCCCAGCACTTAATGGTTCGCTAGACTGGCCCCACCCTTTTCGACCCCTCACATCTACCTCTACATTGAGGGGGGGCTAGTGTACCTTCATGGTACACTAACCCCCCCAATGTCTCTCCTTCGCCCCCTCCTTCTACAGCCAAACCTCCTCCCCTTCTTGCAATTTGCCGTTCATCCGCCCCCCAGCACTCAACGGTACGCTAGACTGGCCCCACCCTCTTTGACCCCTCACATCTATCTCTACATTGACGGTGGGCTAGTGTTCCTCTCATGGTACACTAGCCCCCCCTCAATGTCTCTCCTTCGTTCAATCCTTTGCTTCCCCCGCCCCCCCCCCTCTCTAACGATACGTCAGCCCCCCACCTTCTCTCCTTCTTCGAACCCCTTCTAGCCTCCCAGTGGGCCATCGTTCCCTCGGCCTCCAATTCTGATTCTTCGGGTCAATCTACCCGTCTTGCTCTCACTGTAACAACGGATGACTAAAGGTTTCCGGTATTCTCAGATTGAAAACTTGCAAGCAATCTTTAAGGCCATAATCATCCGCTCTGGTAAGTTGCGAAGTTCTGCTGAGGAACAGTTTTGACACTTCTGACAAGGTGTCACTACGTTGGTGAGATTAGGCATGAGGACTCAGAGGTCTGTCGTGAGTCGGAGACAGGTCCTGACTCAGAGACAGGTCATAACTCTGAGGCAGGTCCCGACTCTGAGGCAGGTCCCGTCTCAGAGGCCGGTCCTGTCTCAGAGGCCGGTCCCATCTCAGAGGTCGGTCCCGACGCTGAGGCGGGTCCTGACGCTGAGGCGGGTCCTGACGCTGAGGCGGGTCCTGACGTTGAGGCCAGTCCGGTCTCAGAGACCAGTCCCGTCTCAGAGGTCGGTCCCGTCTTGGGGACGGGTCCCGACTCAGAGGCAGGTCCCGTCTCAGAGGCCGGTCCCGTCTCAGAGGTCGGTCCCGTCTCAGAGGTCGGTCCCATCTCAGAGGTCGGTCCCGACGCTGAGGCGGGTCCTGACGCTGAGGCGGGTCCTGACGCTGAGGCGGGTCCTGACTCGGAGACGGGTCCTGACTCAGAGACGGGTCCCGACTCGGGGACGGGTCCCGACTCGGGGACGGGTCCCGACACGGGGACGGGTCCCGTCTCGGGGACGGGTCCCGTCTCGGAGACGGGTCCCGTCTCGGAGGCGGGTCCCGTCTCGGAGGCGGGTCCCGTCTCAGAGGTCGATCCCGTCTCAGAGTTCTGTCCTGACTCGGTGACAGGCCCTGACTCTGAGGCAGGTCCTGACGCTGAGGCGGGTCCTGACGCTGAGGCAGATCCTGACTCGGAGACGGTTCCTGACTCGGGGACGGGTCCTGACGCTGAGGCGGGTCCTGACGCTGAGGCGGGTCCTAACGCTGAGGCGGGTCCAGACTCGGAGACGGGTCCTGACTCGGGGACGGGTCCTGACTCGGAGACGGGTCCTGACTCGGAGACGGGTCCTAACTCTGAGGCGGGCCCTGACTCTGAGTTCGGCCCTGACTCCTCCAAGTCAGTACCAACCTCTGAGTTGACCAAATTTAGAGGCCCAGCTAAGTGTGGACTAAACACATTTGATCCACTCTTGGTGGGCTCTTGCCTCTCTTCTTCGTCTGGATTGTCTCCACAACCCGCAGCCTTTTTGATGAGGCCCCATGCCTTTTGAAGAAAGGTGTCTTTGAGAT
This sequence comes from Poecilia reticulata, assembly GCF_904066995.2. NCBI lineage: Eukaryota > Metazoa > Chordata > Actinopteri > Cyprinodontiformes > Poeciliidae > Poecilia > Poecilia reticulata. The sequence continues at coordinate 14,326,809 of NC_088830.1, forward strand.
TGATTTTTCGTGGTCGGGCAAGGGTTCTTTTAAAGCATTCCACAACCTTGTAAATCACTAGTGGGTTGTTGCTTTTGATCATTTTGAAGAGCAGTTCTCTAACTGCGTCTTCATTGCCCCAGAGAAGTTGCAGGATGTCTCGGCAAGCTTTTTTTTCCATTTTGTCATAAAAGACAAAATCTATATCCTTGACTTCTTTCCATATTTTTGGAGCAAGCCTTCTCTGGACCGGTTCGGTGTCCTTCCTTTTGTAATGCCCATAGCTAGATCTGTAACTGGACTTGTAAATCAATCTCCAAAGAATATTTTGAACCATAACTCTCCTTTCTTCTTCTGTTCCATGTCTGAATCCCATCCTGTTTGCGTCCCTCAAAAATTGTTCAGGGTCCATGGTTTCCTGAGTATAATCTTCACTCAGGCAGTTTTCATCTGCGTACAAGTCTTCAGTTGGAAAAAAAGTCTTTCGGATCTTTCTTTTGGTAGACGCTAACATTTTCTTTGGAGGAAGAGGATTCTCCAGGTGCTTTTTGAATTTTTCCACGATGACTTGGTGTCCTTCTGGGTGTTCCAGTAGTGCGATTAAATGCAGTCCACTGGCAAAGTGGAATGCATCTCTCGCAAGACTCTGGAAAATCCTTTCACCAAGCTCTTTTGAAACCTCAGAGAGTACATTCACATTTATATCTCCAGTTTTTCTCAAAAGTAAGATCAAAATTTTGCTATGTTGTTCCTCAAAGACTTGTCGGACAAGATGCAGAGTTGGTCCATCTGCAGCCTTTTCAATCACTTCCCACAAAAGTTCACTGAGAAAGTTTCTCTTTTTGTAATCTGGGCTTCTTTGACCAGGATGAACTTTGCTGGACAATGTCTTTTTCACTTTCGTCCAAAAAGAAACCTTAGGTTTCACATCTATTTCTCTCTGTGGGCTTTCGTCGTTCATCTTTATTGTGCTGAGCTAAAACGTCCAAATGAATCTCGAGTTGACTGACTTGTTAACTGATTTGTGGTAACTGATCAGAGAATTAACTGATCAGTTGGTGATGTCATGGACTCTATGACATCAGAAAGTCATCCTCAGAAGGGCCTCATGACACATACATCATTTGACGTCATGCTGATGACATCATTGTCAGCAGCATGGCAACTGTTGCTAAGGGTAAAAATAGCACGCAGTGAGCATGAGTTCTGAAAAAAAAATTAATCTGTGGCCACTAAATGCATTATTCCCGCAAGTCTGAACTGGCAGTGATTTGCGCAGCTTAACAGGAGGGGCCAGGGAACCATTGGCCCCTCCACTTACCGCCCACCCATTTTTATTTGTTATTTGGGTTCCATCTCCTAACAGGCATAGAGCAAATGTCAGGGGAACCACAACATGACCTGGGCCGGTCTATGAGTCAAACAAACCTCTTGTGATGCCCACTGGTGTGTGAAAAAAAGTAAAAAAAGGAGCATTTAAATGTTTATGGGGTTATGATGATGATAATAATAATAATAATAATAATAATAATAATAATAATATTTTACTTGTTAACAGGGGTTAAAGATGATGGGTGCAGTAACGGTGTTTCACCGGTATGTGGTGCATGGGAACTCTGAGCTGCCAGTTGCTCTGCAGTTTCTCATAAGCTGAGAGAAATTGGAGTAACAGACTGCGTCTCCCGTGTGCTAATTTACTTGAGGTGAGAATAACCCTCAAGTTTATTTTAACCAGTGGTGGAGAAAGTACTCAAAAAATGTACTTAAGTAAAAGTACTAATACACAGACAAAAATGTACTCAAGTAAAAGTAAAACTACCACATTAGCATTTGTACTTAAGTAAAAGTAAAAAAAGTACTGGCTTTTAAAAATACTTAAGTATTAAAAGTAAAAGTGCTTGCTGAATGGATTACCTAATCGCTAATATCATTAAGTGTCCCGATCGTATTTAATTTTAATACATTAGAAATGTGCCATTTTAATGAACAATGCCACAGATAAAGCATGTTTTTATTATGTTTACAGTATGTGATTACTTACTATGTGATTCTATGCATCATACTTTCAGGGATGGAAACATCTTGTCTCCTGTCCTAACATAACATGAACTTCACTTTTTTTTTGCTACTAGTGGCTTTTATTTTTAAAGAAATCCAACAGAAAGTGGATGGAAAGAAGGTGGGTGGGAGAGGACAGGCAACCAAGGAGCCAGTAGCAGAGTTGTAGTCAAGGTCACCGACCCAAGACCAAGTCAAGACCAGCACCCCGCGCTACGTGACACAAAAAAATTAACTTTTACTTATCAAAATTGCTTCTCAAATTGATCTGAAAGATCCACATTCCATAAAAAACTAGTTATTAAATACTTAAGAGCTTAAATAAATGCAATCAGTAAAGATCCGTCCAGAAGAATCGGATCGTTCCTGAATGTACCAGCGTTGTCCCATATTTGCAACACCTCAGTCAACACCTCCACACAATAATTCAGGGCATGAATGACAACTTTTTTCATCGCAGATGCAACATGTGTGTCTACGTCAGTACAGCTAGCTTTGCTAGCATCACGTCCACAGATCTTACCTTTCTTTAAGCTTTCCTTCCAAGTGACGCTAAAAGTTGGACGAAGTCCCCACCGTCTGTGAAAGCGAAGCGCTGCTGATTTTACATGTAGCCATATCAATTTATGTAGCGCTATTATATTACTGATGATTAGACTCGCTCAGAGGAAACCACTGCGCATGTCTGGAGCTTCGCGTGCGAGTAAAGGTGGAGGCGATGGGTGACAACAGACATGTAAGTTACGATATTGCTCGGATTTTACGGCGCCACCTTACGTCCCTGAACTTCACATTTTAACGGAAAAAAAGAGCAACGCGACTTGGATGTAACGAGTAACGCGACAGTTTTGTAGAAATGTAGTGAAGTAGAAAGTACAGATACTGTAAAATGTAGTGGAGTAAAAGTAGAAAGTATCCATTATTAAATCTACTTAAGTAAAGTACAGATACACGAAAATTGTACTTAAGTACAGTAACGAAGTACTTCCCACCACTGAAATTTACGTAGCCAAATTTTATTGTGACTCTCATGGGGTTGTGTTTATTACGGAGGCATTAAACTGCCAAAAGTAAAAAAATAAATTCAGGAGCAAATTTATTTTTAAAATTTGCTGGTGGCAAAACTTGCTAAAACGAGAGAAGTTTTTCATCTTCACAAGGTTAAAAAAAAAAACAACCTATAACAACATTTATATCTCATCAAGAGCAAAATATCTTCTCTTTTAATAGGAAAGATAGAACAGCAAAACATCATGGAAATTTTAGATGTCATCTGGACAAAACGGTGAGAAGAATTTGAGTCACAGCGAGCTTCTTTATACCTTTTTATCAAGTCATAATCTGTATTTTTATATCTTCGTTAAAAAAAGACTTTTGACATAACGAGAAATGAAGCTCGTCTCGTTACAAGGAGAAACTCGAGAAGTGTTCTAATTTCACAACTGAGATTAAAATACACAGTTACAAATGAAGGCGTTTGGATTCACTGGATTGTATCTATGGGTATCGGAGTAGAGGGTGTGAAATACAAATGCATGCCACCATTTTCAAATTTTTATTAGTCAGGATTTGAAACCATGTTTCACATCCTTCCAACAGTTGGCTGTAATTTGTTTTGGTCTTATCACATAAAATCTTAATAAAGAATTCTTAACGTTTATGGTTTTTAACACGACAAGAACGAGAGGTGTAAAGAGGTGTCTTCTATTCCGTCTTCACCTGTTTTCTAGGAGGACCTGGAGCGTACCCAGCTAAACGTGCTAGCAGTGCAGGCTATCACCAGCCTGGTGCTGAGCGCCATGACCCTGCCCACTGCTGGCAACCCCGCAGTCAGCTGTCTGGAACAGCAACCCCGAAACAAAAGCCTTAAAGCTCTGGAAACACGGTAGCTGGGCACTCGTTTCTGTCTGTCCAATCACAGGGAGTGTTAACTATCAGACAGGGTTGTTCATGGACGGCGTTTTTCTCCCTGTCCAGGTTTGGAAGAAAACTCGCTGTGATTCGCGGAGAAGTGGAGCGAGAAATCCAGGCTCTAGTGTCAAAGAGGGACAATGTCAGCACACACCACCCGTACCACGCCTGGGATCCTGTGCCCTCACTCTCGGCTGCTTCTGCAGGTTGCCCTCCTTCCAGTCTGACCCTGTTCTGCTCTGGAAATACTCCGAATACTTTTTACACCTGATTTTTTTTTTTTTTCGGCAGGTACCCTGATCAGCCATGAGAAGTTGCTGCTTCAGATCAACACAGAGAGGGAGTTGGGCAACATGGATTACAAACTGGGGCAGGTAAGACGAGGAAACAGTAATGCCTGAGGAACACGATATCGGTTGCTAACGTGCGTTTCATTTGGCACGTGTCCTTTCCAGGTCTCCATCCATTCAGTCTGGTTAGGTAATAACATCACTCCTCTTAGGGAGGAAGAATGGGGTGAGGATGAAGAAGACGAAGCAGACACTCCGGCGCTGACCTCCCCACCTTTATCGCCGATAAATTCGAGGTCCGTTTGAGTTTTTACTGTCTCCGTTATTGATTTTTTTTTTTCTGTTTTGAGGGATTGTTGTGTAGATAAAACATCCTTCTCCAGAGAACCGTCCACACTCTAAACTCGTGTTTTTGTGATTTCAGGAAGCACCGTGCAGGTGTAGACATTCATTCATGTTCCCAGTTTCTCCTGGAGCTCTACAGCCAGTGGTTGATCCCGGGCTCTCCCAGCAACAGGAGGACGCCCACCATCCTCATCAGTGAAGTGGTCAGATCGGTAAGCTGGACACCACCAGTATCTTCTCATATCTTCTCATTAGCTCAGCTAAAGATCTGTTCACCTAAATTAAATAAGAGGAGTCTATTGTTTCTGATTTAAAGGTGAAACTTAAACAGCTTTTTTTTTTGCTCTATGGTGGGAACAAAAGTCTTTGTTTATCTGGATATCAAGAAATCTGAAGTATATTTCAAACTTGCTTATGGATTCAGTACACACAGAGTAATGAATCATTTATTTGATTGTTCAAATAAATGATGAGATGAAATAATAAATATGTATGCTACAAGTTGAATTCCTTTTTTTTATCTATACATTTAAATATACTAAAATGCACCTGCGTCCCCTGGAAGGAAAGCTTCTCCAGGCTTTAATCAGCGTTGCGTTTCTCCGCAGCTGCTGGCAGTGTCGGACCTGTTCACGGAGAGGAACCAGTTCGACATGATGTTCTCTACCCTGATGGAGCTCCAGAAGCTTCACCCGCCCGAAGACGAGATCCTGAATCAGTACCTGGTGCCCGCCATCTGTAAGGCTGCTGCTGTGCTGGGCATGGTGAGTGGGTCGGGATGCCGCCGGAGGCCATTCAAGCTGCTGCCGACCGCCTCCTGACTCTTGATAACTGCTTGGACGTTTCCAGGACAAAGCGATAGCCGAGCCGGTGTGTCGCCTGCTGGAGACGACGCTGCGCAGCACCCACTTGCCCAGCCGCATGGGGGCTCTGCATGGGGTGCTCTACGTGTTGGAGTGTGACCTGCTGGACGACACGGCTAAACAGCTCGTCCCCACAGTCTCTGAGTACCTTCTGTCAAACCTCAAGGCCATTGCTCAGTGAGTGTTGCTCTCCTTCTAAAACGCACTAAGCGCACAGACGCTGACCTCGGTTCATCTCTGATGACTTTAAGCTGTGATGAAAGACTCTCGGGGAGCCAAAGTGTTTAATGCCGCTGTGTTAATCCTCCTCCCCCTGCAATATAAGAAAATCTATTATTCAATTGGTTTCTTTTTAATCCATCTTAATAACGTAATAGAAGCAAGAAATCTGCGCTTTTTTTGCCTCAAGATGCTGCTGTCGACATTTCACTCACATCAGCTGTAATTTCTGCCTGCTTGCTTTGTGTCTCCGTTCTGCAGCTGTGTGAACCTGCATAACCAGCAGCATGTGTTGGTGATGTGTGCAGTGGCCTTCTACATGATGGAGAACTACCCTCTGGATGTCGGAGCTGAGTTTATGGCCGCAGTCATACAAGTAAGATAGAAGATGAATAAAGTTAAATTGAATCAGCGTGATCAAGGGTACTCTAGGTGTGAGCACCCTTGTTAGATGGCGTTCTAACTAAAACTCTGAGGTTTTAATGTTTTTATCTTTTTTGTTTTTATTTGTTTTAATCTTTTTCACAATCTTTTTCTCACTGTTTATTCACTGTCACATGCTGTTTTTATTTTAATTATGTAAAGCACTTTGAAATGCCTTGCTGCTGAAATGTGCTATACAAATAAAATTTGATTGATTGATCAAAGATACACATTTCATGCTTTTTTTTTTTATGTTTTTGTTTTTTTAGACAGGGTGTCCGCTTGTCCTTAAAGTCTTTAAAAGTTTTTTTTATCAACGTATCTAAAAGTAAGGTCTTAAATATAATTTTAAAAGTAAGTTGGCCTTTATGTTCATCACAGGTCTCAAAGTTTTTCTTGACAGAATTATTTTATCTTGTATATTGTATTTTTATTTTTTTTTCCTCTTTTTGACTTTTCTTGCCTTCAAAAGTTTGAGTCGCACTCAGTCAAACTTTGTGCTTCTTTGGGTTTGTACTCTATTGCGCAAACTCCCAATAAAAAGCATTGAAGTTTCAGTTTTTAATGCGTTTCCGGGGCTGCAGGACGTCCTCACTGGATTTCCTGTTATTTTCAAAAGACACATCTGCTCAGTGTTTCTGCAGATTATGCAGGAATCTTGATCGCCACTGAAAAACCTCAAAGCATTGGATTCCCTTTGCATCATGTGCTGCTCCTGTCCTCTGCAGCTCTGTGGTGTGATGGTGTCGGCCAGCGAGGACTCCACTCCCTCCATCATCTATCACTGCGTTCTGCGCGGACTGGAGCGCCTCCTGCTGTCGGAGCAGCTGTCCCGTGTCGACGGAGAAGCTTTGGTCAAGCTCAGCGTGGATCGCGTCAACATGCCGTCGCCTCACCGAGCCATGGCCGCCCTGGGCCTCATGCTCACCTGCATGTACACCGGTAAGCCGTGCTTTGACGTGACCGCCAACCTGAACACTTCATCTGCTGTGAACTGATGCCTCCAGTTTCATTCTCTGCATTCATTCTTATTTCAACTCCAACTAACAGCACGCATGTCCTTCCACTGCTTCTAACACATGTGATTTTCCATTACAGTCTAATTATGAGCTGAACATATGAACATAGACAGCAGAAATCCAGCATGGGAATAAAACGCTTCACTGAGGTCGCCCTCTTTGTAGCTCCAGATGTTCTTACAGATAAAAGAGCTCATGGTGAAGCGGCTGCTGGAGAATTTCTTTTCATTAGGTAATTAAAAACACAGAGATCATTTTCAAGCTATTGTTGAACTATAAAATATATTCATAAAACTGTATTTTCAGCCAAACTTTGCAAATTAGTTCAGTTGACAGATGTTGAAGTTTATGAGCCTGGGAATAAATCCAGCATTAGCTGTTTTAAGGTTGCAAATATTGAGGAAACACCTGTGATTTATTTATTTATTGAACTTGGTTAGTTCATAAATCTGCTCCAGTCCACCTACCACCACTTCTACCATCCGTCTCTGCATGTTTTCACCATTGTTTTTCTATGTTTATCTCTTTATAAAAGATCTTGAATAATCTCAACCAGTAGTAGTTATCACCAGTAATCATCACATATTTTTACCTGCTTGCTTCCTGCATGTATTGATGAATGTAAATCTAAAGTATGTCTGACCTCTAACCCCTGCAGTAACCCCTACTAACCATAGATAATTTTTTCATATGTGCTAATGGCACAGATATTTCTCCTTTGCTCAACGCAAACTCGCAGATTCTGAGATTACGTTCGCGCTTTTGCATATGCAGACTTAATTTTTGCATAGATCCTTTGTGATTTACAGCATCTTGTAGAAGTATTCACATTAATACCCACTAACTTTTTTTTTTTTTTACATTTTGTAACATGAAAACCACTAATTGTATATATATTTTATTGGTATTTTATGTGATAGTCCAACACAGGAAATAATTAATGTTTCTTAAAATCTGACATTTTGGCTTTTTTAGTAATCAGACTTCTTTAATACCCACAATAAAAACCCAGTGGAAGCAATCTCCTTCTAAATTCACTTAATAACTAAAAACCTCTGTGTAAATTACGCCGAGAGATGCCAGGTAAGGAGAACATTGTTAACAGAAATGGCATGTAGAGGACAACAAATTGTGTAGAACAAAGTTGAACTGTTTGGGTTGCATTCAAAAAGCTTTATGTGGTAATAAAAATACCACTGAATCACCCTGAAAATACCATCCACGCTTTGAAGGACAACAACCCTAAATAAGCAGCGCTGTGGAGGAAGAGTTTGAGCTCAGTTCTTGGATAGAAAGTCCCTGTTAAAGTCCAGATATAGATCCAGTAGACTTTATATAAATCCAAGACTAGAAAACTGATAATCAGATACTGATACTCTCCAAGCTGACTGAACTGTTGCCATTTTTGAGGAGAAGAATGAACAAAACATTTCTTAAACTGTATCTGGTAAAACTCAACTAAAACACCTGCCACTGTTATTCTTCAGGTGGTGCAAAGTTTTGCTTTGGGGGAGCCGAAATGCTTTAAGATTTGTATTTGTGGAAGAATAAATAAAACAATGCATTCTTTACGATCCACTTCTCAATAATGCACTCTTAAAAGGACTATCACGTAACATCTGAATAAAATACAGACATTATTTGTGGTCATGTCACAAAATGTTAAAGTGGTAGTAAATACTTTTGCAAGTACGTTTTTTGAGTCGTATCTTATGAGCAAAGCAGTTTCTGACTAGTGTCTTACTGAAACTCTCCAATATTAACGCTCTCAGAAACTCTTTTTTTTTTTTTTTCTTTTTCTTTTGGTTGTTGCTGTTCAACATTCTGAGTCGTGTGATGACGGTTGCAAGCCCCACTCTAACTTTTCCCCCCCTCCCGGTTTCAACCGGCGCTACCCATCCCTCTCGCCCTCTCAGCGGTGCTCGCGTCCTGTTCAGATGCAACAGGGGTTAGAGGTCAGGTTGACTCTGTTGCGGAGGCGGTTGGCGTCACGGCGGGTCATGTTGGTTTCTCCTCAGGCAAGGAGAAAGCCAGCCCTGCCAGCCGCCCCGCCCACTCTGACCCGCAGGCCCCGGACGGCGAGTCGGTCATTGTCGCCATGGAGAGGGTCTCCGTGCTCTTCGACAGGTAAAGCTTTTTATTTTAAATTTTTCGTATTGCCGTATAGCACATACTTTTATTTTAACAAATGCTGTGTAAGTAGAAAGTAAATATCCAATAATTGGACATCGTGTCCAGAGGACACCTGTTGTGTTTTTAATATTTTGTCCATCTGTCTCCTGTTCCCGCAGGATCAGGAAGGGTTTGCCCAGCGAGGCTCGGGTCGTGTCAAAGATTCTGCCCCAGTTTCTGGACGACTTCTTCCCTCCGCAGGACGTCATGAACAAAGTCATCGGAGAGTTCCTGTCCAATCAGCAGCCGTACCCACAGTTCATGGCCACTGTTGTCTACAAGGTCAGCAACGAGGCATAGGAATAAAATCAGACCCATCGTGTTCTTTTCTAGAGCTGGATTAATCAAAGAGTCTTTCACAATTAATATTTCCTTAAATCCACTTTAAAGAAAGTAATTTCTTTAATACACATAAAAAAAATAATCATATTATGCCGTTGGACTCCTCCTCCTCCTCCCACTGGTACATTTTCTTGTTTCTCTCTCTCATCTGTTTTTTCTCCGTCTCCACTGTGACGCTGCCCAGGTTTTCCAGACGCTCCATGCCACTGGTCAGTCTTCTATGGTGCGCGACTGGGTGCTGCTGTCTTTGTCCAACTTCACTCAGAGGACACCAGTCGCCATGGCCATGTGGAGCCTGTCCTGCTTCTTTGTCTCCGCTTCCACCTCCCAGTGGATCTCTGCCCTGTATCCTTACATGACGTGGAGTAGAGCTAATGAACAAGACAGTGATTATTTTTTCAATTTCGTCCTGGGGGATTATTACAGCCCACTGATGGAATATTCTGACTATTTTTCATAATCAATTTTTACATCATCAACCATCTTGTATTTAAACCGATGGAGAGGACGACTCGCTGACCATTAGAGATCAAAGCTCCTTAAAACATGAAAGGAGAAAAGTAAATTTCGGGTCCAATCAATCAACTCAAACTCATCCTTTTATACTTTTTCTGGACCTTCATATCGTAACTGGACTCTGGTCTCTGATTGCTGTTTGGTTTCTTTCGTGTTGATCAAATAATCTCCAAGATTCAGTGAAATTCTGTTTAAAATATAATCACGTTTAAAGTATTTGAAAGTATTTTTCCATCTTAGTTCTTGCATTTTTTTTCACTCAAGAAATTCTCTGGCAGAAATAATTTGTTCTACTAGAAATTGTTTTATGAGTCTGTGGCAAAATTACAATTTCCACAATGCAGAGCAGCAAAGAGCCCTGGCAAAAAGGATTTGTTGATTGATGCCTTTCAAGCAAAACAGCAAAAATAAATTTGCTGTCTTGTTATTTTGTTTAAGGAAATCGAAACCTTATCTTTAACTTCATCCACTTTCAGCATCTTTAGGAGATTCTGTGGAATTCAGTCATTGGCTGGAAAACATTGTTGCATGATTGTCACTGCATCGTCACAAGAGATGATAAACCGTTGAATCAGAAGAGGAGCAGTAAAGAGCGATGGGTAGTCTTCCTGTGGTCTTAAAATCGTAACAAGCAAATGTGTTTTTTTTATTTCAGCATGCTGACCAACAGTGTGCAGCAGCAGGCTGACGGAGGGTTATTCAACACTTCTCTGCTTCAGACAGCTGTGAAACAATCCAGTTTTTCTCTTCATCGAGAAGGACTAGACATCGATTTTCAGTCTCCATAACTGGCCAGTACAGTCGTTGTCATTATGCTCATCTTATATCAAGATTAACATTTTCCTCAAACCACACGAGTTCTTCATTCAGTCAGTAATTTGTTGATTTCATTACTAGGGAAAAGGTTAGTTTAGCAGCGTAACGTCCTACTGGGATACTCGCCACCTCCTAACCGTGTTAAGAGTTAAACAACAGTCTCCCAGATTTATATTTTAAGCAGCTCGGTCCAAACCCTCTGCTGTTCAAATGTTGTGATTTGTCGTCCTTAACTTCCTGCTCCATTAACCAGACTTCCACATGTGATCAGCCGGATGGGGTCCAGTGAGACGGTGGACGTCAATCTGTTCTGCCTGGTCGCCATGGATTTCTATCGGCACCAGATCGACGAGGAGCTGGACCGCCGGGCCTTTCAGTCGGTGTTCGAGACGGTGGCGTTGCCGGGGAGCCCCTACCACCAGCTGCTGGGCTGTCTGCAGTCCATCCACCAGGAAGCGTCGCTCTGAAGGGCAGCACGCCGAGGCAGACATGCAGACAGTCAGGCTCAGAGAGAAAGTGAATTAGAGAGATGAGTAATTGAATCTGCATGTTCGGCTCCCTGATAAATAGCGGTGGTGGGAAAGAACAGGATGTTTGTCCAACCTGAGCTGCTGAAGCCTCATTTCTCTCTCTCCACGCTTCCACCTTTGAAAAATGTAAACCGCTGAACCCACGAGTGCGAGCTCAGTGGCGTTCAGGAGCGTCAAAATGAAGAATGAGACTTTAGGTCTGTGAAATGTACACGAGGCTGAATTCTGGAAGAGGAAGCCCCTGACTTAGATGTGAAGGACGCGGGTTGAAGCTCTGGCAGATTCCTCCCCACACAGAAGCACCTTTTTCTTTAAAAACGAACGGAAGATAATGTAAATCAAATACAAGACGGCTTTGTTTCTTTGCTCTTAGGACTTGCTTAAGTATTGTGATGTCAGTAAAGTTAAATAGAGACAAAGTATTTGCTATATTTAAAGTTTCAACGCATCTATTTTTCAGTGAATTTTGTTAAAAAGTGCTTAGTTGGGACTTTAAAAATGAGGCTGACACACAAGGGTCAGAGTCGCCTGCTCAATGTTGTTAAAAATTCTATATTTAAGTTGCGTGTTTGTGTTTATTCAGACATGCAGAAGGCAAAAAGATAACCGCTTTCTATGTAAGAATGCTAATCATTATGTCCTTCTCTCCCTCGCCCTCTCTCTGTCGAAGTGGGGAACTCGCGGTGAACTTCTTACTGCAGGAAATGTAGCTTATTTCAGCAAGACGCCACACCTACTCTGGATGGTTCACATAGTGTAAAAGTTAAACGGGTAAATGCCGGGCATAATTTAAGGTCTGGTTTTGTGAAAGTTTTATCATTTTAACAGTTTAAATCCCCCCAGTTTACATCGTCAAACTGTTCTGTAAGAAAAATACCTAAATCTTTTCTTGCCTTTTTTTTGTTTTTTAAATCCAGTTGCAGGTGGATGTAAAGAATTTCTTCTTATGATTTTATGAATTCACTAAAATCTATCCAATTTTTTATATATATATATATATATATATATATATATATATATATATATTAACTGCAGATCTGAATGATTCCACCTGTTCATTACTTCTACGTTTTTAAGTCTCAGGATGTTGGATGTGACTTTATTATTATTATTGTCATAAAACTGGAGGTAGTTTCCAGTCTTACATGGAGCTACCTTCTTGTTCTGTAAAAAAAAGAAAAAAGAAAAAAAATATATATGTAAAAAAACAAAAAAATCAACTGTACAGTAATCTGAAAGCCATGGTGCATGATAAAAAAGAACTATGTAAAGATGTGAGTGTCCACACTCTCAACACAGTCACAAAGTATAATGTAAAAGTCAGTGAATGCAGAAAACATACGAGCTTATTAAAGACTTCAAGCTGCCTGTGACTGTGCTCTGTAGATACACTTGCCTTAGACGATGCTCAGCTTGTCCTGTACACCGACTGCATGCTAACGTTACTGCTGTGTTTAATGTTGTGTTCCTGTGGGAACCGCTGAGTGGAAGAGGACGCAACGCAATCCGAACGGGACCTTAGAGACCGACAGCAGCTTCGACAAATCAAAAGAAAAGTGTAGCAATGCCTCATAAACACAGTTTTTCTTTATTTTTTTAAGCTTTAAATATTTTGTCTGATATAAATATTACACCACACACAACCACACTCAACACTTACGGCAAAAACTTGAAGTTGTGTACATGTTCAGTGCTTTTTTTCCCCCCCCCCTCATGCACTTAATAAAAGATCCTAGCAATTTCCAACCTTGACAGCTATGACTGGTTTCCTCTGGTCAAGTTATGTATTCAGACAGTAAAGGAGTCTGCTGCAGCTGTTGGGTAAATTCCAACGCGAGGCCTCTCTAAAGGAGATTAAAGCTGTCTACGTCCTGTTTTCAGTGTCCTTTTCAGCCTCTGGGGTAATATAAGAATGCAAATGATGTATTCTTATTCAAAACTACTCATTTCTAATTAAATTATTAGGATAAACGTCAGTATGTTCTTTTATTCAGCTTGTACTTTATCTGACTCTTGTGTAAGAGGCGTAAAGGACTCCTGCAGGGGGGGTAATGCGATTACCCAGAAATCTTTCCCGAGTTTGTTTTTTTTGGTCTGTGGATGAACTACCCCATTGAAAGGCTTGAACACTTCTTCCTTTTTTTTCTGAAGTGAAAAAAAAGCCAAGTCATACTTTTTCTGTCCATTCCATTTGATTATGACTAAAAAAATACTCACTCCTTTTAAATATAGATTTGGAACCAGGCCTGTCACGATAACAAATTTTGCTGGATGATTAATTGTCTAAAGTATTGCGATAAACAATAATATTGTTTCAAGACCTTTTGACACTGATTTAATGGAAATGACTAATAATGCATGCAATTTCCCGATAGAAATTGCATGCAATTTCTATCAGGAAATTGAACATAAGTTCTTACTTTCAAAGAACTTGTGTTCTTTGAAAATAAGTGTTCTTATTTTCAAAGAACACTTAACACTGGAAAATAAACTAAAACAACCAAAAACAAAAATAAAATGGATTCTCAGTCTCCATTAACAAAAAACGTGCTTGAATAAAAACTAGACAACATAAAGCCAAAGTGGAAATAAATACTGCATTCAACCAAAAGAGTGCAGATTATGAAGTCTATACTATATTGGCCTTCAGTAATCACTAGATTTAAATGGAGAAAACGGGCACATCCCACTATCTAATGCAATAGTTCATACTACACAATTTTTTGCTCCTATTTTCCCCTTATGACAATCTTAGATCGTTGGCCGATCTAACCGATCATCCTGCAGTGTGTGGTGGGTTACGGTAGATCGTCGTGGCCTCTCCGATCTAAATCAGGGGTTTTCCCCTCCTGGGAGCTTAACGCAGTCCGTTGAATGTGACAGGTAGCCAATCAGAAAGCGCGGATTCTTCTCCGTGCTTTCTGAGGGGAAATTACGGAGGGGAATCCCAAACAGCTGACATGGCGCCACCCGAAGTCCAGCGGACATTGGAGACGATATGTGGTATCAATATTTATTCAACATTTCGTGCAAAGAATATAGAAATGACAAGGGGAGGAGTTGATAAACCCGGTAAGTTTTCAGCTGTTCTTCGTTAACGTGACATAAATAGGTTAAAATGATTTTCATTCAGTCAGGACTTTACGCTGACTCTAGCCACATGCATCACAGGTAGATTCTAATAAAGCATTGATTAATGCCTGATTTTAAAATGAATTAACTGGACTTGTAGCCATTATTTTGTGCCCATGTGGCTGGACACCACACAGCACGATTGAACCCGATCGAACCGTTATACCTAGGGTTTGTGTAGGCTAGTGTGTGTCTCAGGTTTGGGAAATGGGCCGACAACTCGTGTAATGTGCGCTGGACATTGCACCAAGGAAATAGGGAGGGTCAGTGAAGAGCACCGGAGTTAAGCCTTTTTTCATTCAGTGTCAACAGAAAGAAAAAAGGCTGGAAGAGACGATAAAGACGATCATTAAAATGAGGTCGATAGGTTTAATTTATCGTCCGATTAATTGATTTATCGTTTATCGCGACAGGCATAGAAACCAGATATTTAACTACTCTTGATAAAAGTATATCTTTTTGAAATCACTTCCTGAAATAAATCAGGCCAAACTTTTCCTCCTTTAGGCCAGTTAAGATGATCAAAATTCTTATTTGATTAACACCAAAATGTAATTTATGTTTTTTTTTTTGTTTTATTATGTAGCTTATTGAAATCAGTACTTAGCTTAGCATTTGTGGAGTTTGTAGAAACCAAGACTCAGTCTCCCAATTAAGCTTTCTCTTAATTGGGAGAAAGCATAATCCACATAATGTGGATTATGTTGTTAAATACATAATCCACATCTTATATTTATACATTTCTTTCAATTTCCAGGGAAACTACTAAAAGCAGTATTTATTTCTACATTACATGTAATGTAGAAAGTATTTCTACATTTTACATTACATGTAGAAATAAATAAAAGAAATACTGTTGTGTGATTGGTCATATAGCCTTGTTTTTCAAGCTTACTGGAGAGAACAAACTCACTCATGTTAGAGAGGGAATACATGTCTAAGCTGAGCTTGCTAGAAAAATTACATGTGCCCAGAATCAGAAGAATTTTATTGTCATTGTCGGAAAGACAACAAAATTGCAGTTGCAGTACAACCATCCATTACACAACACCACGAGGGAGGATGTGGGAATATCCAAATGTCTAATCAAGTGATGCCTATTTATTTTTTTAATATTTAGGACACTTTCCTCCTACTCATCCAAAGAAAACGTATGGAAACGTACTCCTGTTTTACAGCACCCATTAAAATGGGTGGTTTGATTAAAAGGTATTATCAGGATTACCAGGAAGTTGCCATATGGTCCATGAATCTGACATGATGAAAGCAAGAAATGCTCTCATGGATAAACGTTGCCGGTGGGTCATGTCTTGGTGAGCTTGGCAGAAAATGCATTCGTGTCAAAAATCTTTTAACACCAAAGAGCAGCTTGTTGAGGTTAACATTATAACCTTTCAAGGTTCATTCTTATATCAAGAACAGAGCCAGGCCATAAAATGGAGGTTGAACAAAATCTGACCCAGACTGTTCAACTAGAGCTGTTCACTACAAACACTACTTCTTTTTTTTTTTTTTTGTCAAACTAGTTCAGTTTGGTTGTCTAGGTCCTCACTGCTGATTGCTACTCTATAAAATCTATAATTGGTAAGTAATTAAATTTAAAAAAAGGAATGTTGATTTAAATAATAAAAAACATTAGATATATCAATAGTATTTTTGTTAAAGATTTTTGCAACAAAAGTGCTAGTCTACTGAAAAGTCAATGTCTTACTAAGCATCAGAACTGAGTAGTTGGTTGGGTCCTTGTAGGTACTATTAGTGGTGTCTTAATAAGCACTATTTAACATGCTTGCAATAATCAAAATAAAACACTAAAATAATTGGCACATAGTTCAGTTTGATTCAGAAAGTCTATTGTGCAACATTTCTTACGGTGAGAAAACGTTTTTAAAGTCCAAATCTACCCTGCACAAAACTAGTAAACTGAAGTCATTCTGCTAATGTCCTTGCTATAGTCTGAGTCGGGGGTCTCACCACGTCTGCACGCCCTTTTCCTTGCTGCCCACTCTAAACACACCTCCTCCCAGACCTCCTCCTCCTCCTCTTGTGAGGCTACTTCGCCAGATGGTGTAGTCCTTTTCTTTTGTTTACCCATCGCCTCAGAGTTTACCTAACAAACCTTAGCGACAGAACTATGGGATGTCTCTGAGCAGCATGACCGCTGGACACAGACACGTAAGTCTTGTTTTAAATCTACGCATGAGTGAACCCGCTGGTGCAAACATATTTGTCAGAACATTAAGGGAGGAAGAACAAAAAAAAAAAAAACTGCATCCACCTCTTTAACTTGGCCATCCCAACTCAGACGTTTTTTTTTTTTAACCCCAGCTGTTTTCGTTATCGTAAAGTAAATTTACCCCAACTCTGCTTTCTAAATAAAGACGTGATACAATGACACAAAAACGCAGCTCCAGGAGGGTGAGGCTAGCAGGGTTTTGACACCTGTGGAATCCGTTACCGTTAGAAGTTTTACTTGTGATTTCTCAGGCTAACTTCTTAGACAGTTTATCAGCGCAGCCCGTTGAAAGACAGCCAGGACAGCCAATGACGGAGCGGGATGGATCTGTGTACATATCCGTTGCCACGGTAACAAACCGACATTCCAAAGATGTGGAACAAAAAGAGGAGGGATCTCAAGCTCGAGCACGGGTGGGTGTACGCCACGGTTTAACTGCAGCTTAACGGAAAGGAGGAGACCTTTTGAAACTTATGCGAAAGAATTTAAAACATACAGATATGAGAGTGAAGTCACGATAACAATTTATCTCGTCTGTAGCCATTTACAACTATGGTTTACTCCACTTGAGTGCTTAGCTAATGAAGTCAACGGTAATCTCTATAAAACTATAATTGACGTACTCGAGCTGTCTAACATAAACTAAACAACTAGAATTCAAAAAGTAAACCGAAAGTTAAAAATGTGGCCTGAAGTCGTTACAGAGCTCGCAGGTTTACCTGGAGCAACGCACAGGTGCGTCAGTCTCCTCCTATCACCTCTGTCTTCAAATATGGATTAACAGTTATTATACTGATCCTCTGTAGATGAATGGAATAATTACAGTTCGTCTAAAAGAACCTGAATATATGAATACTTGGCCTAAAATTAGTTAATTTATTTAATTATGCCTTACATCTGATGAGAACAGTTTCTCAGTGTATGTATGTATGTATGTATGTATGTATGTATGTATGTATGTATGTATGTATGTATGTATGTATGTATGTATGTGTGTGTGTGTGTGTGTGTGTGTGTGTGTGTGTGTGTGTGTGTGTACGTATATAGGCATAATATTTAAAAATAGCAAAAGATTAAAATTGGATATATTTCTTGATATAATTCTATCAAGAAATATATCAAATTTTAATGAAATACATTATATTTATTGAGATGCACATAGAAAGCCTTATATTATGAAATACTGAAAATAATCTCATGACTGCATTCTCTCCTCTCCTTGTCTGCCTCAGCTGCCTTTTGCCAGGAGGAAGGACTGACACCATGATGGGACCACTCACAAAGCTGTGTTAAAGCTTGAACCCTGCTTCTCACCCATGTGCTGCATTCTGAGCTGCTGCTCATCTTTTCAAAGCAGCCCAGCTGTTAAGACATCCAACATGTCTCAAACCAAGGATGTGAAATGATCAATTGAAACCCATCCGATCAATGGAAAAGAGAAGGTTTCCTGGCACAATGTCCAGGCAGGTGGATTTGTCGTCCAAGAGACGCCCCTGTGTTGGAAGTGGGCTGGCATTCCCTCAGCCTCCCCAACTCGCCTCCATCGGCCAGCATGGCCGCATTCAGGCTGTGGAGGTTGCGAGAGGAAGAACAGGGTATGGCTTCACGCTGACAGGCCAAAGTCCTTGTGTCCTCAGCTGCATCCTTAAAGGAAGTCCCGCAGACTACGTGGGGCTGCGCTCAGGAGACTGCATCCTCTCTGTCAATGACATAAATGTCTCCAAGGCATCGCACGAAGATGTCGTCAAACTGATTGGACGTTGCTCTGGCATTTTAAAGCTGGTCATTGCTGAGGGCGAGCGTCACCGGCGCCACCCTCAACGGGCCGCCGGCAGTCGCCACCACAGCAGTAACACGATGACGGCGGCCTACCTGGATTCCTGCTCCAGTGATGACGAGCTGGATGTTTTTTATAATAACGGTGTGGGCAACAATAATGGCCGGTCAGGCTGTGGACCGAAAGGAGGCTGGTACAAACCCAAACTGGATTCCAAGCAGCTTGGCATCAACAGAGCAGAGAAGGTTGTGGCCGAGTTGCAATCTGGAGGAATCTTCAACATGATCTTTGAAAATTCCAGCCACTCCTCCAGCAGCTCGGACAAGGACAGGCCCGGGGTGAGCTCGTCCTCAAAGCCGCATCAGATGTCCGATCCAGAGTTCAACCCGTACCGCAATGCCTCCTGTAGCCAGAGCAACCCCAACCTGCTCTCTGAGGAGGAGATGGCCCAGGTGCTGAATGACGACTCTGTCTTCCTGGAGTCCGACTTCCGCCACCTCCACATTCACCACCATGAAGAGCAAGATATGGATGTTGGAGAAGGTGCTGACTTTGGTCTTGAGCCCAGCGAGGGAATTCTTAACGTGGGGATGATTGTCGGATATCTCGGCTCCATCGAGCTCGCCTCAACAGGAACCAACTTGGAGAATGACAGTCTGCAAGCCATCAGAGGGAGCATGAGGCGCCTCAGGGCCGAGCAGAAGATCCATTCATTGGTCCTCATGAAGGTGGACTTGACTCTTCTAGTTATCTTCCTTAGATACATTTTTAATTGTTTTTTTCCACTTGTTGTTGCATAAAACCTCAACTACCTTAAAAGAACAAGAGTTGTATTTATATATTTGACTTTGCTGTAGACTTTCTCTACTCAAAACCAGCTTGAAATTGTACATACAGGCTCCAGTACAGACATGTATTCTCATTAACCCTTAGCAGGTAGTAGAGAAACCAAACTATTTTTGTCGCTGTCATCAAGCTTTTGGCGTAATTCTGAATGGATATTTCACCACTCTACTGAGTCGTCAAATATAGCTTCCCTGAATCAGATTCGGCTTGTAAGCACAGTCAATTATTTCTGTTTGCATATAAAAACTAAATAGTTAACTGAAACATGGTGTTTCTTTAACTACACTTTGTAAATGTGTGAACTTCATTTGTTTGCACGGCAGTAAAATGAATACATTACACCCTGACAGGTCATGCATGACAGCGTACTCCTGTGCACCGACAGAGGTCAGGTCTTGGCCACCTACCCTGCAGAGAAACTCGCCTTCAGCGCCTGTTGTCCTGACGATCGCCGATTCTTCGGATTGGTAACCATGCAGGCCACGGACGACCACGACGATCGCCACTTCAGCAACGGGCGAGACGACGAAGGAAGTTTAAGGACTTCATGTCACGTGTTCATCGTGGACCCAGAACTATGTCATCACCAGGTAATTCAGAGATACTGAAGCATTTTTGACCATGTACAATATTTGTTACATTTTATACTAAAGAAGTGCTGCTAAATTTCTCATTTTTAAGTCATATCAGTGTAAAAATGTCTTTAAAGACCTTCCATTTTCTTACGATTATCTGGTGTCACGTCATTGGGGTAGCAGCCTAAGTAGGGAGGAGAAATATCTGAAAAAGAAGATGAGTTTGTAACCGCCTTTAGCTGTAAGTCTTCTGGGCCAGCTTTACACATTTAGAGAATGAAACTTTTAACATTCTCATGTAAAACTTACGTCAAGCTCGGTCAGGAAGAGTGCTTGTGTACATCAATATTTAAGTCTCTTGTTTGGATTTAGGACTGGAGCTGGGTAAAGATAGCGTTGTTTTTTAATGCTAGAAGGTGAATGTTTCACTCTCATTTATGTCTTAGTGTTGTCCGTTCCACATAATGTTCCGCATGCAAAGAAGTTCAACTTTGGACTCATCTGAACTGAGTCTGAGCACCTTTTTCCTCATTTGCTGTGCTCCTTAAATGGCTTGTGGCAAACTGCAAACGTCATATAACTTTTAACAAATGCTTTCTCCTTGCTACAAAGTCATGACTCCAATGGTTTATTTTTATTTGTACATTTTATTAGTTTTTAAATCATCCTTCCATTACATTCATTTCATCTGTCAGATGATAGTTTATGGTTTTAATGTGAAAGAGATATTTTCACTTAAGCAAACCTATAAAATATTTATGTAATCTATAAAACAAAGATTACATAAAAGTCCCAAGGCCCAAAAATCCATGAAGCTTGAGATGTTTTCAGGGATGCTAATAACCAGTGCCTGTTAAGTGTAAGTACTGAGCATTGTGTCTGTTTTATGGGCAGGTCCATTCAGGGGTGGCAAGGAGGTTTGGCTTTGAGTGCACCCCCGACCCAGACACAGGAGGCTGCCTGGAGTTCCCACCCAGTTCTCAGCCTCTGCTCCAGTTTGTTTCTGTCCTCTACCGAGACATGGGGGACAACATCGAGGGGGTCCGGGCCCGCGCCTTCCACGATCCAGACAACGACGCCCAACAGAACCACAGCACCAGCAGCAACAGCGACAGTGGAATCGGCAACTTTTTACCCGAGGAGAAGAGCAACCGAGTCCTTTTGGTGGACCTCGGGGGTCCTCCCAGTCACAACCACATGTCCGGGGCCCGCCAGTGGGACAGCCCGCCCTCCTCTCAGCAGGCCTGGAGCCCCATCCTTGGAGCAGCCGCCTCCCACCCCCCTCCGCCTCCCCCTCCTCCGCCGATGCTGAGAAACGGTCACTACCTCCACGACCCGCACCTCGCCGACCTCCCTCACCCTCTCCCCCTGGCTCACCCTGACCTGCCAAGCAGACTCTCACAAGGACTCAATGTGCATCACTACCCGGCGAGGAAGTTGGGTGGAGCTATGGGGGGAGGAGACAGGAGAGGAGGAGGAGGAGGAGTAGGAGTAGAGCCTCAGAGGTGGCTGCCAGTCCATGTGCTGAGAGACTGGCGTCAGCAGCACCAGCACCACCACAGCCACATCCAGGGCCTGAGCAGCGATCAGGAGTCCTACGCCGAGTCCACCGACGGATGGTCATCAGCCAACTGCAGCACCCTGCCCCCACCCATGAATAAGATCCCTGCCGACCGCTACCGGGCCCCGCTGGCCCCAGGGGACCGCATGCATCCACCTGGTGTCAGTCATCCTCCCCCTTCTCCACCTCCACCTCCTCCGCCTCCTCCCCCTCCTGCACACCTCCACAGCCACCGGCTGGCTGCTCAGAAAGACGAGTGGGCCAAGAAACTGTTCGGCGCCGGAGACCGGGAGCTCAGCGGAGCACGGCGAGCCGAAAGAGAGAAAAAGCGAGAGGCGAACTCAAAGGAGGGAGAGAAAAAGGTACGTCTTTAATCAAGCTCGGAAAAATATAAAATATCAGCACAAGTCAGACTTTTATCACTTTTCCTGCTCGTATTTCATTCAGTTTATTTCACAAAGTATCAACCGAAGACAAATGTTCTTCGAGTCAGTTTTTGGACTGTGAGATAGTTGTGTTAAAAGTGACTGTGAGACGAGAAAGCCCGGTCACAGGTCGCTCCCCCGCATCACACATTCCTGTCGTGGAAATTTACTATGACTAGAGAGCGTTCAAGGCTACATATTATTGAGACTATAAATTCATGCCACTCGCTCTGCATTTTCGGTCCTCTTCTCACAGCACACACACCAAGTCACATCTTTTCCTCAGACATTAAACGTCTCGATTTTTAAAAGGGCTACATTTACCTCAGAAAATAGGTTTATAGCAGCACATAATGCTGGCTTAGTTCCCAGACTTGGTAAAAGTGGATGGATAAGTTAATTTATCCTCTCTGCTCCTGTATCAGATCATGTATTATGCACCAAGCAGACATCTGTTGTCACCTGAAAACCACCTGTCTTCTGCAGTGGAGCAGATTCGTCAAAGTGATAGAATTTCAAATTGTTATGCATTGTATTAGAAATCAATTTCACTAAGAAGCAGAAAAAGACACAACTATCCAGTTGGACTATATATATCCCATGATCTCACCCCCTGCCTGTGAAGATGCTTAGGCAGAATGTTTACATGTACTTTCATGTAAAAAAAAATAAAAATACATCAGCCCTCTCTTAATTTCTTTGATTTCACCAGAACACAGTGTGTGGTAAAAATATTCATACTTTTGATTTAATTTAAACTAGTTCATTATAGCTCTAGCTGTTTAACGGTCCTTGTCCTTGTTGAATACACACGACTCTTATCACAGCCTCCCACAGATTTTCTTCCTTTATTACCCTGTCTGTAGCTCCGTTAATCTTTTCATCAACTCTGATCAGTTTCAGTGTCCTTGCTTAAGAGGAGTATCCCCTCAGCATTATGCTGCCCCAACCACGTTTGACCATGGAGATGAAAGGAAAAATAGAAAATTCACAGAAAAACCTCCTGGTTCAGCAGTGGGATTAATAATCCAAATATGTCCTCAAACGAATAAAAATAAAAAAATCACATTATGGAGTCCACAAAAAAACAAAAGCTATACAAATAAAACATTTACACCCAGAGATTCGTTTGCCTCTAGTCTCACGTTTAGTTGCGATAACATTATTTGATTTCTGTCATTTTTCCTTCAGGTTTGCTTTTGTTCAAGAATGTTTCTTTGCTGTCTTAGTGTCTTGCTATGTCACGTGAAACACTTTGAGGTGTAGATTTTAGGGAATTAAAACACTTTGATAGTTTTGTTTTTGCCATTACGTTTTAAAATTACTGCTGCTGTGCTTGGAATTGTTGTTTCCTTGCATGGCAGCATTTGGTCTGACCTTCAACTGTGGCACAGTTTGATATGCACTCGAGTTCGTGGACTTATCCCAGTCCTAAGCAACCATTTTAGCTCAGGCTTTCGCTGATAGTATTGATGTGAAATTTTAACTTTTAGCATGTCCTCAGGCAGTCTCTGGATTTTCTAAAACCTCACCATGACAGTTTGAGGAAAACTTGCAGGGGTGCTTTGAGTATTGCAATCATTTAGAGTTGCACACATTATTCATGTGTGATTTCTACAGTTGTAATATTATCTGTTTATAGTTTTGTTTGACTCGCAGACTATGCGAAAGTTTAGAGTAAACAACGACTACATTTAATAGCATTATTCAACTGCCTGTTGAACTGATTACCTTGTTTTCTGTCTTTCTCTTTAGTGGAGAGCAACAGGTGGAGGGAGTGGCAGGCTTTCTTTGTCTTTGAAAGCTTATATCATTGTTCCACTTTTTCTGGCTTCTTCTTAAAAGCATGTTAAATGATGAACGGGAACAGTGTTTGGAATTGTGAAATTTGCATTTTTTTAAAAATCTCGTCAGGCTTACCTACAAGCTGTGATTACTGCTTTGATTGCAAAATGTGCACTTTTTTTTATTACCATTCCTGATTGGTTGAGAGGGTTCCTGGGAGCTGAGTGGGGACAATCAGAGGAAGCGTTAACAATACCAAGGCAAAGTATAGAAACTGATAGAAGCAGATGGACTTTCTGAACAATGCCCTCCTCAGACTGAACTGGTAAAGAAGCCATGATGTTTTCAGAACCAAATCCTCATCCCTCTGTGGCTCAGTCCCTCTACTCTCTGGTATTAGTTAAACCAGATTTATCGCACTGATTTATTAATTAATATAGCGCATTTGCTTGTAGCTGTCTGTCTCTTAATGTTTGCTCTTTGTTTAACACATGGTGGCACTGTCTCTCTTTTTTTCTGTTGGTTTCCTGCACACCCAACAACTTTCCTGATTTTCCTTCAAGCTCCATTAACACTAAAACGTTAATGGACGACTGAAGTCTAAACAGCCTCAGTTTGTGTTTGTTTCACTTGCAACAAAGTTTTGCAAGTGAAAAGCCACATGCCATGCTTGTGGCATGACTGCTGATACTTGCTGGTAATACTGGTCGTGATTCTGAGAGATGGTCAAAGAGCTGATCTGAACGTTTCTGAAACGATAAATAATAATTGAACGAATTTGTTCTGCAATTTGGTTATTCGTTTCTAAATTGTCAGATACATTCTTAGTCATAAAGAAGTGTTAAACATACTCATGATTGTTTTTATGTGGTAACTGTTAACCCAACTTGCTGCAATCATCTTTAGATTTTTTTTATGTAGAGTGTTTTTCTATAAAAAGGAAAGATGTTTTTTTTAAGTGATGTAAGTGTGTTTTAAGGTTGATAAATTACACAGATGAGAGCTTCGAATTTTCCTCAGAAACTTCGTTTTCTCTCTTTTGTTTTTTTTTTTTAAAGCTGGCTCCTGTGCCAACCAAAACAACCACTGCTCTTTATCACTTTTCTTCTTAACCCCAATTTGTGCTTCTCCATTAAACGTCTTTGGATTTTTTTCTTGTATTCATGTAAGACTAATTGGGTTAAAGACCAACAACAACAAAAAAAAAGGTCACGTCAGAGTGTTTGCGCCTACGCATTTAATCAAGCGTTTGAATCTTCATTATCTGAATGCGCGCGGAAACGCACACACGCACAGATGTAGGGTTGACTCGGTATCCAGGCAACACCACTGCAGATGCCTGATGAAATGCAGCGGCCGCCTCCTAAACAGGCGGTCTGATTCAGCTCGCGTCTGTCCTCTCAAACCTGTCAGCGTCTTTTAATTACGTATCTCCTGCTATCACCCGGGGCCCACTCCGCTGTGCTGTCTCCTACAGTGCGAGGAGATAAGGCAGATGTTACTTGTGGGAAGTTCAGAGACATGACCGGTCATTTCTGTGCTTTCCAAATGCAACAGTTGTCAGTGCGACACTTGATTAGTCCCCGTCTCCTCTGATTTACAGCAGTCCTTGGTGACGTGACGTCACTGTTAAATGGCTTCAGATAGTAAATGCTCTTTCCCCTGTCACTGATGCTCCTAGCTGAGGCAGTTTATGGCGGCAACTTTCTGCACGGATGTTGAGCTCTAATTCCAATTAGCTTCATTTGCAGGCCAGTGCTTCTGCAAACGTTGTAATGTTTTAATGTTTTTAGCATGCTGCACTTCATTATTCATCATATCATCAATCACGGGCGAAGACTGGGAAAAGATGTAGCTGTTTTGATCTTTTTGGGCAACATACTTTGCATCATTGGATTAGAATTGTGGGATTGATTTGACAGCTGTCGCAGAAGGCACACAGAAGTACTTTAAATGCCTGCATCTGCCATGAGAAATGTCACATATAGGTGAGAAAAATGTGCTCAAATTAGGAAAACATACAGATGCAGACAAACTAGTTGGTACCTTCCAACCTCTTTGAAACAATGCTCCATTTCTCCTGAAATATCAATCTATTAAACAGTCAGTCATATAATACCAATTAGCTAAGTATAGGGAGCCTGTGCTGCTCTGATTTGGAAGGTAAAGGTGAATGAAATAATTACTAATCAAGAGCTCCAAAGGAACAACATACAAAAAAAAAGCAGTTGTTCAGCTTAATTGAACGTTGTTTCATCAGTCTTCTCAAAAGTGAATTGCAGTAGAAAAAAATAAATAATTCCTTGTATGAAGTCAATCAACTAGGAGCTGGTGGCCACTTGAGATGAGTTTCGTTTATTTCTGAAGTCGAAACTGTCATTCAGGAATGAGAACAAACCATTTATCTGGGCTCTAGTTTTAAGTTTTTAAAGCACTGTATAAGTAAGTGAATGAACGTGTCATGTGTTTGTCTTTTTTCTCAAATATATAAATAATATGGAAAGTTTTCTGACAAAGCACACATACGCATCAAGGATGTTAGAAGAGTGACCTCTTGTTCATGCATTTGCAACACAATTTATCGGGACTAACAACATTTCTCTATTTCAAATTTTTTCTTTACTCAGTCAAATTAACATGTCTAGTTGGCCTGCATGCGTATAACCATGTCAACTAACGATCCAGCTGTCTATAAAACCCGCTTGTTATTCTAATTGATACTAATTGATAATTGAAAACATAGCTCTCTAGTATTTCAGATAAATTGAGGCTTCCTGAAGGTTCACGTTAGAAAAATAGCTTGAGGCTAAAGACAAAAAGTGTTTTTTACATCGTACTTGAACTAACTTAAAGTGTCCTTTTTTGAAGAATATGAAATCATTAATGATTTCTTTCTTTGTTTAAAATATTTTTAAAAAGGCCTCTGTGTCTCAAAAGAACCATTCAGGATATGATCCTGTTCAATTATGCATTTTTTTTTATTTAGTTACTTGAATATAAGGCAATATGTGATTCCATTTGTCGAAAAAGAAGTGTTTTTCTAAGGTGAGGTGGACAGCAGGTTCTCGTTATTCACCCTCCTGTGATCTCCTGCGGCTTCTTATTTGGCAAACGGCTGTTTATTGTGACCTCCATTATAGCACATAAACTGAACTTAATTTTATTGATTTGGCCTCAGGGTGGTCGGTTTCGCGGCTTGACGATGGGGTTCCCTCCGCTGCCGCAGCGCTCCTCGGCCAGACGCTCCTTTGGGCGCTCCAAACGCCTCAGCATGGCCCGCTCCCTGGACAACTTGGAGGTGAGCAACATTCACCCTCGCACAAACTGTGTGTGTGTGTTTTTTTTGTTTTTTTTTGCTAGACAGTGAATGCTAACATAGAAATAGTATACAATAGTAAAATCTAACAAAATCTGTCAGTAGAAACAAAGCATTCAGCATTGCTTTTTTTTGTGACAGAATGACACTAAGTTTGGTTGCTGAAGGTTGTGTATCAATGTTTAGAAACAAATCCTCCAAGAAGATAGTCTTTTTCTTTTCTGGTGATTCTACCTTCCAGTTTGTGTTTGTAGATTACATTACATTACATTAGTGTTTGTACTCTTTGAGCTCAGCGATGTCT
The DNA here is from genome assembly GCF_904066995.2 of Poecilia reticulata. Taxonomy (NCBI): domain Eukaryota; kingdom Metazoa; phylum Chordata; class Actinopteri; order Cyprinodontiformes; family Poeciliidae; genus Poecilia; species Poecilia reticulata. The sequence continues at coordinate 14,354,249 of NC_088830.1, forward strand.
TCTCAGGACTTCATTATTACTATCGGAAAACTGACGGTTTCAATTAAACACTTGGCTTCCCTGGCTGCTTTATTAAGTACGGGAAATGACTTTTACACTGTATTGTCCCTCAAATTGTTGGATAATGGTCAGAAAATTGAGAACATATCCAGTGAGCCCATGCTACGTTGGCGAGAAGGACTTGTTGATGTCAAAGGTTGGAGAGAAATGAGCAGAGTGGTTTGAAATGTTAGGAATCAGTCGTTTGAATCAGTCGTTTTCTTCATATTCTAATCACTGATCTTATTGGGATTTAGAGATCCTTAAAGTTTGAAATCTCATCTGAAGCTTCATTTAGTTTGAACTGACTTCAAGGAAAACCCTTCATTGTTTCCAGCCTTGGTTATGGGTCTGAAATAAATTATGTGGCAAACCGAATTACTGGGCTTGAACTTAGGCACCGGATCACGTGTACAGCTCGACTCAAGCGTTACATGACTCCACTGTCACAGAAATTATTTTTCTTCTTTTTTTTTTTATCTTCAAGAAATGACCTGGAGTACAGTCATTTGAGAACCATGAGATATCCCTAACAATGTGCCTATTTAGATCTTCTTTCATAAAGTTAAGATTTGACCTGTGTATTTTAGTGCTCAGATGGTGAGATAGACTTTGCTACTATTAGATGAATCAGTTTTCAATACTATATTTTCCATTGTATTATTGTTTTTTTCTAAAATGTAGCTAGAAGACTGAACTAAGTGCATAAATTGCAGTGTTGTTGCCATAAAGTCTTGTCTGTGTGTTTATGTCTGAAGGAGAGTCTTGCCATCTGAGGCTCTTTTCATAACAGTAGCTTTGGCCTCGAGATAGGAATCAGAGCACAGTTAAATGTTTCCTCTGTTTAGTGGTGAGTGGGGCACCCTGGGAGCAGACAAGTCAAACTCACCATGGCTGCTTCAGCTGTGACTCTTTTTTTTTTCTTTTTTTTTCCATACATTTTTGTCATTCTTTCTTTGGTTGACTGCAACAGGAAGCAGAGTGAGAGATAGAGGGCCAAAATCTGTGTTCAGGCAAACCTTGGAGGTGTGTCTCATATACAAAACTGGATAGGGTTTGGAAATATTTTCATAGTTTCTATTCTCAAACACCTGGATTTTACCCCGGGGTGTTAACACTTTTTGAGAAAAAGACTAGATCTTCTTCATAGAAGCTTTTATTTATTTCTGCTCAACTTCAACGTACACCATAATACTTCTTTTCTATAAAGGATTCTTTGAAATTGAGCTGTTTTAGAGTCTACTGTGATAAGATTTCACAAATTACTTGCAGAGGCGAACAGTCTGACGGTGACATGTAAGGAAGAGCAGCAGCTCTATGGCTACACAGGTTATTGCGAATATTTGACCTCAACGTTAAGACTATTTGTTTTGTATGCTGTTGCCAAATTTTAGATAATTTTATTCCCTTTGTTTTATTGTCATCAGCTCCGTTGGAAACATTCAATTCTGCAAGGTTAAACTGCACACTGTTTGCATGAGTTTTAGATGTCCCATCGTCATCCCACGTCAAAGTTTTTTTTTTTCTTCTCAGCTCTTCCTGCCGCCTCTATTCTACTTCTTTTCTTCCGGCTGTTAGGCCTTTTTCTCTTGCCGCACATGCTGTAATATTCACAAACAGAGAGAGCTTTGTGCTGTGTATCGGGGGGGAAAAAAAGTGGGATTGGTTTTTGTGTGTGTGTGCGTGTGTGTGTGCATGTACTTGTGTGGTGATTGTGGTGGGGGGTAAATGGGTTCTAAGTGTTGGCTCGCTCTTCTAACGAGCTCCGATGAGCAACAAGCTGGCATTCAACTCATTAGTGAGGAACTGACACAGAAAGCACAAACGGTATGTAGATTCACGTACATGTATGCACACATTTAGGAGCTTTCAGATGTCACGGTGAAAATTCAGATATGTTTTACTGCTGAATATGTGGTACTGTATGTACATTCAGGCCAGACCTATACACTTACTGTCTATCTAGTGATGGAGTAGGGCTTAATTTTTAAAGACGAGCAATTGACTGAACACTCTTCTGCTTGTTTTTGAATAATGCTTTACATTTCAGTGAACCAATAATCTTCTTCAACAGTTATTTTACCAAATAATATGAACAGTTTTGAAAATAGGTGTCAGTCTTTTTCCAGATTTATTCTCTTTTGTGTCAGTAACAATAAGGTCATGTAATTTTATTCATGTGGCACATTTTTAGCAACAAGGCAGTTCAAAGTAAATATAAAATGCAATTCCCGGCCAATGACTATAACTGTAATTAAAGTGCATAAAAGTTAATTTCACCAGCCTCTACGGTCAAGAAATTATTTTATTAGGAACTGTCTGACAACATGATACAGGATAAAATACGTCAACAAGCAACCCATCACGTGCTAAAGAAATACAAGAACAGATCAGAAACAAAGTCACTGACCTCTATTTGGAGAGGGTAACAAATAGAGCTGCACCAATCCGATAATATCTGTATCGATACCAGTATTGAAAAAAACAATCTAGATCGTCATTGGTGACAATGTGCCTGATCCATCAGGGCAGATCTATTCAGTCTAATCCTATGCTTTATCATCTGAGCGATCACAAAGCATAACATTTATGCTTTATTATTTATTTGACATTATATTTAGAATTCCTGCACCAGTTTTAAATCTTCCCAGGAGTGGCCTGCCAACCAATATGACTTCAAGAGTTAGTGGTTCAATAAAAAGATTGACTGGAAAAAAATAGCCTCCTCTGAAGGCCAAAAAAACTTTAAATACTGCATCTCACCAATACAAGATATACATCCCCTCTTTGCAGGCAACTAATTAAATTAACTTTTTCAAAGGGCAACATGGCACAAAAAATGTTCATGTGCTTGATATAAAACTTGTGCTGAATTGGTCCCACGTGTGTTAAGCTTTCACACAAGGAAGACTGGCAAATAACATTAAGCCATACTAATCATTTAGAGGTCAAATGCTCAAATATAACTTGTAAGAAAGTCATACAGTTTAGATGTATGAATAATAAACCACACAATTGGCTTATTGTGTGGCTGATTACTGTTCAAATAGACTCAAATTGAATGATTAATGCATGTAGCATTTCTGGGGACTGAAACATTGTTCTGTGCTGTGCAGAAACTTCCTTTATCTTTTAGAATATCCTGCATTCATAAACTGGTTGTTTGCGTTGAAGTAGGAAGATTTGTTTTTCCATCATGTGCTTTCTAAAAATAGTTACACAGACAGCATTACATTTCAAAAAAGAAACTTAAAGATATTAAATTATATCACAAATAAGGCAAACTTGTAAAGTGCTTCATCAAGTCACACCAAAGCGCTTCATACTACATTCACTCATTCACGGTGAGCTACATTGTAGCTACAGCTGCCCTGCGACATTAGTTGTAGCTTTGCTGTTTTGGTAAATGTAACATATTTGACTCAAACCTTGTTATGGACATCACAGCTACGCAGATATTTCCTAACAGGCTGTAAGTTTGAATCGAAACACACAAATGTGACTTCAGTGAGACTGATGTTTCTGAAAATCTAATAAACTTAACAGTTGACCTTTTAATGTAAAAAAAAAAAAAAAAAAAGAAACAAAAACAAAACAGCTTTCTGTTTCGAGGAATTGGTGGGAAAGCACAACCAATAACATCTTACATCACTCCTCTAATTAAGTGCCTGACAGAGTTGTCTGTTCTGTCAAGCCTTTTAAGACGATGTATGTCACATTAAAGTCAAATTCAAGGTGTTTATACGTCTCTGCTGAACCGTCAAACATCTGTTTGATCTAATGATGTTGTCAAATGGACGGTTGGTGTCTATTTGAAAATGATTGGTGTGTCTCCAAAGCCTGATGTCTGAGCAAATAAATAAAAAAAACTCAATTTCAACCAGCTTTAATTCTTTGGTGGTAATGTCTGGCATTAGGTGTGGCGACACTACAACTACAAGAGTGAAGATATGCCAAGGTTTTGAAACGTTATGGTTTAAAAATAACGTACATTTTTCCACTTAAATTTTCCATTGAGGGGTGACGGACAAAGAAGGAAGATGGAAGTAGGGCTATGACAGTTAGTAGGATTAATAATGATTAATCGATTATTAAAATAATTGTCAACCAATTTAGTAGTTCAATAATTCTTAATATACTCAGAGCAGTAACTGAGCCAAAACTGTACTAAAAAATGTCCACATTCTGTATTTAAGATTTAAAAAAAAGCAAAGCTTTTGTCTGTAAAAATGTTCTACGCTCAAATCTTCAAGTGACATAGTTTTCATCTTCATCTGGTTCAAACTCTGTAAAAAACAACAAAAAAAAGTCTCCCACTAAGCACCTGCAGCTTCAATTGTTTATCGATTAATCCAGAGAATTAATCAGTCCTACACTATATTGATGTTAATTCAATCAGAAAGGTCTAAGCTTTTCACGTTTGGTGCTAGAAGTATTTTTTTAGCCACAGATTCATAACTTGCTACGAATAATGAGGCATACTCTAAAGAAATGCTGTTATTCTATTTCAAGCAATAAGACATTTATTATTTTACTTAAAAAAGGAATGGAATTATTACACGTCCTTATAATATTATATTAATAGTTTTTTTTTTTGTGTGTTTTTTTTTGAAAATTTATAATATTGTATAAAAAGGTAAGGCTTAAGTGATTTTAATGAAAAATCTGGATAATTTGCCAATTTTTATATCCGACTTATTATCAGAATAATTAATGAATAACAACCATCTCAACTGTGAAGAGGAAGGGTGGTAGCATCGTTTTATGGGGATGTTTTGTTGTGGGAGCGAGTGGCGCTCTTCTCAAGGACAGAACAAAATTCTGACCAAATGTGTTATAAAGACCCCTCCCGACCCCACTGAGGGACAAGGGTGAAAGAAAATGGATGGATGGATGTGTTATAAAGTGGCTCAAAGAAAACATTGTTGTTGTTTTTTTGTTTTTTTTTAAATATCATTTTGGGGGCAGAGATGAAAAGGAGCCCTACGAGCCTGACTCAGTTACACCAGTTCTGTCTGGTGAAATGGAGTTATTCTGGCAATTATTAAATAGAAATATATTTGATAATACTAATTGACCTAAAACAAGTAACATTTACCTAGATTAACGTGAGAAAGTGAGGAAAAAAAAAAAAAATCTATCGTTTTCTGTCAAAATATGTGAACATCTGTTTTCACCTGCATGTTGTTTACGTTTATAATACTGTGAAAACACATTCTGTCCCTGTTGATTGCCAGTAAACGCCTCTTGACTGCTGGTTATTTATCAGCCGTCAGTGTCATTGAGTGGTGCTACATTCGCTGTCATCACCCCTGGGCCAAGTTAAGGGCAGACAGCAGGGGTGTGTGTGCGCTAGAAGGTGTTGGGGTGAGTACCTCCACTGTGTGTCAAGGCATGTTGAGGAATGCAGCCACTTTTTTTAACACGTAGTGCTTCCTGCAGGTAGCTGTCTTAGCTGTCAGTCTCCGTCTTTCAGAACGAATCATTGCGTCGTTCATCCAGTCCCCCCCCCCTCCTCTTCGTCTGTTTGCTTTTTTGACCCCCCTCCGCCTCCTAAACATCAAAACTGTCAGTTTATTCTCCAGACATGTGTGGGGTATACTGAGCCGACAACTGAAGAGCGCTGAGGGTAACACGTTCAACTTTGCGCAAATTTTGTGTGGGTGTGTGTTGCCTAATGACGGGGGGTTTTGCAGTAATGCCTACACATTTGTCTCGTGCGTGGGTGTGCGCGTGTGTGTGTGTGTGTGTGTGTGTGTGTGTGTGTGTGTGTGTGTGTGTGTGTGTCAGCCGGCAGCAGTGTGGGAGGAATAGAAATTATGTGAGGGTGGGTGCAGCGGCAAAGGCGAATGAGGGAGGGAGTAAGGGGGGCCAGGGGGGTGGGTTGAGGTAGGGAAGGGGAGACGATAGAGAGGGAAGAGGAGGAGGAGGAGGAGGGATGAGAGAGAGAGAGAGCGCACGGAAGGAAAGGGGGAATCTGGTGACAGCGACATTCTGTAGCCGTTTGGACATTTGAAAACCAGCACTTAGTCTCTCCTCTCTCATACACACACACACACACACACACACATATTAGACAGCTAACGACGATGTTCACTTAAAAGATCTCTCACATGCGGTGCTGAGGATTACGCGTCTTCATGGAGCAGCAAACTTTTACTGAAATGCCTGCAGATCCAGTGAGTAAATGAGTTCAATGTTTGCGTTTCTGTATGCTTGATTGATACAGTCTGTGTTGAATTTCTTTGTGTCTGTCTCACTCTCTCTAAATATATACATATATATACATATATATGTAGGATTCAAGGTGTATGGCACAATCCTTGCCATGTCCAACCACAGCAAATGATCTAAGTTCATGTCAAGATATCAAAGTGTTTCTAATAGTTTGAGTTCATAACCTTTTATGTTACATGTATACAAAAAATGTTTTTTTTTCTGTTATATTTGTTGACCTGCATTTATTTTAGTTTAAAATGAACTGGATGCACTAAAACTGTAGTTGTGAGGCCCGTCTCAGGATTGACACATCATGTGACCCGTTTGAGCCAATCGTTAGGCCCTTTCGGCTCTTTTGATTTAAAGGGGCACCTGTTGATTCCTCCATTTGATCACTCTGTCATTAAAGCTAATTGATTTGGCTGTGTGAACATATTTGCGTCCCTGTGTGTGTGTGTTTAAGGCTTTTATACATATTGCGCTAATAAACTGGATAAAACGCAGCAATTGTTATTGCTTCTAAATCCTTCAATTGACTGATTAATATATAATGTGAAAGAATTCACTAGTGATTTGCTCTTAGTAGTTGTGGATGAATTGCAGTTGTTTGTGGAGGGGTAAGAAGTTTTGACACTGTGGTGGCGAGCAGCTCAAGACATTATTTAACTGAACACATCAGTGAGAAAAAAACAGCATTCTCCCAGCCCCTTGACCCAACACACACACACGCACACACACACAGAACCACAAGGGCACAAAAAATTCATTCATACCCTAAAATTATAAATAAAAACACATTCAGGCACCTAAAGATAAGAACTCTACACAAGTTTATTCCTGTGTGTGTGATTGTTTATTCTCACTAAAGAGATTTGTGCATGTCGTTCCTCGTGATGTCCCCCTGGAGCTGAGCGCGTTAGGGAGGGAAAATCAGATGACGGATCAGGATCAGTGTCGCTCCTGTACGTAAAACACCCCATGAGGTCGGAAGTCACATTTTGCATACTTCAGATTTAAAATAAATACAAATATTTTTGTTTCAACTTCTTACTAATCCTGGATTAAAGGTCTGACCACATCAGAATTGAGTCAGTATGTTTTACTATTCTAGGGAAAACAAATTTATCGGTCTCATTCTGTTGATTTTAGAGCCCATGTCTTAGTGTGTGTGGTGTTTGTACTTGTCATGATGTTATCATTACTTTAAAGAGTCGTCCTTTTCATTTATTTGGGTAAGTTGTTACTCAATTGATATCCAGCAGTTGCAAGGTCAGCGGTTTTATCACCATTATTCCAAACAGTGTTAATTCTGATTCTCATAATGTCACAAATGGGTAAACTTGTTAAAACTGAACTTTTATCTTCTGCCTCTTTTAGAGCCATTCAAACCTAAATGAGAGTAGTTTTGCTCGGTTTAAAGACAACTCCATAAAAAGTAACCAAACAATTTAACTAAATCACTATAGAATAAATGTAACTAAAGCATTTTTTGTCAGTTCTATTTTGTTGATCGGTGTTGAGGAAGTTTAAATTTCCTCAACACTGACCTGCGTAAAATTATCTTCTGTTAGCCAATCTTCAAAATGAAAAAGGCAAAAGAACATACCGTTGAAGTAAGTCAGATATGTTGATCTCTAAAAGTTGGAAAATGTCTACATGAAAAAAAAGGCTCCTGTCCAAACGTGTCCACATGTGGAGTCAGAGCAGTAATTAAAAGAGTTTGCAAACAACCGCAACTGTGACAAATTTATCTTGGCACCACTGTGGTGGGGAAGATTAAAGAAATTCCCGGAGTAAGATTGCGCTACTATTCGAAAATGTTTCGTTCCATAATTTCGTACATAGGATTTTGTGTAGAGACGCCATAAATGTGGATTCTCAAAGCGTGACTGTAATGGAAAAGTATTTTAACCAGTCTATGATTACAATGTACAGCATTAAGAAAACAAAAAAACACATTTTTAAAGAGTATATTTTTTAAGGAGCTAAAAATCCCCAGTTACAGAAAAGACATTTTAAGACCCTGTTAGACAAAAAGGATCACATATAGAGGTAATTGGGCATCAAAAAGTACTACTACCCAGCTGTGCACAGCTTCTCTTTTCTTTTTGCCAAGCAAAGCATGCAGACGTTATGCATAACAGTTGTTACATGTACTGTAGTTGTGTGTTTCCTTTGGCAGAGCCTTTAATATGCCACTCCTGGTGAAACACCCCACATATTTTTCTTTTTATCTGTTTTTGTAGTCCTGTATATTTTAATTAGTATTGGTCTATGCTTAGCAGCAGACACTCGTAAAATCATTAGTCTGGGAAATTGGCCTCTGAATACTTTTCTGCAAGCAGTTTAGAAGCTTGATGAACTGAAAAAAATATACTTATAAATTAAATTTTAATGAATTTACTGTTTACATGTATAACATGGATATAGCTAAGAAGTTTTTCATTCTATATGTTGTTTATTGTTACATAGTTTCTGGCACTAGGTTGATTTTAATATATAAATAGCCATCAAAAGTATTATAGTTTTGAGTAGAGAAAATGTAATCTAATCTTTGAAACTATGAGTTGTAATGTCGAATTCTGGAATTTGATTATTAGTTTTTCTACTTTCAAACTGATAGCCTGCTCAGGCTATAGAGCATTAGTCCCACATAATCAGTGTTTCAGAAGTGGTCTGTTTGATTCTGAAACTGCAAATAATCAAATGGCCAAATGTTGTCAGGTGAGGTAAGATCAGAGAAACGTGTTCGCTGTCTGAACTCGTTTCTTCCCTTGAAATAAAAAATGTCCTGCAGAGAACTGGACGTTTTATACTGGCTCTTGCCACCTCAAGCAAAACAATAAATCTCTGCTCTTGTGGAGTGTGTGTTGGCCTTACTGACCCATTTCTCTCTTGGCACAACCTGTTGGCTCTGGTCCCCCATTTTGAGTTAACACAAACTGGTCTGCTAATCTTGCCAGAATTTTTAAGACTATTTACTATTTCCAAATTTTACATATGCTTTTTCAGATAATTACTCTGCTAAATGTGGTTGACGGAACATATTATTGACTGCATGTTGGTCATTCAAAAAAAAAAAAAAAAAAAGTTTTCTTAAAAGTTGACCCAATGTGTTATGGGTCAATCAGATTCTATGGCTTGGGGGAACAGTTTAAGGAAATATTTTAAGGAAGTCATGTGCTTCATTATGAAAATGTAAACCTTCCTTGACATTTATGGTTTAAATTCTTTGGCCAAATGTGGAATGTGTTGTACTCTGCCAGGTGTTTTATAATCAACATGTCTGAAGACATAAAAAAAAACATATAAAAAGAGTGCATTAGCTAAAACAATGAGAAAAAACTATGTAGTGGCTTTGGTGGTAATTTTCCATTTCACAGGTGATGGAAGCTAGCATTGTGAAGGAATAGTACAGGTATTACTGCTTTGCATCTAACATCCATGTTACTCCTGTTCGTGCACGCACAGGCCTGATCTTACTACTTTCAAATAACAATGTGGAAGCTGTACTCAAACCAGATTCAGCCAACAAATTTAGTTAATCTGCACTCTAAAAATAAACTAAGATGAAAAACAAGAACTACAACTATAACATTAACCGATTTATACATTATTAAAAAAGACCTCAGTCTTATAAATACAGTTTTCAGCTGTTTTTTTATTGTGTTTTACCACGATTAATTTTACATTGAAGATACAGTACATTACAATTCACGTCAGTATGTAAACTTGACACGGCCTCTGGTGGACGGTCTTAATAAATACCTGAAAAACATTGAAAGAAGTCCTGCATGTAAATTTATTTTATTTTGTAGTGCACTTTGAAGCCTTTGTGGGCAGAAATAGCCTAAATACACCTCACACTAATTATTTCAGTCTATTTGGATTATTATCTCAATAATCCAGAAAACGTCATTCACCAAATCATTTTTTTATCTGTTAAAATATTCTGCATTTGATTGAAAAACTATCCTTTAGCAGCTCTGATTCTACATCTTTTTTAATTGCAGTTAAAAAAAGATGAATAATAACCTGAAAACCTTCTCAACTTTAGCTTTTATTCTTCTTCTATTACAGGGTTTTAAACTCTGATCCACGAACACCAATGTCCAGCAACCTTTATGATGTCATTGCCTTCACCTACCTGAATGAAATGCTTGAATTACCTCCTCAACATGTCATCAGGTTCTGCGGAAGCACTTTAACGACCCAATCATTTGATTCAGATCTGTTAAAGCAGGTAATCGTTGGCCCTCGAGGACAGCGGTTTCACCCCCATGCTCTTCTCCAGCCGATGTTCCACTTTAGTAGCAACAGCAGGGGGCAGTGTTCGGTTTTACTGCGTCTTATACAGACATAAAAGAAATAGGAGGTAGACTGTCCACCTCTGCGGCTTCAGTTATATTTGAAGAAACCAAAAGGAAATGTCTCAGTTTCAGATTTTTCTCTTACATGCTGATTTCTCCACTATTGTCACACAGTTTCTGTGGTATTTAGAGCCCTAACGTTTAGGTTTTGCTGCTCCATTATTTTAAAGTGTAGGTATTTTCTACATGGTTTCACTTTTGTAAGCAGTAAGTTTAAACTATTTTGGATTTTTTTCATAAAATACCTGCGTTTCTTGTTGTAAAGTTGATCATTAGAAACAATATCACTATTTACTTAGTATATAAAGATGCTCTAAGCCCTGACAGATTAAATAATATTGACATCTGAGTTAACATTTGTTAAACTTTTTTTTTTTTTGAGAAATTTACAAAAATGAAAATTTAGGTCAGTATAAGGTAGCAACTTATACTATGCATTCAAAGTGTGTTTCTCTGTTTTCAGGAGATGGTAGCAAATCAAAACCAAACACAGATTTTTTTTTTTTTTTTTTAATGTTTACTTTTCTGTGTTGAGCTGGTTTGAAGTCCATGATATAGTAGACATTCACACAACATCAAGACCTCTTTGGTTTAATGACACTAGACGAACTGAACTCTTTGTTTGTCTCTCATCCCCTTTACATACCATCATTTCAGCTAACCCTGTTTACACTCCTCATATGTTTTGTGACATTGTACCCTTTCTTATGTTTTCCTGCACTGACAAATGTGCGTTGGGGTTAGTTTGAGCACATGTAATTACAGTATTCATCTCCTAAATCCATTGCTCACACACCAAGACGTGTGAGCAATCAGTTTTCTGGAAGAATTTCAGCTGTGTGGTTTTCCCAGCTTCTGTGGTGATTTCGGGTGTGCAGGCTGAGCTGAACCAGCTCTGACGTACCGAGTATCAAGGCTCCACTGGACTTTCCCTTTAAGAACAACAGCTCCTGCTAATTAGTGCTTTGGCAGCTGCTTTCGCCTTAGTTTTTGTGTGTGTGCATATTGGTTGTCGGAGGGGTGCCGAGTGCTGGAACCATCCCTGATGTTGCTATGATACGGGGACGTGAAAGGCTAGCATTAACTTTAGCAACAATATGGCACAGCATTTGAAGTACCTCGAGCTCTGATGGGGTTTTTGGTGGTTAAAAGAAGGCAAAAACATATCAGTTCATTTCTGCAATTTGTCCTTAAAATTACTGAAATTATTAGAATAAATTGTTAATGAGATCATATTTAAGTATATTTTTTGTTGTTTTTCATTCAGTTCCTAATTATTCATGACGCCAGATTTGAACTTTGTAACATACACCGTTTAAAGGCCTGTCTGCTCTGCTCAGAGAGTGAAACTCTCGGCTCTGGTACTTGGCATGTGGGTACACTTCCCCCCCAAAAAAATAAGACTTCACCAGACACTTCAACGGAATCGTGTGCATCAATACACGCTGGAACCGAAAATTTTCACTTGTCTACTTGCAACTTCAGCATAGTTGACCTGGCACTACAAAATCACCGCAAGGGGGGGAAAAAATGACGGCTTCACAAAACTGAAGAAAAAAAATGTTGCTGCTGAAAAGTGATTTTATTTTTCTGTCCTCTGTGGGTTTTTCTTTAATGGGCTCCCTGACTCTGCTGAAGAAAAGCATCACCATAGCAGGATGCTGTAATCCTCATGTTTCACAGCAGGAAGTTTCACAGAGTTTTGTGCTCTGTTCCCCTACAAAACCCAATAACACTAAAATGATCGGCAGATTTTCTCATCTGATCTGTGGGGTCTCTGCAGACAAGCCTCTTGGCTGCTTCTCTGATTAACGCTCTCCCTGCCTAACACTTAACTTAATTAATTTGAATTTTGAGGTATCAGAGTAGTGGAGGGTGAATCCAAATGCAAAACACTTTTTTTTTATTGGTAACACCCTTTAATGTCTTCTAGTAAGCCTGTTGCAATAAGCAATAAATCAGTTGATAAATTAAAACAAGTTTGATCATTTCCATGTGCACGATTGTTTGATTTTCTCGTCTCTCCCTTTCCACCAAAGGCTGGATGACAAAAGGCTTCAGTCTTTTTTTAGGGTAATTTTGTTTACAGAAACTTCAGTATCCATTTTATTTGTTTTTGTGTATTTATTTATTTAGGATATTTAAAATGTCTTCAAGTTCCAGCATTAAATGTTCATTAGAAATTGGAAATTAAAGTTTATTGGTCTTCGAGGAGGTGCACTTGCATTATTATGCCATCACTATTATATTACTTGAAAATATTCTCAAAACAACATTTGTGCTTTTTATGTGAAAAAACAAAAATTCTTTTTTTTTTCTTCAAATTTTTCTAAATTGTTCTTCCTTTTCACATAGAAAAGGGCTAGACATGAACTTGAGGCTGTATGCGCCACTTCAGTCTTTGTGTGTATGTTCTGAAGTGTGGTGCGGTGTCCTGTGAAGTGCCTTTGTTTGCTTTGGCTGACCTTTAGCAAAACCTCCTGAACTAATTTCCATCAAGCTGTCCTCTCGTCTCATCGTCTTTTGATGATTTTCTCAGAAATGAGTCATATTTATATATATATTTTTTATGTCACTAAAAAAAAAAAAGAATTCTACACATAGTTGAAAATCATCTTACCTGAAAACATTTTCCTGTGATTTAAAGTGGGAGGAAGAGGAGATGGGTGGAGATGGAAAAACCATGCTGCCGTGTGATTGGCAGGCTGACCTTTGTTCCCTCCCCTTCTTGTGCCTGATGGGGGTGTTTCACTATGGAAACTGAGACCTTCATGTATGTGTGTGTGTGTGTGTGCGTCTACCAGAGAATGGAACTTGTCAGCTCAGTGTGTGAAGGAGTTTGTGTGTGTGTGAGTGAAACAGAGGGAAACAACCGATCTAATTAGACAAATTAAACATCGTCAGTGAGTTACAGCCCGTTTATTTTAAACAGCTTCTGCTGATTAGTTAAGCAGTTCTGAGGGCACAGTGGCACTGAGGCATGTCTCCATCCATGCCGGTCGTCTGCACGGGCTTCCTGTTGTAGATTCCTCCTGAAGACGCTCCGTCTGTGCAAGTGTGGCTCAGATATGTAAACTCAACGGTCGGTGGGTTTCCTCCTCTTTGAGAGGAGAGCAGGATGAGCCTGAGGAAGAGGCTCTCCTTCAAGCGCGTCTGGAACTTTAATACAGTGAGTACTTCACATACAAATCCAGAGCGTGAGAAAGTGCTTAGCTTTTTATCCTTTTTTTTGTCGGTGTTGCTTCAAGTAGACAAGTAACTTTCCTTTGCTGTTGTAAAGTTTAGTCTGTTTCGTGTAAAGTTAATGAGAAACTACAAAAACGTCACTCTCTGCATGCCAGTGTTACTCTGTTGACTGTGCGTGAGAAAAAAAAGGGACAAATGCACTATTTAAGATCTATTTACTTCTGCAAAGTGACGGACATGCAGAGAAAGGGAATTCCACTGACTTCATCCTGAGGAGAGGGGGAAAAAAAGGAGAGAAAAAAAAACAGTAATGGATTCTTTGGGTGGAAATGAACAGAGGTTTTTCTATTGTTTTTTGTGAAAATTGATGCGGTGGTGTAAGGTGGTACAAGAGATTCATTTCAAAGGTAAAATGAGGCTGAAAAAAAGAGGCAAACACAACTTGGCTCCAGGCACTTTTTGTCTTTCTCTTCAAGTCAGATGCTTTCTGCAACAGAGAAACTGAGCAAAGAAAAGAAAGTGGGAGCTTCTTTTCTCCTTCCTGCAGAGGCTTCTCTTTTATATGTGTGTTTAACCCTGCGGAGCAAACAACTTTAAGACAATGGAAAGGTGGTTTGAGTGACTCATTTTTAATACATTTCCTCTCATCCAGGATGTTGTCCGTCAGCTGTAAGCCGCTCAGGCAGATGTGCTCAATCAGATTTGCTTTGTGTTTACATCTTGTTTGCTGCTCTTTCTGTTTTAGGCACCAACCCAAGTATAACAGACATTTCTCACTGGCTCAGACTCTGAGTCACATCTCCTGTGTGGCTCTGTTGTAGGGAAAAACCATTATCTGAATTCCTCCCTGTCAATGAGGGTAGGTATTGATTCCTGAGTGCGCTGCGGGGATTTCTGGGCTCACCCCAGTCTTTCATAGAGAATGTCACCGTTTAGGAACTATTGATGTTTCTGCTGCTCTTCTTGTCCAGCACGTTTCACGCATTAACACCTGAGCCACCTCATTCGTCTCACTTTTGACGATCATAAGGTCTCAACCGGGAACCACCATTTCCGTGTCGAGCCGTTCTAAAGCCGAGCAGCTCCGCCGTTGCCAGCCTTGGCAGGACGACTCCAGCCTTCTCAATGGCAGCCACTATTCCACCTCATATTCAAAAGTAAACACACAGGCACACACTCGCTCAGACCGTTGGTCCTCCAGCTTCCTCCTCTGCTGGAAGTGTGTGTGGGAATCAGTGTGTTACCTTTTAGGGACTGTGTGTGCGAGCTATTTGTTGGGTTATGGGTGTGACCTCCTTGCAGTGATACAACTGTTTACAGACTTTTAAGATATGTTGATGCTCTTTTATATTTCTGTCATCTTTCACTGGAGCGGTTCAATTTGGGAAAAGCTAATGCTTCCCACCAAAGGTGGCAGCTCAGAGAAGTGTTGGAGCCAGGAATAAGTTCCTGTGGTGCAAACAGTGTTGTCTTTGTGTGTGGGAGCGTATAAGTTGTGTTATCCATCACAATCTCCACCAATGATAGACATTTCTGTCTTCTCTGTGAAGTGTTACTGCTCCCTCATTGTCTCATCCCCTAACACAGACTGTCCTTTTCCATCATCCACCAAAACGAGACATGTTCTGGAAACTCAAGATTGTTTTAACAATGACTTTAAATTGTTAATATTATGGTAGCTGTCCAAGTAACAGATGTCAGATGTACTCATGTTTTCTAAACCTGGAGTTTAAGCTGCGTAATAGCTAATGAATGAGCTAACACAAGTGGAAACAAAAGGAACATGTAATCAAATAAGATTTAACTCGTAGAAAGAAAAACGGGTCCTTTCCTTTCAGGACACACCAATTACAGCAGGTAACAGATTAACAGTACGACCAGGCACATAGATTTAGTGTTGTTTAAATGTTTTTTGTTTTTTTTTCACGTAAACTTAACATTATGATTCAGGGTTTAGAGGTTAGGTTTTGTTCAAGTTTAAAAGTAGTCATTATCTTTTCTGCAGTATCTAGCTCTCTTGATTTCTTCTCTTAGTATTTATCCAGATTAGTTGGGAGCTAAAACTACCAGCCCAAAAAAGATCATGACTAAAGATGAACTTCTGTATTACAACTATAAACTCAGCAGCATGGTGGTTTTCGCTCATTTATGGATCATTAACCCTTTCTTGATGTTTTATGATTATTATTTATTATAACTTCTAACATACTTTAGGTCTGATAAGGAAATAAGAAAAAAAAAATTGAATATCAACAGCGTCCCCACAGGTGAGGTGCAGTACTGCACTGTATCAACCCAGACTTCTTCCATACATTTCAACAGACAATGTGCTAATTCAGTGACTTTGACCATAAAACTGTTTATCATCAATATAAAGAAGCTAATTCATGAAAAAAACCAATTGGCGCTCTCACCATTTTAACATCTATTTTACTTCTGATGTATCTATTTCACTTTTCATAATTAATCTTCACCTGAACACGTCACTGCAACCAGTCAGTTATAAAGATTACAGGGCAATTACTTTTTCTCCCCCCCCTAAATTAGAGGTTTATCTGTCATTCGCATTTTATAGTTACTCCGGTTAACTTTATTTGACAACACTTTGCTTCTGCAGCAATTTGAATCTCCTCACTGAGGAACAAATGAAGCGTTATCATATTCTATCAAGACATCCGTCACTGCAGCCAAGTTTGAATCCACAAAATTTGTTTCCAGACACATTCTGATTTTGTACCAAGAAAACTTTCGTCCCATTAGCAAAGAGTTCTTTGTATATTTTCAACCTCAATCAGACACTCTACTGACAACGCCTTTAGCATACGAACAAACAAGTGCCATCTGGTATCTGTGGAAAGTCAACAACTTGGCTTTAAGACTGTAACTGATCTTCATTTAAGTAGTATTCTAGACTTACTGAAATGCTCATATAAGCTCATACGTAGTTTTTTTGTGTGTTTTATCATAGACGTACTACAAAAAAAAAGAGATGTACTTCTATTGGTGTTGTAACACATCTATATACCTCACTTTAAATGTAGGTCTTGAGGAGAGGCATTTGAAGAGGGAATGTCTGGAAAACACCAGTTATTCTCTCTGGGTTGTCAGGAATGACCAGGACCTGCCAAAAGAGGAGGGAAACACAGGCTGGACTGACTGAGGAAACACAGTCAGTCCTGGACTGACTGTGTTTCACAGGAATGGTTAGAAGGAAGCTATGGTAATGTGAGATGGAGAAAGGAAGAAAAAGTGAGATTATTGAAGATGGAGGGGGGGCAAATAAAAACAAAAAACGGGGGAAGAGAGAATATACCGTGCAAGGGAAGTGGGTGATGAAAGTCGAGAAGAACAGACTTAAGGTCTCAACCGGGGGCCAAACTTTCGCGACATACAGTCCGTCTGGAAGTGATCATTGCTAAAAAAATAAAAATAAAAAAAAAGAATACACACACATAGAAACAGACCCCACATACAAAAAATTCACAACTTTACCAGATGTCAGGCATATGATTCAGTAGTTTAGCCCACAGAGAACTCCTCACTCACGCTAATGATGCACAGAGACCGATATTTGGTGAGATGTGAGAAATGTGTGGTTAGATCAGTGAAAAGAGCAGTTAATACACTCTTCCCCTGTTATTAAGCTGTTCCTCTTTGGTTGTTCAGGCACATCGGACCTTTTTCACCTGCAGGGACACAAGGACGTCTAATCCCACTGATCAAACTCACTGTGCCATCTGGGCCAGTCAGAGTAGACAAGATCTGGACAGTATGTAGAGGAGCCAGAGCAGCACATATGCTGCACCAAGAGGTCACATATGATGAGGACTTGTGATTCAATTGTAGAGTGAAACTCTTATAACTGCATTACATCCAGAGTAATGCATTTCAAAAATGCATTTCTGTTAATTTGGATGATTATAGTTTACATCTATTGAAAACCCACATTTTGGCCCGATGCAGTCATGAGGAACACTGTCGACTTGTTTGAAACCCCCCATGAGGAAAATAAGTCATAAAGGCTGTTTTCTGACAAAGCTGGTTGTTCACCCCTGGGTTGTCTCTAGGTACATTAATGGAAAGTTGAGTGGAAGGAAAAACACACATAGCCACAGCTGTTCATTGTGTTTTATGAATCCATGTAATATACATGTTTCACATTTTAAACAAAATTACAGGTACTGGCTTAAAATAATGTTTTAGTAATAATCTAATTAATTAAGAGGCACCTTTTGTTTTTACAATGCCAAGTCACATTCCCACAGGACATGGCTGGCTCCATCGCCAATTAAAACAAAGCCAGATACAGCATAAGAGAGGGTCATTCTTGACAGAGCTGCTTATTTTAAAAAGTTTTGTCATGTGTAGACATAGCATGGTTTTGTTGCTTGACTTCAGGAGGCTCTTTGTTCGTGGGTGAGTCATGGGTATTCATTAACTAGGAAGTTCATGCCCAGCTCAGTTTTGGTTGTGGATTTATAATAAATGTGATCACCTGCTAAGTCTTGAACTGGCATATGATCTCTTCAACAAAGTTAGGTTTTCACGGTAAGTTTCAAACATGAATTAGGTTGTAAAATCAGGGCAGAGTGTTTTTTTTTTTTTGTCTCATTATGTGAGTGTGAAGACTACAGTGCAGCTGTGGGAACCAACTGACTACTAGAAATGACTGTTAGTTCCAGTTTGACTAATATCTGAGATCCTCCCATAAGTCATTTTGTTTCCTCCGTCCTGTGGGCCGTTGTCACTGAAATGCTCTGATTTAACTCCTGATGCTAAATGTAAACTCAGATTTCCGCCCTGGTTGCATCATTGAACATAGGCAGTGATACAAACAGTTGTTTGGTTTGGTTCTTGTATGCTGTGAAATCCACTGAGATTTGAGTTCAGTTTATTTATTATCGTATACAGGAAATAAAGAGGAAAAGCATGATTTTATGGAAATGAAGTTGCAGCATTTCTTATGACTAGCTGTGAAAAACACTCTAGAAATATATTTTTATTCACAAGACTCCCACATGTCTGCGCAGGGTAATAAAATCATTACAAGTCAATATCTTGATGGCTGGGTTGCTTTCATCTCCCCTGCTGATATTAGTTTAGTATTTTCTGCTGTTTACATCTGTTTTTCCTCCATCGCCCCACACGTTCTCAATGGCAGACAGCCCTGTCTCGGACAGCTCCCCACCTCTCCTGTCCTGTCTTGCTCACGTCTATCTTTTTGTATATTTATCCATTACTTTGTCTGAGTCACAGAGGTTTTCATTGTTCCACAGTTAGCTTCATTACTGGTGTCAGTGTTGAATGACCTCATCCCAGCTGAGCAAGTCTGAGATACAAATCCGTGCTGTGCGCATGGTTTGTGTTTCTGTGTTCTGGTATTAGTTGAGGAAACTCTGAATTTTGTCTAGCAGAAGTTTAGCTTTATTGTGTTGCTTTTTTATTATATGTTGTGTCAGTGAAATAGAAAAAATATCATCCAATCATTTCCCATACTTCCTCAAAATTGTGACGGCACAAGAGGTGGGTTGCACCCTGGACAGGTGAGCTGTCCACCTCACCTGGACAGATCACCTGTGCAGGTGAGGTGGACAGATGAGCTGTCCAGGTGAGGTTTCCACCTCACCTGGCCAGTCCATCACGAACCACACCCTGGTTTGTGATGGACTAGCCACAAACCAGTCCATCACTGAGATGGACTGGTTTGTGGCCAGTAAAATTAAATGTCACTTTTTTTTCTTTTTACATTAGTTAACTCAGTTTCCCTATTTCAGAATATGGCTCTTAAATCAGGAACATGTGGAATAACACCCTTCAGCAAAAACCAAGTTGAATGGCCTTTAGATTCAGTTAGGAGTCCACCGGCTGTACATCCTCACTTGTCAAACTTTATTCACTATATCTTCCAAATGTTCTCCAAATCTGTCAGATGGTAAAGAAATTTTTTTTTCAATGTAATCGCCACAAATGTTCATCACTAGCAGCATTAGTCCTAAACTTTGGCTTTGACCTTTTTCAAAAACATTAATTCATTCTTGAGTCATTAAGTCGTTTTTTTGTTCATTTTAACAGATGTTTTGATTCACTATTCCGAAAATGAAATCCTGTTTTAACTTTTCTAGCAGACACCTGAAGTTTTGGGTCAATGCTAACTTTCATTTGGAACATGCAATTATATCCTCCTGGAAAATAAACAGAGTTCAGTCTAGGTGAAGGAGCCCCCAAATCCCTTTCATCATAACCTTTCACAAAGGTCGCAGTGTGCTTTTCATAATTTGTATTGTTGCTCATGCGCCAAATATACCATCTGGAATTGCGGCCCAAACATTCGCCTCCCACAGGATTTTGGGAAATTTCTAGCCAGGCATAGATGTTTACTTTGGACAAAAATATGTCAGTCTTGTAATCCTATTCCTTTGTCCAGACATTCGGAGAAGACAGCCGATTGTTGTCACATGGAGAACACAAACACTTGCCAGAAACATCTCCGGCCCCACAATGTTGCACATCTCTTGTTTAGAGTCATCTTTTGGTAATGTCGTCCCACCCGGACAGCTGATCTTTATTATAGGTTTATAAGAGTCATATAATTGATGGCTGATGTGAAGTCAGGAGGACTGAATGCTAAATTTGCATACAAAATTGCTTCAACATGATAATAGTTTGTGAGCACCTATTTGTATCTAGGTTATTGCAACTTTTGGACTTTTTTTCACAGAACGATTTTCTTTTGTTCAAGTGAATTCTGCAGGCTATGAGTCTCATGTAAAGTTAGAAAAATATGACTAATATATATAATGATCTTTTACGTGACAAGAACCTTTGATCCGGATGTGCATACTTCCACTACATATTGTAGGTTTTAGGCCAGAGAACATCTTGTAATGTTTTAACAATTTTGACGTCTTGTGTCAAGCATAATTAACATTTAATAAATATACAATATGTCTCAAATTGTTTGACTGGACTCAGATATCCATATATTCTCAGATGCAATAGGACACTATTGTTTTTATTGGAGGGATAGAGAATGTTTTCCTCACAGCTTTGCAAGCAGAGAAGACACTGTAAGCTGTTTTAATTAGCTTAGGAAAAAAAAATACTTTTTGAAGTTCCAAGAGAAGCTCTGGAAAAAATTAAGAAACCACTGAACATTTTTTTTTCTCTTATCAGCAGATGTATGTGTGTGACAGTCACTGCATTCCAGTGTGAATCCATCATCCATCACTAAATGCTTGAAGAAGACTGATTAGTTAAATCCAAAAGCAATGTGAAAGACTGGTGGAGAGCAAGCCGAGGTGCATTAGAGCTGTGAAAGAAGAGCAGGATTATTCCAACAAATGCTAATTTCTGAAGTCTTCCTAAGCTTAAACACTTTTTCATGTTCTGTAAAGATATTTATGCGTTTGCTTTATTGGAGGTTTAATAAAAATTTTTTTGACATTTTGCCATTTTCTGCAAATAAATGGTCTAAAAGTCATTTTCATTTTGAATTTGGGAGAAATATTCTTGGAAGTTTATTAAATTAAACAACTACCTTTATTTTACTCATTTATATATATATTTTTTTATAAATGTTAAGATTAATCGTCTAATTTTTTTTCCTAGAGTTGTATATTCTTAAGACTCTTATTGTGAAGACTTTAAGGAAGTTGTAGTTTCTCTGCTGTCTTCATCTAATAGAATAAATAAATAAAAAAACTCCCCTTATTAGTTTTGGCTGTCCTGTGAATAAGCTGCACCATAAACTCTAATGAATCTGATCAGACTGAAGAGTGCAAACATATGGTTGAATGTCAACTTACCATTGGCAACTAGGTATCTAGTAGCTGCTGCAGGCTTTTTGTTTTCTTCTCTAGGTAGTGAAGATGGAACCATGTTCAAAAAGTCTTTGTTGTGCCGTTACTAAGTCCAAACTCTCTTGGTTCTGCATGCAAGGACTTCTATAAACTCAATTAAACAGGGGAGTGACAACACAGATAGTAACAGGAAGTACGTAAATATTATGAATATTTACAATATTTGTAATATTAACAGGTTTAATCAATATATTTTTGTTTAGTTTGACATTTTATACAAAGAATCTAAATGTTGCTTTGGTGTATATTACTCTCCATATAAGCTCCTTTGAGTTAAAATAAGATGTCAGACATGTAGACAAACATCTCACCTTACTGTAAAATCGAGGGCATGCCGCCGTTTTTACCTTTTTCCAAGCAAAACACACAGTAAGCCCCTCCCCCTCGGCAAGGAAGTTTCTCTGCAGAGCCTGTTTAGGCGACTCCACCCACCTTGAATACAATAAGAGTAGGCACCAACCTGTTATGGAGTGAAAATGTGTACGATGACGGGACCTGGCCTGTAACAGCCTCCATGTGGCTGGAAGTGCATGTCCAGGCAGCTGCCTCATGGCCCTCACAGACTGTGGGAGCCTGGATAAATGTGTGTTAGCTCTGGGCCAAGGAACAATCCTAACCCATGTCTCTGTGTTTCTTTTTTCAGTCCGCTGCAGTCTCAGATGGAGGTGAGTACATGAGCCTTTTAAACATCTAACACTGTCCAGAATGCTTTCTTCTTATTATATTTTGAATCTCAGCCGTGAACGTGCAACTGGGTTATGATGAATGACCAACTTTAGAGTATTATGTTTAGCCACTTAAACACTTCTGTACTAACAGGAATAAATCTTACCTGTAGATGTCGTTCTGTGTATTTTGTTGCTAAACTTCTTATTGTTTCTAAAGTCATTTGAGTCATTTTAGTGTGCTGGGAACTTCCTTGTTTTTCCTGTTGCCATTTTTCCCTCTCAGTCCTGTAGTTTCTAAAGAATACTGGTTTTTCCAAACTGACTAGAGGCGTTGGTGCTCGCTGTTGTTCCTAGGTGTTTCAGATCAAATCTACAAGTGAGTTTATGTCATTTGGGTTCATATCAAAACGGATCAAATTTAGTGATACTCTACATCTTAAATAGTAAAAAAATAAACAAAAAAAAACAGTAGTATTGTTTATTGTTTTCTTCGGGTACAATCTGGTTTAACCTGCTCACCTCCTTCCCCACCCCTCTCTGCTCTGCAACAGCTGCAATCAATGCAGGGTGACATATGTGTCAGCACATTAACTGTGCGGAGATATGCAGCAAAAAGTTGTACATAAGACACTGACTGAGAGCTTAGTTGCTCCTTTCCAGCAGAAGACAAAATTAATTTTTATGCTGGTTTTGTGAGATTATTTCAGAAACAAGCCCATTTGTTGTGTTTAGTTGAACTCTGAAAGGATGCTGGTGCTTCTGCGTTCCTCGCAATATAACGATTTCACCCTTTAGCTATTTCAAACCTGTGGTGGAAAATTTGCACTTTTAGTAGTTTAGCATCGGACTTTTCCAAGTACAAATCGGAGCCATCTGCCACAGAACGTTTTGCACCAGGCAGTATTAATTTGGATTTGCCAGGGGAATGTTTTATGCTCACTTTGAACTATCCAAAGTACTTTACTACATTCTGCTCACAGAGAAACCAAAGGAAATTTGGTCAGAGGAGTTCTATAAATAATGTCCACCAAGAGGAGGTCACTCTAGGTTATTTTGCTCTTAATTGGTCATATTTAATTAGAGTCATCTGGCCTAAATAAAGATCAGAAGCTCAACTAATGGGAAAAGTTAAAAATAAATTATTTGGAAAATTACACAGAATGCAATTCAATTATATATGAAAAATGACATGTTGGCCTTTTCATGATTTCTCATCCCTGGAACATATCATAATCAGACGAACACAAACGTAATATGTGCTCCTAATGCTTTCTGCATTGACACTTAAAACTACCAAGAAAATTGAGGTGGTATAGATTTGTTCTCTTTATTCAGGTGCAAAATTATAATTATAGAAGGACAGAAACCAAATGACGCCTGGGTATGAATTTACCATCTACAAATGGATGTTCTTGATCCAGAGCCAACATTTCTGAAGCTATGTTGTGTCACAACATGTTTTTCTTTCCAAGTTGTTGCATGTTGCAATGAATTAGCATGTAGATACATTCTGATGGGATTTTATCACCCCACAAATTTACATATAAGGCTTCACTGAGGGCAGATGGGAGATAAAAGATGTAAGATGTGGCAGACAAAAGGTTTTTAAGCAGTTTGTTGTTGACGCTCAGTTTTAATGTAGAAAAGTTTATGATCTTATTTACTCTGTAACTGAGACCAGTGAATCACTGTTTTGTGATTTATGAGCAAAGTTAAACCCGTTCTGTGCTCGTGTGTGAGACATAAACAGCATAAAGATTGTAACGTTTATGGAAAAAAAATACTATTTTCCTTAACATCAATTGGTCTGTTCTTTAAATATATTTTGAGAAAAACACTGAGTTTTTACCTTGCATTACCATCATCAAGCTAAAGAAAGCTGTAAAAAAAATTCAAAGAAGGGGTTGCAACCTGAGGAACAGTCTGAAATAATTAGCAGCATTTTTTTTTTCTTTCTTGAAATGTATTCCAACAGACATTGTCAATGTATTAGCAGCAGAAAGTAGTTACTAAACCTATTTGTAAAATTAAAAAGTAAATATTATTTTGTGCTTGGTGTAAATATATTTAGAAATGCAATCTATAGACATTCACCACCATCCAGTCCTTGTTCGTATTCCTTACAAAACGTGACCCTCTATTGTCCTGTGAGCTTTTCATGCCTTCACACCTTGAGATGTCTGCTCTGTGTTGATGAGATCTAAATTGAGTTTATTGGGTTTTTTTTTTTTTTACACCACTGGGTACTTTAGTTGTCATTAATGCTCTTCAACAGTAACACACAAAATATGTGCAGAATCCACACAATGGACCTTACCAAGCTCCGCCCTGAAACGCCCCTCGAAAGTCCCACGTGACTTCATGTCTCACATTAACCTCCTCGCAGAGCTTAGCTTCTATGGGATTTTTCGTTTCGACTGACTCTGCAGAGTATTTCTGAGTCGATTAGTTTAGCATTTCTGCCGGATTTTCACAAAATATCAGCCACGACAAGGGAACCAACAAGTTCATGTCATCTTTTTTGGACGACATCAAGATGTTTTAGCCACGCGATGCCTCTAACATTGTGCGAGTTGCAGCTAAATGCTACCAGTCGATGAGGAAAACAGCAGATCCTCAGACCCTCAGCATAAATATAGCTGTGGACAAGATCGCTGATGCCTGTTCTTGCAAGGCTGGGTGAGTCGGACATTCATGGTTTTGAGGGTTCGAATGTGCCTACGCCTGATACACGGTACTCGGTGCTAGCGTGGCTAACACGATTACAATTTAGTAAAAGCTAGCGTGGCTAACACGATTACAATTTAGTAAAAGCTAGCGTGGCTAACACAATTACAGTTTAGTAAAAAGCCTTTTCAGGTGAAATAAAATCTTTAATGCATGTCAGATACGGTACACATAGCATATTGATCTGTTCAGCTAACGTAAGGCTGTAACAGACGGGCTTCAGGATGTAGAAGTTGTATCGATACTGCCATTATGCTGTACTTGGCTAAAAGGTTTTCATAATGGATGTGTTTATTATTGACTTTATTTTTTTCATTCACTAAACACAAAGAAAGCAAAGCAATAATACTTACGCCAGCAGACACTTTGTTCTTCTTGATCCTATGACGGTTGAGCTGCAAATGCGGTCGTCCACAAGCATTAATCGAAACAAGGCTTTCCGTTTCACATTTTGGAAATCTGTGAATTTTAGTTCCACAAACACGATACCTGACATCGCAATTTTTTTTCGAGTCCTGAGGCAAAAACTTTCTGTCGGTCTGGTAGTCCACAACGTATATTGGCATGAGTTTGTGAGCCGGTAACCCACGTGATAGCTGCGCAGTGACGTAAAATGGGCATTAGCCAATGAAAGGCGGACCCTGTGATAAGGTCCATAGAGCCCAGAGTGGACCTGTTCTGTAAAGTGTGACGTCTTTAGAGAGAAGGGAGAGGACAGTCCCCCGTGGGACGCCGGAGTTCTTCACTGTAAGATACGAGTCATGGTAAATGTGGCCTGTACTGTCAGATAGTCGGTAATGCATTCACGTGTCAATAAACCATTCTGAATTTACCTTCAGCAGTCTAGCCTGAGATGTGTTGACACCAAATTTTAGTACTTGATTGTCTTTATTGCAAATCTTTCCTGTTATATCTGTAGTTTTATGCTATTAATCCTCTAAACAGTTGCATTTGAGAAGGTTAAGCATAGCATGGGCTCTTTGATTTATCAAAAAGTGTAAATGGCAGCTTTTTATCCTGTGTGTGCGTGTGTGTGTTTGTAGTAGTAGTAGTGTTGGGGTTCAGGCTTCATTAGTCTTAGTAGAGGCCTTCCTTTAACGAGCCCTTCATCAATGCTTCGCTTCAAGTGTGTGTGTTTCTGTGACGTGAGTTTGTGTTTGTGCTTTAGTGTCCCCTCCCTCGACTCTGAATTATTTACCACCTCGAGGCCGGCGTGCACTTGGATCACTTACCTGGCTGGAAGCTAGTGCCTGTGTGTTAGTGTGCATGCAGGTGTGTGTGTGTGTGTGTGTGCCTTCTGCGACCCAACTCTCTCTGTGGTTCCTCAGGTTGTCGTCCAGGTTGCTAACCAACGGCAGCGTCTCGTTCTGCACCTTTTTCTCTTTCCCCCTCTCTCCAGTCTCTTCCTCCCTGTGATGTCAGCTGTTTGTGCCCTTTATTGGACTATTTGTTCAGGCTGGAGTGTTTGAGGTTTTGAGGCAGGGTGTGGGGGGAGAGTGAGAGGGCCCCTGATAGGGTGATTATGGATGGAGGGGCTTGGTTACCCCAAAGGATTCGATACCTGCCCCGCTGGCACCACACAGGCTCCTACCAGCTCTACCCAGGTGAGGAGATCGCTGGAGTTTTCATAGATTGTTTTCCGGCTGGAGGAAAATGTAGAGCGCAAGAAAGAGCAATAAAACTTACTGAATGGTGGAGACTGTGGAATCGAATATCTAAGTTACTATACTGACTGAGGTTTAAGAGGAATGTTAATGCTGATGATAAAATATTGGGGGGTTTTTTGTTTTGTTTTTTTCATTTAGTGTGTACTGCATGCTAATCACTCAATGCTAATTGAGTGATTAGCATTTTGGCTAATCACTCAATTTATTACAAAAGAAAACCTTTTAATGTTGCACTATTAAAAGTGTAGACAGTAACTTAAGTCAGGAAAATGTTTGTTTACCTTTTGTGTGCTGGCTTTGCCTACTTCCCTGTCTGTTAAGCAGAGCTAGCTTAAATGCTGGATTTCTGGATGCTAAACAATTTCTCCTGTGAGTCTCCTGGCAAAAAACATCTGTTGCTAAACTTTTCATGCTTCTTGAGCTATTTTACAATTTTTCAAATTACATTCACAAAACGTAATGGAATATTTCTTTTGGGATTTTATGTGATAGACCAACACAAGGCAGTGTGGATTTGAGAGAAACTGGTAGGTAAAGGAAGGTGCTCTGCTAAGACGATTTTGAAATTGAACATTTTTGCCAACATGCTAAACTCTGAGTGGTGACAAAATAACTTTGGAAATATTAGCTGCTGGGTAAGATCAGCCTAACATCATGTTTTTGTGAGAAACAAACAAACGCAATTCAATAACATAATTATAACCTGCTGTATAAAGCCGCTGCTTAGTGTATATTTAGTTAGATTTTTTTGAGAGAACTTTGTTTTATCTGTCTGTCTCTGTGATATGTGCAGTGGGGTCTGTGACGCTGAACAGAGCGCTTGGTTTAGACAGCACAGACAGGTTTACACAGATTAATGTTTTCTCCTTATATACAGTGATAAATCTTCATTAATATTTAGCAGAAGCCTCAGGAGTTTATTTTTAATCTGCCCTTGAAGAGAACTTTGCTGTGAAATGTGTGGATAAAAACATTTCGTTTTGGTGCAAATGATTTTAAAGATCCGTTGTGAAAACTGTCACTGATAAATAATAATACATTTTTTTAAAAAGTAAGAAATGAAGCGCAAAAGCAGAAGTCACATTGAAAGTGTCCACCGATCGCCCAGATTGGAGGTTTTTAATCAGAGAGGACTTTAGCTGTGGGTACAATCCTCCTCTTTCACATTTATTTATTTATTTTTTATATTTATTTACAGCATCTGTGTTGTTCAGGGCACCTGACTGCCGCTGTCCTCCCTGTGGCTGTTCTTCCTTTTGGTTTTATCTCAACATAGCAGGCCACTTTCTGTTAGTTTGGCCTGCAGCTCATTGCTGGTTATTCTCAGCTCCCCTCCTCGCCTTCTGATCAGAGCTAAATTGTAGGAACAAGGGCACAACGCGGCGGAGTGGTGGGAAACGCAAGCAATTCTTGGATTGATCAAGACTCTCCCAAGAATAATAAAGCATGGATTGATTCGGAAAGCCTATTAAATTAGAATATTACGAGTGTTTTCAGAATTACGACTTTTTTTGAGAAACAGTCAGCTTTATTGGCCAGGACTGTGGGCACTAATAAGGTTCAAGTGCCCACAGACATTAAGTATAAATAAACCAGTTGCAGGATATAAAGTTATTAAAGTTTTTGTGAATAATACAAGTAGCTCAGTTTTAACTAATTGGACTTCTGAAAGTGCTGTATCTAGGTTTTCTAGAGCTGTATCTAGAGAAACCCAGGAGCAGAAGATGGTCTCCCAGGGTAGGTTTCTACCTGTGCTTTAAAACTGACAGGGGAAACATTGGTGCCTAATGAGTTCCAGTGTGACTGCGCTGCTTTCAGCACAATCACAGCGGACTCCACTGAAATTCCCTCCTGAGTCCGTCACTACACCCAGATTTCGGGCCTCATCGCTGGTTTCCAGCTGTAAAAGCTGAAGCTGTGTGCTGTTCCTCTTCAGGTCCGAAGATAATAACCTCTACAGTATGTTTCTGTTGACTTGGAGAACGTTACGGCACATCCACGCATTGATTTATGTGTCATATGTCTTGTCTTCTAATACAAGATAGTGTTACAATACTGATGCAACTTAATATTTATAAAATTAATTCAGATAAAATTAACTCATTTTGTTTTGCAGTTGATGCAAAAAGAGTTAAAAAAATGTATGTAAATAATTGCAAACAAAATAATCTTGCAATCAAAAATTTGCAGTTTTAGCCACAGGGTGTGATTAAATGTACTATTCAGGTTCAGCACTTTTACCATTATCATTTATCGGTTCTGATTTCCCATTTCAGAAACGCGTGACTTGCCGATTCAAATTTCAATAAAATCAATTTATTTTTTTTTATCCTAAGGGTTTGGTTGAACCGTAACAGAAAATTTAAGAAACTACAGCAACTTAGTAGAGAAAATCGCTTTGCAATTTGAAAGGTGTGGGTTTGAATCCAGCTCCCACATGTCGATGTGCCCCCAGGTAGCCCCAAGTAGATCTGTGTATCTGTGTGTGAATGCGTGGCTGGGTGAATGTGGCTCTATTGTAAAGTTCTTTGTGTGGTGTAACTACAAAAGCACTGCACATAAATGTACTCCATTTACTACTTAATAAATTATACCATTATCCCTGTTTATGCAAGAAAGAAAAAAACATTTAGCTCTTCTTTTCAACTCACAGTAGTCTACTCCGCATTTAATTCATGCAACGGAAAAATCTGATTCTTCAATAACAGACTTGTCAATGACTGATCATTGATAACTGATCGAGTCAAAACTGTCCGAACGCAACCTTTGGCGGGCTGATTTGCACGTCACTAAATTTGAGTGGTTTCAGCCTTTAAGAACACAAGGATTTAATGTTGCGTGTGAATTTGTTTTTGTAAACAGAGCTGAACAGCGTGGAGTTGCAGGGCTGCAGCAGCGACAACAGTCTGAACAGCAATGCCAGCCTGCCCAGCGTCCAGAGTCACCGGCGCCACACCGAGAGGAGGGTGGCCAGTTGGGCCGTCTGCTTCGAGCGGCTGCTGCAGGACCCTGTAGGAGTCCGCTACTTTTCGGTAAAATGACACCGCCTGAACGTGGTTCACCAGCAGATGCTGTGGACAAGCAGACTCTAAATGTGTTTGTCAATAACAATGTATTATAAATTTCTAATGTTTTTTTTTTTTTTAATTACAAGTGTAAATAGTGAGTGTTAACGCAATTGTTTTGCTGCAGAGTTGTGATGAACATTTCTGGGTTAAAACGTCAAAATATTTTGTCAGACTTCCGACAGTCAATCAGATTTTCACTTGAATCTGCCGTTACTTCAACGGTTTCATGATACCGCATAGTCTAACATGATTCCCAGAAGCTTTAGGGAGAGAATCGAGCCCACAGCATCACAGATCCTCCACCGTACTTAAAAGTGGGCGACAAGCCTGTTTTTGTTAAAAAGTTGAATTCAGTCTTTATCTGACCTGAACATATAACTCCAGTTAAGTCCAAGTAGAATTGGTAAACTCCACACATTTTGATGGTAGGATATAAAAGTGAGCTAACATTTAGCGACCCTGAGATGCCTCTCTCTGCTGCATCTCTCTAATGTGAGAGAGGTTTTCTTTTAACTTCTTCACCAGCTTCCTTCCTCTGCTCAGTTCTATTTATTTGAAATTGTTTGTTAGATGTACTAAAATTTGGTAACTATTGCATTCTTTTTTTAATAGATATATGTTTATACATTTTTTGTGTAAAAACAATAATATAACACAAACCAAAAGCTCCAGCAGTGCCGTCCAATGGAGAGGAAAAAGGAAAAGAAAATATAGGGGGCATACATATATTCATCATTTTATAGTCGGAGTCTAAGAATTTGTAAATGCTCGAGACAGGATGGTGGACATGTGGTCATCAACATAATCCAAAAAGGGCTTCCATATGCATGCAAAGATGTCAGTCTTTGGATATTTTCCAAAATAAGCTTCTTCCACCCAGAAATAGAAGGAGACTTTTTGGAAATCCATTGCAACAAAATATTCTTTCAAGTATAGAAGATTAGGATATCATACAACTTACTCTTGTTTTTATTTTGAATATGTTTACTTGGTAGACCAAGGAGAAGAGACACTATTACATACAAAAAAACATTATAAGCATTTATTTCCTACAATGGCATTACTTTCCCCTATTAATAAATATCGGCAAGGTTATTTTATTTGCATAGCAGATTTAAGCAACAGAACCATTCAAAGTGCTTTGTGTGATTAAAAAGAAAAAAAATCCCCACAACAAACAAGCAAGAAACAATAAATTGATATTCAAATTAAATTTAGGATTCCCAACATTTTTTTTGTGTGTAATTTGTCTGCTACAGGAACAGCAGTGGATTTGTTTTAGGGGTTTTTAAACATTTTCATCAGCTTGCTTCACGAGTTTGTCTGGCACTGTGAATATAGCTCTATTAAATTATTACAACACTGTCTTACTCAGTATTATACTCAGCTGTGTGACAGTATTGGGTGAATAATATCAGACAGATTCTGCTTTTACTTTTTACGCCAGAACCAATGTGTCTTTCAACTTTTTCTACGCGTTTCTGATTAAGACCTATACATGAATTGTTTTTTTGTTTTTTTTTCGTCTTCCATTTTTAATCCATGTTTCATTTATTTTCTGCAGGAATTCCTAAAGAAGGAGTTCAGTGAGGAGAATATTCTGTTCTGGCAGGCCTGTGAATTCTTCAGCCATGTTCCCGAGAACGACAACAAGCAGGTAACGGACCTTATTTGATTAATACTTTTAGCGCACACTTGCATCAATTTGAATCCCTCCTTTAGCATGTAGTTATTATTGAGCATTCGACTGTAGTAAATCCTTCTTCTCCTTTATTTTTTTTATTTTTTTTTTAGCTCTCACAGCGTGCCAGAGAGATCTACAACAGCTTCCTTTCCAGTAAAGCAACAACGCCGGTCAACATCGACAGTCAAGCCCAGCTTGCTGACGATATCCTCAACGCACCAAAACCGGACATGTTCAAGGAGCAGCAGCTGCAGGTACGGAGACTCGTTTTTATAAAGGCTTCTGCTACAGTTTTAACCTTTCACATGCAAACAAAAAAGAGAGCCACTTCCTGTTAGACTAATTTATTATTCTTCTTAAAAGTGAATCAAAACATAGCTCCTTTGAAAATGCTCTCTCGACACAGTGTCAAGTGCTCACACAACACAAGGCCAGTCATTCATCTTTGCCTGCTGTCGAGCAACACCGACCTGAATGGCTCCTTACACACGCATGTTGTCGACGGGGCACAGCGTCTGAAAAGCCCTATTGATTTCAGCTGCAGAGCTCAGATGTTCAAACTCTGATAAGGAAGTCACAAGGCCTGAAGGATATCCTCACTATCATGCTTTTTTTAAAAAAAAATTTATATCAGACACCCACACTTTTTCTGTTCAGTAACTACACACACACACACATCGGAAAGCCTTATGGTAACCTTGCCAGAATATCTTGGGATTGATGATAAATCCATGATTGCATCACAGTCTTCCGTTTTTTTGACCTTTCATTTCAGAAGCTAAATATTTGATCCTATATTTTCAATCACAAATAGGATGTAGATCGGTTGATTAAACCAAACCAACACAAATTAGTGTAAATGGAGAATGGATACATGGCTTTTAAAGTTATGATACAAATCCATATCTAAAAAGTGAGGTATGCATGTGTTTTTTGTATCTTCTGAGTTACTGTTTTCCAGAATCATATATTGTTAGATTTTCAGCTGCATCACACAGCTGGTCTTATGGAGTTCGTCTCTAGCAATTGAAGAGTGTTTGAACCTCAGTTTTCAAGTATTGATGTTTGGACTTTGGACAATTTTATCTCACTGTAGTGCTTTGATACATTGTAGCTCCGGTTTTATATTTAGAGTATTTGTCTTGCTGGACATATTCCATGGCCTTCACGATGCTGGTTCTTCTGTAACAAACTCCTGAGGCCTTCACAGAACAGCTGGAATCATATTAGATTAATTTACACACAGATTATAGTTTACAGGTTGAACTAGATTTTTAAAAAAATCAAATCAAGAGGTAAAGGAAACAAAAGCATGTCACACTTTTCATATATTCTTTTTTTTGTAAAAAAAAAAAAAAGTTATTTGCACAAGAATTAAAAATACTTTTTCTAAGACACCAATTATGTTATGTAAAGTTGTCTATGTTGTGCTCCCAGGTATTTGCAGCTTGGCCAGCTCCTCCTAAATAAAGTTAGTCCGAAGCAGCAAATCTTAAAGACTTTTCCCATAAAGATGGGGATTAGACATAAGTCAAGCTTGCTTTGTTTTTTCCAAGAGAACGCGTTCCAAGAGCAGCTTAAAGGTTTCATCATTTGGTTTAACTTCACTTTTATTTTTTTTCATTTTCCGCTTCAAAATACCATACAGATTGTCTGAGTAGTTTTGCTCACCTATTGTTTTTGTTTTATTTTATTTTTGCACAGATTTCTTTCCTGTTCTAATGTTCATGGATTGCTCATTTTTTCATCATCATCTGCGTTGCCTTTTTTTTTAAATATATAATCTAACCTCCCTAAATCTTCTCCCTCCCGACTCCATTAGATCTTTAACCTGATGAAGTTTGACAGCTACACGCGATTCCTCAAGTCTCGGCTGTACCAGGAGTGCATGCTGGCTGAGGTGGAGGGCAGACCGCTTCCTGACCCCTATCACATCCCCAGCAGCCCAACTTCAAAGCACAGCACCACCGGCTCCGACCGCTCCAACCTCTCCACTCCCAAGAAGGTGAGCCAGTAGAAATCCTTGTGTCTTATCTCAAATGGAAAAAGAGCATGCCTTTTTGGATCAATACCCGGGATGTTCATGTTTATGAGTGGAAACAGCTGAAGTTTGCAGCTTTAAATAACAAAAAATTGTGTCCACATTTGTTTGTGTGCCTATCTGCTCCTCCACTCATCGCTGTGTTTCTTACAGGAGGACAAGAAGACCAAATCGGGGCGGTCTCTGAACGAAGACAGTCGGGATGACTCAGGAGACCGGAGGAAGGGCATGTTTTTCTCGTGGTCCCGAAACAGGAGCTTTGGCAAAGGCCCCAAAAAGCGAGAGCTGGCTGATTTTAATTACAGTCAGTCCATTTTCCTTTCTTCATTTCATAACTTCTGCCTGCTGGATAGTTTGTTTCAAACAAGAAATGATAAAAGTGATCATGCATTAAAAATTAGAAAATTTAGTCTTGGTGTTTAGACGCTCGATTGATGACAGATAAATGATCTGTTATGTTCTTGTGTTTATTTTCTGTTCCTAAAAGCAACCAATTTGCATTTGTGGTGCTGCTAAGATGTTATCTGATGAAGCATTTAATTTGAATCTAGTCAGGAGGCACTCTTACACTCAGCATGTGTTTGCTCATGATGCTTCTCTTTTTTTGCTTGTTTGTTTTATTTTCAGGCACCAACGGTCGTCGGGAGTCCCAGGGTTCGCTGTCCTCAGGAGCCAGTCTGGAACTGGGGACGTCAGGTTCGGGGAAGAATGAGGTCAGTCTGATGGGAGTCATCTTGATCTAATCAGTTTGCTAATAATTGGTTCATTGAAGCTTCTTTTTGCATGGAGCAGCTTTTAATGTCGGTGTTCCCTTTAAAAGGAGCACTTGATGGCAGATTTTTGTGAAGCTTGATGCATATTTTGACAGATTCTAATTTTTAGTTAGGAACTAGGAAGTATACATTTAGAATTTCCTTGCATGAGCTGCATTACATTTTTATAGTAGTAGCATAGGTGACACCACACAGTCACTGTAGAACATGGTTTTGTTGACATTTTAAAGCAAAGGCAGTGATTATAGAGTTTAGCTCCTTATTTTAGTGTTTAGCTCATTTAGCATCACTAGCATTACTAAAACCGCTGTATTCCCGATGGTTTCTGTAGATTCTTAACTCAGAAATTTCCAGAAGGCTGTCAGCGACCCTAAATCTAGCATGTTCAGTGACAGTGGAAAAGGCATAAGATTGAGGGATTTTGCTGTAGTCATATCAGCCTTCTTGTAATCTTCTCAAAATCTTGCACTCTCTAACTCTTTTGCACTCTGAGTAAAATGCAGACTAAAATGTCCGCACATGAAAGTACTCTTTAGATAGTTTTCCGTGTCTCTCTGTTTCACCTGACGTCATCATGAACGCTCTGATGATGCTAAAAAAATACATAATTTTGAGTTCTATTTACTCAGTAAGAACTGCCCACATGTAAATGGCTTTTAGTGTCGATTACAGTGCATTCTCTGAATAATAAGAGTTTCTGACCGGTAGGTCAAACTGTAAATCAGCCAGTTGTGGTCATCTGCCGAACTATCAGTGCATCTCTACTTTTGCTACTTTTAGAGATTTTCTCTCAAGTTTCTGTAACATTTTGATACAAAATTTATTTCTGTGGCCATCTGTGCAGCAGATGGTAAACAGTCGTAGAGAAGTGGCAGGATGCATGTAAGGCAAACAGAACACACCCTCACCCAACATGGAGTGAGCGTGATGTTAGCATGACGTTATTGCCCATTGTGAGGCTTCCATCAGCGATCATAAACTCACTAGCGTTCTCTCCAAATCGTGACACTGTTTTCCCATTCTCCATTCTTTGCCTTCATCAGATCAGTTGA
The DNA here is from genome assembly GCF_904066995.2 of Poecilia reticulata. Classification (NCBI taxonomy): domain Eukaryota; kingdom Metazoa; phylum Chordata; class Actinopteri; order Cyprinodontiformes; family Poeciliidae; genus Poecilia; species Poecilia reticulata. The sequence goes on from NC_088830.1 coordinate 14,389,602, forward strand.
CATTTCATTGTATACCGAACAGCATTAAACAGAGCGAGACAATATTTCTCTGCGATTCATAAAACATACTGTCAGAATTGATTCATTTAAAAATATTAATCATTAATAACAAAAACAGGAGCTCATCGCTTTGACTGCTTGAGGCAGAAAGTTGTGTAACTGTCTGGTTCTGCTCCTGGCACTGTCTGTCTGGCAGCAGAGGTTCAGAAGGTTAATATGATCCAGAGCCCAGTTCCTGCAGCAGCTCTGAGATTCTGCACGGCGGGGGAACTAGCCTTCTCGGTTCCCCTCACTGTCCTCTGCAGGACACCCTTATTAGTAAATTATTTCATATCCATTTTGTGCATCCTTAGTTTATTTCTTCACCTTTCTGTGTTTGTGTCTTTGAACAAAGACAGAAGGAGAGAATAAAGATGTCAGAAGATGATTATATTGATGATGATTAACAGTTTACATTTAATTTGATTTTAACATATTCATTGCAAATATTCTCATCTCCTGTTGGTGGATGTGTTTTTTATTATAGGTTTATCTGGTTATTTCTGTTTGTGAAGTTAGATGTTAATTTATTTGTACTCCAGTCTCTGTCTTAGGAGAGTTTGGACCTAATCAGAGATCATCATTAGTAGTAAACGCTCATGAACAGCACACACTGGTATAATCTTGTTACAGTTTCTCTCTTCATCAGGACCACTTTTGATGTCCTTAAAAATATTTTTGTCAAATTTAATTTCTGAGTCACAAGCAGGAGGTTAGGAGGATGATGAAGCACAAATTACCCAAATAAGATCAACCTCCTTTCCTTTTCTAGCATGACGTTTCCCGTGGCGCCGTATCGGAACGAGGAGGAGGCAGCGCCCCCTTGAGGCAGTGTAACATTAGCTTGCCAGATGGCTCCTGTTGCCCAGTGCCGCTTCGGCCTGGCATGTCCATCAGAGACCTGCTGCAGGGCCTTTGTGACAAACTCTGCATCAACCTGGCAGCTATAGACCTTTTCCTCGTCGGAGGAGAGAAGGTAAACCTCAGTGTGTGTCTGAGCTTTTGTTATCATGTGTAGATTTGAGTTGGTGTCCTCCAGCTGTATTTCTCTGTATTTTATTCATATAAATAACTAACTATTCATTTTGCTTGTTTTTTTTTTTTTTTACTTTTTTTATATTATTCTGACACATATATGATTTATATCATAGGAATGAGCAGCGACCTCAATATATGAATATTTCCTGTCATTTTTTTTTTTCCTCAGCCTCTCGTTTTGGACCAAGACTGTATGACCCTCAGCTCCCGAGACCTGAGATTAGAAAAACGCACTCTGTTCAGGTACAAAACACGTCAACAGCAGAGATGAACATGGGACTGCAGACCCCCGATCACTCAAAAATATGATTTATTGTCTTTGTGTTCCTCCACCAGGCTTGACTTGGTCCCCATCAACCGCTCTGTGGGTCTGAAGGCTAAGCCAACTAAACCAGTGACTGAGGTCTTGAGGCCTGTTGTGGCCAAATATGGGCTGCACCTCTCTGACTTAGTGGCACGTATAGTAAGTACAGTATTTTCCTTAGGCTGAAGGCAGATGCTGTAATCTACAGTGCCTTTCAAACATATTCGTACCTCTTCAATTTATGCATATTTTATAAAATAATAAATACAAATCTCAGTCTGTTTCATTGAGATTTTTAGCATTTATTTCTGTTTGACTGCCCTTTAACACCATTAAAAAGCTCCAATGGAACCCTGTGTGTGGTGTAAGTAAAGTATTCTGTAGAGGTTTCAGAGGTTTGTTGGAGAATATTAATGAACAAACGGCATCATGGAGATCAAGTAAGACTCCAGACAGGTCAAGGATAGCAATGGCCAAAAAAACATGGCCATTCAACAAACCTGGTGTGCTGGGCAGTGAGTGGATCATTCAGAGAAGTAGCCAAGAGACCTATTATAACTCTAGAGGAGCTGTTTTTGGCTGTTTTACATAAAAAATGGGCAAATGTTTTAGGGTTAGTTGTTAGTTGTAAGAAGCTTGTGCAGTCATACAACTTGTGCTGAAATTGCAGAAAAAGTTAGTTCTACAAACTCACAAGGGATAACAACACATGCGAGCCTCAGGTTTTCAGTTTGTTTAAATGGCCAATACGAACCTCTTCTAAAATGTCTTCCTGTGATGCAGAGCGGCGAGTCGGAACCTTTAGATCTCGGGCTTCCTATTTCCAACCTGGATGGTTTGCGAGTTGTGTTAGACATTGAAGAAAACGCCATGGGGAAAGGTGAAACAAACACAGACACACATCATACTCATTCTTCTTCTGTTTGCTGGTTTGTAATTGAATTGAAGTTTTGTTTCCTCACACAGACAAAATCAAAGCAGCTCAGAGTCACCTTCCGGCCTCCGCGAGCAGGAACCAGTCAGCAACAGTGAGCTCTCCTCCGTCCTCTCGTTTCAAGTTTTCTTCCCATTCCTGAATGTTCTGTAACCCTCTGAATGTCTCCACTGCCTGGTCGATAATGTCACGCTCTACTAAGTGTCCCTCCTGCTGTCTTCAGTCACCCATGTCTGTTTGCTGTGTGTTAAACATGCTCACAGGTGTGTTTTGCTGTGGTGCAAAAGGAGCTGCATCACTCTGTTGAGGTTCCCTAATGTTCTGTTAATGTGGTCTGCCTGTGGCCGGATGCATCATCAACTTTCCTCTCTGGTTTTTCCTTTTTTTTTTTCCCCCTGTAACAACGCCAACTTTTGCTGGGTGCCGGGATCTTCAGCGATGTATCATAGTGGTGGTGGTGGAGCTATAGTTCACTGTAGAGACTTTCTTTTCGCTGTCCTCATTACCTTCAGTAAATCCCAGGATCTGTTTCCCTTCACTGTTAGTTGCAGTAGTGCAGCTTTAAGTAGTGGATAGATTGCCCCTCTGGCGTTTTGCTCTGTGAGCCTTTCACGTTGATGATGCCGAGCACACAAAGCGACCGTTGTAGCTGTCTCAGTGGAGCATCCAAGGTCAAGTTTTTACTGAATTCATTTTCCATACGCTGCCTGGCCAAAATGAAAGGCAACGCCTTCGTTTAGCTGAACCAATAGGTAAAATCCTTCATCTGGCAAAGGACTGCAGCAGCACTGAATGTTGTTGCGAGTAAATTCCACATCCTGAAAATTATGTTTTTCACAATCAAAAACTCAAATTGTCAGTGTGCATCAAGCAAACAACAAATTTAGAAGACCGCCACAAACAGATTTGGAGAAAGAACAAGCCGATTCATTATTTAGAAACATGGGTATATAGTGTTTAGATGGGCGACTTAAAGGAGGAGATGTTGATAGAAAGAGGCCTGCAGCGTTTAATATATGTTTTATTTCCTATTTTCACAAAATTGTCCCTCTAAGAAATCAAAAAAGGTCAATTATTCTACACCAATGGATCTTGACGTGTATTTCTGGAAGGCCATGGCTTAGATTAAAAAAGGTTTTAGGGTAACGTTTTTTTGGTTTGATTCAGCTTTTTTATACTTTTTATGCATTTCAAAAATGTTATACATCAGCAACAGATAATTTGCTGCTGAAATCTTGATATAATATCTTGTTGATATGAAATCTTGTCAAATCAGAAAGAAGAAGGTAGTTTGACATTAAGATCTGAAACTCAAAGGTGTGATTTTTGTAGACTAATTGAGAAAACATTAATTACAATTATAAAAAAAATTAATTTCAAGAGGAGCAGGAACTGATCATTTTTGTTCTGCATTCCTGTTATCAGGTGAAAGTCATGCTCTCTCTCCTGCAGCCTGAATGAACTGCACCGTGTCTGAACATAGTCTGCTTTCAGCTTCTTATATCCGTGCTTCATCTGAGTTTAGTTATTCAGAGCTTAAGGATACTGAACATAAATAATTTTTAGTTTTCTGGAAACACTAGCAGGAAGACTTGGTAGCAGTTTTGATGAACCAAAAAAAAAAAGCTGGATTTTTGAGTTTCCAGCTGATCTTCGACAGTCTGACCAATCAAGCTGAAAAGTGGCTGATTTCTGGTCAGCAGCCGAATTCTTGACGCATGTCTGTTTTGGAGTCAGACCGGTTCTTTCAGACGCTCTGGAAGCTAAAACAATGCCACAGCAGATTCTCAAAATCTAAACAACGCAAAAATAGTCAACTGCTTTTGGCCAGGTGGTGTATATTCCACTGTCTCTGAAATGGAGCAAGTCAAATGTTTATTTCTTATAAACATTTCCGTGACATTCTCAAAAATCATCCCCAGTCAGTTAAACTTGTGTCTCCCGCTCACCGTCAGATTGTCAAAATTTATGACCCTCTTCACCATCAGCACTTCTGGCTCCCACCTGTTGTCATTGCTTCCTCCAAATCGTGCACCGCTGTGACTCACCAGGGCTTTATTGCCCCACTCCGCTCTTCGTGTGGCCCCCAGGGGGACGACAGGCCAACAAGGAAAGGCGGTTCAGCCCACCCCCATGGGGAAAATGGCAAGGCTGGGCCCGGCCCCGGCACAAGCAGCCAGCCCCTACCCAACCACTCTGTCTCTCTGCATAAGGCTCCGGGGAAAAGAAAGCAGAAAAAGATTAATATAGACGAAGCTGAAGGTAAAAACTGAACAACCTCCCTTTTCTGTTGTTTCTGTGGCTGTGTTCGCACTAACCCTTCGGCCTGCCTGCAGGACTGCACAAACACCCAATGCTTTAATGCTAGCTAAATGTAGCACAGTCCAATCTTTGCTTGTACCGAATATAGCCCTGACGTATCTAAAAGATTAATACTTATGCTGCATGCTTCTGCATTACAAAACCAAGTTTTCTGAGATGTTCTGGATGTGTACGATTAAGCGTGGGAACCTTTTTTATGTATTTCTATGTTTTTGTGCGCGCCGCTCTGTGCGTGCTGCAGAGTTCTTCGACCTCATATCCAAAGCTCAGAGCAACCGAGCCGACGACCAGCGAGGCCTGTTGAACAAGAGCGACCTTCAGCTGCCGGACTTTCTGCGTCTCACGCCAACCAGCCCGACGATGCCTGCTCCCCGCAACGCCGAGCCCATCTGCTCCACCCCGAATTCCCGTAACACCGACAACGGCGGCTTCCCCAGCAGCAGCCACCGGGGCAACAAGGGAAATGGCAACCACAGGGGCTGCGTGGTCAGTGGCTCGTACCTGCTCAGTGCAAGCCATCAGTCGCAGAGCTTGGACTCGGCGCTGGGCGCAGAGTGCGGAGGTGGCAGAAAAACCAGACCGCCCCCTCCGTTTCCAGCCACCGTCTCCCCCATCCAGTCAACCCGACCCGGCGCGCAGGGTCTCCTCCAGGACTTGGCCAGGGGGGAGTCGATCCAGATGCTGGAGGAGGACGCCCTGTCAGATCTAACTCTTGTGGGAGAGGGAGATATTAACAGCCCCAGCCTCAACTACATCACTCCCTCCTCCCTGTCGAGTAAACCCCTCCCCCGGCCTCAACACCAAGCACAGGACGGTCGGCCTTGCTCAGGTACCTCGCCGGTGTGAACTCTTAAGACCGCTGAACCTGCTCCTCTCCCTTCACCTGACTGTTAGTGGGACCGGTGACCCACTGGAGTCAGTCTGAAGTTACTTCAGTCGCCACTACTCACACGTGGCAGAAAATGCATCTGAATCTCCTCTTTTCCTGCCACTAAAATAGTTTTCAGTTTCTTAGACGCTAATTAGAAGTTTTATTCCAGGACTGTCTAAAAATACACACAACTCTAGTGTAAAAGATCAGAGCAAAGAGCTTCATTGCAAACAGTAGAGATTAGATTTTATTTAGACAGCAGTGAGTCTGATAATGTGAGGTGGTCAAAGGCCTGTCACAATAACAAATTTTGTTTGGACAATAAATTGTCCAAGAAATTATTGTGATAAACGATAATATTGTTGATTAAATGCAACTAATTTAATGATAAGGGCATAATAATTCCAGTCTGCCTTTCTTAAAAAGTAATAAACGTTTTTTTTTTTTTTTCATGGAACTTTTAACACTGGAACTGGAAGATATTTTTAATACTCAAAATAAAACGCAACAATCTAAAACAATTTACTTTTTTTTAAATAAAAACTTCAAACAGAAAACCATAAATAAACTGGATTATGAAATCTCTGTAAACAAAACTGTCCTTCAAGAAACGCAAATCATCCGAACGGAAATGATTGAGCTCATTTTAATTTATCATAATAATTGCTTATTGCGACAGGCTTAGGTGTGCACTACTTTGTGGCCAGCAGTCCACTTTTAGAATAATGAAATGTGTCAAAAATACAAAGAGAGGAAAATGGATGCATTGAGCATGGACAAATTGTTCCCCTGGAATTTTCTTGTGTGGTGTGTATCTGTGTGGACTTTTTCGACGGACTTGCTGTGGATTATGTTTGCTTTGAGACATCAGACTGAGGGTGAGCTTGGTAGGAACCTGTGCCGAATTCACTCCTCCAGTCCCTAAATGTACAGAATCTTAACAATGCACTTTAGCCAATTGTAAACAAGACCTTATTTGTCAGAGTGTAATATTTTTTTTCCTGTTACTCTTCTTTACATTAACTTTTCATGTCTGTTTCAATCTATACGTGACTAAGCAGCCATAGTTTTAGAAAACCATTACTTCGGTCATAGAGATGCATTGATACAAATGTTGGGGCTAGTTTCCAATCCTCCGGTTTTTGTAAAACTTTGACCTGCCGATGTGATTGTATCCGATTCCAAATTCTCTTTAAGAGTTGCTACTTAAAACTGACATTGATAATGTTTTACTCTACACTTTCTGCACAGAGCAGTCCTTATTAGGCATTGGAGACCACTGATGCATTACTTGCAATGTATATCGCTAATATGGCTAATGTACATTACTGTTGGTATATGTCGTTGATAGAGACCGCCATCTCTACGAGAGATTGGTGACTGTAAAATCGGATTTTGCTATCCTTAAAACAAAAAACTATTTTAGCATCTTAAATTAGCATTAGCATGGCTAGCATTGTTAAAATCCCAGTCTTCAAGTTTATTCCCCAGAGTAGCTCCGTATCTTAAGTCTACTATTTCCCAAAATAACCTGTATTGTAAGTTCTAAAGAAAACAACAGAGTAACTTTGCTTTAGCTATCCTCTTATCTGCTGAAAGCATTTCTCTCTTTTGCGTCTGGAACCACGAAGATTTCTTGACATGTTGTAGAATTTTTTTTCCTCTCAAATATCTTCTTAGGGCGTTGCGTGCGTGGTGCAGTGGTTGGAGCGAACACCCCGCACAGAGGCTACTGACCTTGATGCGGCAGCCCCGAGTTCGAGTCCCATCCTCTGCACCTTTGCCACATGTCTCTTCACCCTTTTCTCAGCCCTCGTCATCTCTCTGAAATTCAACATGGCTAACTTTGAGTCTTCTACACTCAGTAGCAACTTCCACGTTATGGAGAGTTAATATCACTGAAACATGGTAGCACTCCTATATCATTAAGATGAATGATTTCAACAAGATTTTATTTTTGATTTTTCCAGCTGATCAAACCGAAACTTGACCCTGGTCACCAACCACTGGCTCGGTGCATCTCTCCTCAATAGCCACTAGAAACCGAACACCAGGAAGGATCTAAAAAGCTCAAAGAAAATACCACAGTTTTAAAGAGATCATATAGTTTTTGACTTAATGTAACAGCTGGCTGGTCTGACTCAGTAAAGACAGAGTCTTCACTACCTTTATATACAGTACATGCGTTTTTAAACCCGTTTCCATCATTGTTCTCTTACCTCAGGCATTTCGACTGTATCGCAAGTGCTTACGTGTGCAATCTTGCTCATTGATCATGTGACTTTTAATAATGTGCACTGGCTGTAAACAAGCAGCTTTTTTCTTTCTTAGTGATCGACCATCTCTTTTTCAGATTAGAAAGCTTTGAGCTGTGTTTTCTGCAAGCTTCTATCTGGACTCATTTCATATGAATTTTTAACTTTACTGTATAAATCCATTAATTTATACATCATGTTGTTTTCATTGTTACCACCGGTTGAAAGTATTAATTTGTATATAGTTCCCTGAAAACCACCATGTTGCATTCTGAAATGGTGTTGCAGCCATGCTGTCTCATTAGGAATCGGTTCAGCTGAGTTGACATTGCGCTCTGTAAATAGTTGAAATAAATGTTTCCCACGTTTTACTCTCTGTATCCTCATGTGACCAACTTTCTGTCCTTTTCTAGTTTTCAGGAATATATTCTAATTTTTCCTTTTAAGCACTCTGCCTCCTCTGTTTGAAATTCTATTCCGTAGCTATTTACAAAACAAACTAACAAAAATGGATAGTAAGCAGGGGGTGTTTTATAGTCTGGAATTAATTTGTTTATTCAAAAGAAATGAAAAAAAATTGATTTGCTACAAAAGCTCAAGTCACTCAAAGCAAAAAGCAAGCTTTTCCCATTATATTTATTTCTCAGTAAAAAGGTACAATTACACACATGGTGCACATAATTAAGATTATTTGGCATTTTGAAGGAAGTTTGCTGTGTTTAAATCTTGACATTTAGGTTTGGTGCTCCTGACAGTTGGACTGAGAGTCAAACCCAAAGAAAGATTTGATGAGCTGCCTGACTATCTCAAGGAAGATTGTTGCAGCTTCTGGGTCTGCTAAAGGATTCAAAGAGGTCTTGTATAATTCAAAACCACTCATGACCCTGTGTGGAAAAAAGTCTACATGAAAAACATCATCACAGTTTGTACAGCAGGCCCTTGCTGATGTTGCTGTGAAAGTGTGTTCCTCTGCAGAGACTGCGAAATGTCACTTTTCACAATAATCTACGTAAAACTGAACAGAGGAAATGTTTGGTGTAAACCAGATGCAGCATTCCAGGACAAGAACAGCATCCTAACTGTGAAGCATGGAGAGAAATCGGTATCGATTTTAGTGCAGATGAGTAAATGTCCAAGTTTAAACTGGAAAGCTTTGACTTTCCAGTCATCAGATGGGGGACAGAGCAGCGAACCTCCATCATTAATGGTTGGTATAACAACACAGGGGCTTTCAGAGGTTGCTGAAATGTACAAGGTCAAAACAAAGTCCATTTTTGTTTTAAGTTTGTCATATTTATAACTCAGAAACATGAGGCCAAATCACCCGTAACATTGCAATCTGCATTAATTACAAAAAGATGTGAGGAAGAGGCTATTTTTACTACCTGCAGTAGAAATCAACAGCATATCTTTAATATGGATTAAATTGCTTTATTGCTTTTATTTCTATCATTAAAACCTTTTGGCTATATAAAGCAGGCTCATTAAAAAGAGCTGAAAGCTAAGTTAACCTAGCGTTCTTTGTGTTGTGTCTAGCCCTAAAATGTTGAGTTAATCTTAACAAATAAAGGTTACGATGGTTAATTATTGTTTCTGTTAAGAGGGAAACCAAAATAAAGCGCACAGTATATCTTAAATATATATATTTTTTTCACATAGATTTTTATCTTTCTATCTCCTTTGGTCATTTGCCAAGAGGCGTGGTACGCTCTTCACAGGTTGCCTGTCCATGACAACACCGAGACGTGAAACACAGGAGCACACGCTCATACCAAAGGGCAAATCAGTGAGACCAATTAACACAACAGTCTTGTTTTTAGACTGTGGGAGGAATCTGGAGTACCTGGAGAGAACTCGCACCTCCACATGGAAAACGTGCCAAGTCCATGCAGAAAGACCCCAGGCTGGGACCTTCTTGCTGCGAAGCATCAGTACTACCACTCTTTAGTTGTGCCTGGCCATAAACATTATTTTATCAATCTAAAAACTCGTTACAGGTTCTTGAGTTTAAATTCTTTAGCAGTCTTTGACCGCTAACCGTTTTCTCCGTCTCTTTAGCATTGTCTCTCTTTGATATTCCTCTCCTGTCTTTCTTGCCTCTTGTGTGTTTGTCTGAGTTTTGTCTTTCAGCTACAAAAGCTTTTCAGGACCGGGTCATTAGCTATGCAGGGCTTCCTCTCTGCTCAGTGTCTGGTGTAGCGACCGTTGTCATGCCCGAGATTTTGGTCTTCCGCTAACAAACATAAAGTTTGCTCCCGCTTCCCACCACACACGCGCGCTCGCGGCCATGGAAGGAGACCGTCCACGTCTGCTTGCATCACTCGCATCACATGATGTCCTGATTCTGCTGCTTTTTTCCGTTTGCATAATTCCTCATTGTTGTTCGTTTCTTTTTGTTTCCCGTAGGACTAACATGTGACAAACGTTGCAACTGACTTTATTTAACCAGTTCTGAAAATTGAGCAGAACGGGCACATCAAAATTTGTTTCCTCCTTTATGGTATGAATCAGGTTTAGCATTTAAAGGTGAATGTGCTGGAAGCTCCCAGCAGAACATTTTGTACAAATACCACTGGCTTTATTGAGTTCCAGCTAATTAATTTACAAATCAAAAGCATTTTGTTTTTTATGTCCTGGGAGTATGATTCTAACACTTACTGAACAGTCTGTGCACTGCTTTTATTATAAATAAATTAGATATCAATAACAGTGAGACAAAGTCATGTGAAAAAATGTAAATCCTATTAAATATTTTATTCTTCAGGTGTCCAGATACCAATCTCTAAGTTTGGTTTATGTCTGGAAAATACAGACTGCGGCCACAAACGACATAAATTAAGATTGTTTTACTCATTAAACGAAATGTATCAACAAAAATGTATTTTCTAGCCAGTGAAGATAAAAGTTAGGACACCCAATACCCTTCACAGAGTCGAGATTAGCATTTAGAGCCAGTTCACCTCATTTGGCTGTAGTACGTCAGTGGGATTTTGTGATCTACCAGTTGCAGATATCACTCTGCTGAATCTACATAACATTACAGAAATATCCCTATAAAACACCTCAAATTAAGTTATTAAATAAAAAAAGTGCTACATATCATAAATTTTCCAGTTGTAAAACTTAAAAAAAAATTTGCAAACCACAAAAATTGAGAAAACTATGAGCTTATGAAGCCTCCCTCTATCAGCCAGTAGATGGCAGCAGTCTGTACAGAGATAAACACTAACGAGCACTATGGCGCTGTCTGTCCCTTGATAGTGGAGCCAAGAACCAGCATGGGAATATCTGTCATGTCCAATTAGTTTCTTGCTGCCTTCCAGCTCTCTTTTTGTAGTCTGGTTGTGTGTGTATGTGTGTGTGTGTGTATTTGAGTTTTACTGTATCCCTGGTGTTTTAACACTTGGCTATACAGGCTTGATATTTATGGACATATTTGACTTTTAATATCTCACCTAAAGATCCGGCGAACTGTGTGTTTCTCCGTGATGTTTGCTCGTGTTTGCAGTGCCCCCTCGCTTCCCTGTTTGTGTGTATTTAAAGCATCCTCTTCATCCTCAGGTAAAGACAGAGCTGGGTGGAGAGGGAAGGAGAAGGGCGGTGGTGGAGGTGGAGGTGGGTTGAAAACGACAAGCAGACGGACAGCGTCTTTGAACCCCATCCCTTCCTCCCCGCCTCCGCCTCCTCCACGCCCCCCTCTTCGCTCTCGTCGCAAATCCAAGTCGCCGTCGTCCCGCTACAATCGCACGGCCCCAAAACAAGCCTTGGACGTGGACAAAATCGGAGGCGGCTCAAAGTCGGAGGACGTCAGGAAAGCCCGTAACGGGTCCCGAGACTTGCGGGGGCAGCACTTTTCAGAGCTGGACAGGAAGTGGGAGGGCGTTGCCCTGGAGCTGCAGTGTCGTGGCAGCAGGATGAGGTCAGCGGTGTACCAGACCTCAGATCTTCCCTCTATGGTGAAAGCCAAGAAACAGCTGGACCAGGGTTACAGCAGAGGGCAGATAGACCGCAGCAAACTGAAAGCAACTTTTGTCTAAAGACCCTGATGTTGGTCTGACTCACAGACTGTGACTCTGACGACACTGATGGGCTGACTCACTGACAGCTGATGCATCGCCTTGATTTAAAGCTGGAGCAGAGAACTCAGCAAAAACAACTGTGCAGCTGGTTGCAGACTCCCCACTGAAAGCTGCTATTAGCCGACGACAGGAAGAGATTAATCAAAACCTTTGCTCCACCTCCCTATGTGGTCAAACGTATTGCTCGGAGGTGGAAATGAATTTTAACTGAAACACAATTTTTTATTTTTTTTAACAAAACTTTGCCTTGTAACACTTTCTTCTATAACTATAAAGAAACATACTTAATCAGACAACTACAGAATTAGCATGTAGTCATCGTTTTAGAAGATGCTTGCCTTCAACTTGATATTATGAAGAATTTATTTGGTTACTGGATTTGAAAAAAGAAGTGAATTGTTTAAAAAAAACAACTATGACTTAAATGTGATTTAAGCAACAAAACATTGAATCATTAATTAATCTTTAATTAATTGAGTACCATTATTTAAGACCTAGTTTTCCTCATGAGGTTTCACAGTTAATCTAGAGCTTATAGCATCGTATGTTTATTGTATAAGCTATGTCTACTATGCTGCTTAGAGTATCAGTGTAGTTTGCAGTTTAATCACAGAAAACATCTTGTTTATTATTAGTTAGTCCACCATTAAAAGAGTTGGCCTTCCAAAGTATCTCTTTAAGAAATTATACGTTAGTCTGGTAATTGGTTAAAATCTTTTTGGTAATATTGTACCAAAAATATGGTACGTTGTCTTATTTTTTTTTTAGAGCCAGATTGCAAAAATAAGTTACAGTTCTATCCATGTAACTGGTTTAATAAGAAATTAAACCAGCCACCAAGAACCAGCTGAAGTTTCTTTAGCTGTTCCGCTAACTGAAGTTGGCTTTTGCTGCTTACCAAGGTGAAGTCTTTTTAAATAATAGATAAAAAACAACATGGTTTAATATGATGGCGATATTAATTGAGCCATTAAGGTGAGTTTTGGCATCAGCCATCTCCTTCCTTTATATTACTGGTAGGGTAAGATATTTATTGGTTTTTAAAATAAATGTAAAAATATGGATAATTTTTGAAAAAATAGAGTAAAAATGATCATGGGGTTTTTAATTAAGTCACCAAGAGCTCGTATAAGTAAACGACAGGGACGCTGCACTTTCCGATTGTGTCACTTCCTAAATTACTTGTAAATCTCCTCACTTAAAATGACTTGCAACAGAACATCATCTGACTTGGCTAAAAACGACAAAAATGTCAACATATTTTTCTGGGTTGAATTAAAACCGACTACTGGGTAACCTTAAACATCACTACAAAGAGACGTCTGTTCAAGTCTAGGGACACTTTGTGTAAAAATCTTTCTAAAATATCTTTAATTATGCATTTTTTTTCCACACCTAAGGCAAACATTTAAGTGTAGAATTCTGTCTTAATAAAAATATTTTTTACAAAACTTTTTCGCTGAGGGACCCAAAAACATAAATGAGACGGGACATTTTCAGCGCCCTTATTCACTGCATGTATTCTCGTTTCTTTTCTCATTTAAGGCTCGGCCAAGAGCTGTGAAAGGAACAATGATTTTCAGCGAGGCCATGCTGTTTTTATTTTTATCACTTGATGAATAAATACGAAATGCAGAAGCGGACGGCCAAGCGAATGGTTATTTTAATAAAAACATTTCACTAAATGTTCTGGTGATTTACCTGGTTATCTCTGTATCGTCTGCCGGCTTTTCACAAGTTAACCTTCATTCGCACAGACAGAGCCGAGGCTAAGAAGATCAGCACTGAGCCGACGCGAATCCCCGTCTAACACCCGGCTGAGAAAATACTGCAGGAGTTAAAGTGTATGGTGCGCAAGTTATGTGCTTTTAATCAAATTAGCTACATTGCAGACAATAAGCACTCGAAGCCGGTGGACAACTGTACTGAGTTGGCAGTGGGCTGGTGGCTCCCCCCACCCCGGGGTCTTAGTGAGAGGGAGGGAAAGTGTCTGCTGTCTGGACCCTGGGCTGTAAAGGCTATTTTGAAAAGTTGCCCCATCTCTTCCTCACTCTCTCTTGCACACACACTCACACACACACACAGCTGCTAGAAACCATGACAGAAGATGACGGATACAGTTGTCGCAGAGGGACAAGTCAAGTTTAGAGATGGAAAAAAGGTTAATTCTACAGCTTTTCTTATCTATTTTTTTTTTGTTGAAATATGCTCTTCTAACTCCCTGCCCACCAGAGGACAATGTTGTGTGACTTATTGTGTCTTAACAAACTTCTCCACAGTGGAAGACTCGTTGGGTTGTTCTCCAGAAGCCCTCCCCGGTCGCAGGTAGGAGTTCACACCTTCTATTTATGCATCACAAACACAGATCTTCTCATCTGCTTCACCCAGCACCGACCTCAAAACATTTTTCTGCTGTTAAATTAAGCACAACTTGCCAGTTGTCTGTTGGCTGCATGCCGCAGGGCTCAACACATGAGGATGTTGTTAAAGCTAAACCTGAACAGGAAAACGGAACAGAATTCATTTTTGGTTGTGGGCCTTCCAGTTTCAAATAAAATGTGCTCCTCAGTGATGGATTCAGATATTAAACGACAAGCTGGCTTATAGAAGTGTTGCTAAAAGACTTGGGTAGTGCTCTACTGTAAATTGCATTCTTTTGAGTTGAGAATAATTTGAGATGCTATGACAGGCTGCAAATGTTTCAGCACAGATACGCGCGGCCCTGCCTGTGTCCTTGAAGAAACTGGCAAGAGTAGTGGGAATAATCTGAGCTCCTCTGCTGTGCCCTAAGTGTGCATTGCACCATGTGAGAGTACTTGGAGCTCAACTTTTATTTTCGGCAGCGCAAGTGGATCAGTTTGTTGTTTTTTTGGGGGGGGTTCTTATGACAGATGTGCCGTGGATAGACATGGGGACATTGGGTTGCTCTCAACAAACCTAATTATCACACAGTAAATGCAAAAAAAAAATCTGTGTTTCCCTTAGATTGCTTGACTTTACTTGTGTGCAAGGAGAAGAAGAAAGGGAAAAGCGGCGGACACAAGGAGAGGCTGAATGTAACACTGGAGGTATGTTCAGCACCGGATCAAAGTCTTGCTCCATCTGATCTCTGGTCCAACATTTCCTTCAGCTCTTTTTTAGCATTTCATACACAGCATGTTTGCTGCCTAAAAAAATCACAAGTTCAGTCTTCAGATGGAAGAAATATGAAGCTGTACCTCGCAGAAGGTTTATAGGAAGCAGGGGTAGGGTTAGGTTAACTCTAACCTCATCCCTACCGAGCAGAAACACAAAAGAGGAGTAAAGTGCTGCATGAATTGAACACACATAAATATTTCAAATAAAGTTCTCCCTACTGAAAGCAGAAAGTATACATACTGAAACGCCACAAGATTTGTGGAACAAGTGGATTCCTGATCACAAGCAGCATCGGCTTTCATTCTAAGCTTACAGACCAATATCTGTAAATTTATTGAACCTGGGTGTCACAGATGAGCTTGGTTTCCTTCAAACTGAGTTCTTGCTCATTCACACACCCTTGGAAAAGTATTCACACCCTCTAATCTTAAAAAAAAAACCTCATGCCACATAGATCGACCAACACAATGCAGTATTTTCATTTTTTTTCTTTTGCAAATAAAGTGTTAGAAAGAGGATTTGAGGGAACCCTCACCTGTAATGGGTCAGTGTAGCTTAGCAACCAGAAGAACTCGTGTTTTTTTCTGAGCATATTGCGAGCAAAAACTTGATCGATTTCATTAAATCTGTAAAAGATATGAAAAAGTTTACATGAACAGAAGTAGTTTAAAGACACGATTGCATTTAAATGTTTGATTTGTGCTGCTAGCTGAAAGTAAGTTACGCTCTTTCACAGTTGCCGTAAATTCTCTTTAGCAGAATTTTTCTGAAATGATCGGTGATTTCCATTCATTTCAGTGGGGTCCAAAGTGATCACAAAATACGGAATATTTCATAAAATGCAGAAGATGTCAGTACCAAAAGTCACAGCTGGAATGTCCTAAATGAGCAGAATGTGGGAAAAGTTGAATGGTTCAAATAGCACAAAGTATGCAGGAGTAGTTAAGTGGGGGGAAAAAAGTGGAGAAACTACAGAATTCACACTAATTTATTGTGACTTCAAAAGATTCATCAGCCAACCAAAACAAATTCAGAACAGGGGACATTGTGTGTTATCTGGTCTGCAGTGTTAGTGTCATTCTCTCCTTCTTTCAGGGGATCTGTGGTGTGGAGCCAGGAACCGGGTATGACGGCGTGCCCTACACTCTGTCCATCCTCTGCCTGGCAAGAACCCTCATCCTGGGTTTTAAGAACAGAGACGCCCTGCTGACCTGGGATGCTCGGATCCGCTACAGCCTGGGGGAAGGTCAGTGGCTTGGCCTCATGCCGCAAACACAGTCCTGCCTCGTTACTCTAGGAAATTAAGAATTTGTTGCTTTCAGGCTGAAAATTTGCAAAATTGTAAATTAAAGCAATTGATATAGAAGACCACATAAAGTTACAAGTATATCATATATTGTTACTTGTGACACACAGAAGAAAAAAATCAATCTCAGATGCTGTTTAAAATAATATATATATTTTTAAAACCTGATAGAAGAGGATTGAATAGTCATTATTTACTGATGTAAGCATACAAAAATGGAAGAACACCGAGTCAGTCATTTATTGAGGGTGAAGCAGAAACGTCTAAGGGAGAAAATGTGCCTGATCCACGTGCGGTTTTTCTTTCACTGCTGTTTGCTGTCAGGAAAGCCTCTCGTGTCTTTTCCAGCATCCCAGAGGTTTGATTTTTGAAGCAAAAATAAACCCCAAGCGGACCAAGAGAAGCATATTTGCTGTCCGTGGCTTTTGTTTGCAGATGCTGCTCGTGCGTCAGATTTATGGACGTACCGGAAAGGCATCAATGCAAAGATTCCAGACGGAACTCTTTTATGTTAAATTTTATTTTATTTTGTTCTAAATTGTGATTAATTGCTATGACTGGACCAAGATCTCCAGACACCTTGTTCAATCTACGCTGAGGGTGGAACGAACCTAGTCCTAGCAAGGTGTACCTAATAAAGGGGCCTTTGAGAGCATGGATGCATTGGAGTGTGTGTTTGTGTTTGTGTGTTTGTCCATAACATCTTCTCTTCAAAAATCTGAGAACATTTCTTGAAACAGATGAATAAACAGGCCTGTGACAAATTGAGGCCAGGGGAGCCCAGAGACCTGCTGAATCATCACCATCACTTCTTCACATTCAAACTTTGGGATCTGTTTTTAGCTCCACCTCGGTTATTGTGTGGCTCCTGTTCTTTGTGATTAATGACTTCAGTTACCCGGCAGCCATTATGACTTAATGAGAATAAAAAGCAGCTTAGGGTTGGGCTTTTCAACATATAAATGCTCTTCTGTCTCTTCAGCCCACAGGTTCTTTGTCAGTGTGGAACCAGGCACCAAGCTGGAAAGTGGGCCCGCCTCCCTTCATCTGTGCAACAACCTGCTGGTCCTCAGCAGAGGCCTGCCGCCGGTGGTGATTGGTCACTGGAAGCTGTCGGCTCTGCGTCGATACGGTGCCGTGCCGCATGGCTTTGTGTTTGAGGGAGGGACTCGCTGTGGATTCTGTGAGTAAATACTAACCGGGAGGTGTTTTATTGCTAATCTGTAGAGACTGTGAGTCAAAAAGACTGGCAATGTAGGTTTAAAACCTGGTCACCGAGAGGAATTTGTTTGATTTAAACGTGCAAACCACACAGTGTTTCTCAGAACAACATAAGTTCTTTTTTATGCTTAGATGAACTAAAACTAATTTAAAAACTTTGAGTACATCTCTACAGCTTTCAGTCTGATGAGAATATTGTAGTTGGAGCTCCGGTGATTGGACCAGTAAGGATGCTGGGAGGTCAAACACTTGGCAATAATCACGGATCTCAAAGCACTTGTTGTTGTCCAGTAGCTGTCTATCTGTGTGAGGAACATTTGTACATTTTTCTTGGAAAAGGCCTTTGAAAGTATGATCATGTATTTTTTTTATTTTAAATCAACATGAACATTTGAACTATTTTGTTTTCTCTTGTAAAAGAGATAATTGATCATTGAATGAAAAATTGCTGAACACTTTTAGAACTGGAACTAAAGCCTACTCATGTAGTCTGTTTGTGTGTTTAGGCGATGGGCAGCTTTGGTCCTTGAGATGTTTTAGATGTGCTTCTGTAAGCGACACATTCATGTAAATAAAGCAGGGAGACGTCCCTGGTGGGAAACTGGGCCCGTCGGGGTGAAGCTGAACAAAATGAGAATGTTTTTGTGGACTTCAAGCCTCAGCTGAAGCAGTGAAGTGATCTCTGTCGCCTTTATTTGACGAGGTTGAAAATCACTCTGTTGCTTTTCTGGTGACCCGATCCATCTTTGCTGGCTGGTTCACTTTGGTTCACTTTTCAAAGTTGTGCAGCGTCTCCTGATGAACATGCTGCAGCTGCTCAGTTTTAATTGAATAGTTTCTTCATCATACTGAGCAAAAAGAAAACATGTTTGTGTCTTTATCATTAGTAGATTGGCTGACACACTGCCGGGATTTTATATTTGTGAAGCTACGGCTGCAACGATCTGCAGACTTTTATCATAGCTTCATTCCATCTTAAAAATTGTTTTCTGCCATTGTACTTCATTTAAATCATCTCCCTCTGTATACAAAGTTTACCTAGTTGGCATAAAAGTGCAACAGTTCACATTTAATGTCAGTTTGAAATGGCTTATTTGAAACCTTTGCACAGTACCAGTGAGGCTTTTTAGCAGCTGATGAGTCTTTTGCTTTTTTTAATATGACACTTGAGCTCCATGGAAAAGAAAATGCGTAAAGCAGCTGATCACTTCGTTTTCTAGAAATTATGAGTGAGCACATTTTCTGACTTGAGTTCAAAATGACAAACATTTGCATTCACTAGTCCTGAGAAAGAAATATGACAACCAATTAATGTTGTTCTTTTTGTGTCTTTTTCCATGCATCTCAACATAAGAAAGTGATTTATTAAGATATAAACACCAAAAAAAATATGCTTGCTCATTAAAGAAAAGAGATCAACATACAGTAATTATGTATTCTAAAGGAAAATCTGACCATCTCCTCCCCTAAAACTCACGACCATAATGCAGAGTCCACTAGCATTTTCCTCAAACACCCTCTGATAGTCTGTAGAGACTTGCACGCGTCTTTTTGTTTCTATGATGTAGAAACTACTGAAGTGTAATTTTCAGAATAAAAGCTCTATATTGGGTAAACAGATTGACATTTGGATATCTGCCTGGCTCTGAGACCTGTGAAACCAGCGCCGATAGATTGTAAAACCAGTAATTTACTGCAGCCACATTCACAGCTACATGTTGCATGTCAGAAATGTATTTCCGAGCCCACCAAAGCCTGCTGCGGATGTTGTTTTTGTCAGGGTTCGAGAATCTTCTGAATGTCAAACTGATGGCGGTCATGAATGTGAAGAATGTCAATCAGCTTCACGCATTTTAAATGACTGTGCTATGGTTGAAGTTTCAAACTATTGAGTAACTTTAGCCCCTAACAGCTGCAGGATTATACTTTGTATGATTTCTTGACGAAATAGGAGCGTTTCTCCTTCTCTGTCGGATTTTTCTAGAGGTTTAGAAAGCGTTTGCATTTTTGCAATGCCCGTCTTAGGAAGCCTAAGCGTGAGCGAATACGAGAATAACCATGAGGTTTTCAGGCTCTGGTTACAATGTTCTCATGAGAGACATCTATAAATACCAGTGCTGACCTCTCAGCCAATCACAAGCAGCTTTGTGGTCGCATGTGCACCCGCAGAGTCCTTCTTCTTTTCATCAGAATATTACCCAGCAGACACAGGGGTTGAGGTCCTCTTGCCATGGCGGCAGAAGTGGAGAGGGACAGTCGAGTCTGAAAGTGGCATTCCTTGCATGGTAGCTTCGAAGTTTGACGTTAGCTGACATTTTGCTTCGCATGTCTTCAATAACGGCGTTACGTTCCGAAAGCAATAAGCTGCTAGGGTGCAAAATGACTTTCTGTAAAAGCCAAATACCAAATTTGCATAGCAGGACGTAAGTCCTTGTTTTGCACTTTGCGAGTCCTAAAAAATTAACAGAGTATACGCGGCGCTTCTGTACAACCAATTCATCATATTTAGCCTGGGAGCACGAGCAGAAAATCTTTTTTCTCAACTTTGCCTTAATGTTCATGTAAATTATTGGATACATCAGTGTATTCCGGTGCAGCTTCGCCTTGTTTATTTACACACCAATTGATCAAAAAAGTGAGAAATAAAGTTCTTTATTATTGAGCATTTTATTTCACAGCTGTTTAATTTCCCTTGAGGCCTCATTTGCTCCAACAAAGTAAGCAAGTCTCTGTGTCATTGCTGTACTTTGTGTTGCAGCTGGTCTTTAAATAAAATAAAATAAAATAAAAAAAAAATAGCTGCCCCTCTGTTCCTTCATCAGAGATGAAGACGATGCCAACGTGACATCACTTTTGTCGCTATGGAGACAGGCAAACACATACAAAAACTTCCTGACGGGAGTTCAGCCGGTCCTGTGGGACAGAAGGTCTGCTATGTTGTAAAATAAACAAACACAGGAGTTCAGGGTCATAATGTAAGTTTGCCCTTCTGGTAGTGCAATCATATCCAAACACTCTTCAGCAGTGGAGTGCAGTCAGAAGTATCCACACACCCTGAGGCGGACTGGCCTGCCGACGTACTGGGCAAGGCCAGGAGGGTCAGCCAGGGGCTGTCGTAATTTAACCAAGAAAAGTAAAATAAACATCATTTTTTGCGGACGTTTGGTTAATCCGGTGAAATCTCTGATTTCATTTGGAATTAACAATGAAAGTGTTTTTGGTGACGTGCGTCATAATAATCCATGAAAGTTTCATGTCGGTTTATGTAGCCACAGTTTACAACAGGTGTCACCTCAAGGTGCTTCACAGTTTGTCTTTAGGTGGAACTGGGATTTTTTTACTTTGAGAACGGGTAAACAAAATAAAACGATGGATGGCTCCAAATGACACTTTCCTGCATCCAAAACCAACAAAACCTCATCAGAAGAAATACGGCTTTCTGACAAATTAGCAAGAGACCAGGACTAAATTTGGCATAAAATCTAATAAATATTGCCACATTTTTAAAAAATGTATAATTTCATTATGTTACACATATTTTATTAATTGAATTCCAAATCAGATCAATGGTAGGATATTTCTATTCAAAGTTGTATTCTCAGCGTCACCTGAACCCCAGATTGTGATCAACTCCTCTTAGAAGTTTCCAGGTTCTTCTTTAACGACCCGATGAAGGTTTTCTGGGTTACGGGGTCCACATATACTCGTTTCAACCCCGTAGCGCACAAACGCTTTTAGCGCACGCATACTGACCCAGTATCAAACAATCATCCGCAGAATCCGGACAGCCATCCAGCTCCTTGCCCCAGATAAAAGCCATTCAAAGCTTCCAAGCAAAGTTGGCAGCCTTTGTGTGTCCCTCGGCAGGTGTAAACACACATGCCTCCTCTGGCCGTACGTTGTTGCACGTGTGAGATTGTTTCTCCTGCGTGTTGTATATTTAGCGTCATTTACATGGTATCTGCAAGTTAAGTCCAACTAAGCCCAGCTCTTGCCAGGTTATATTAAAGTGTGAGTGACCCACAGAGATCGTAATGTCTGACTGTCCAGCTGGCGCTAGCTCGAGCGGGGAAGCACGCTTGAACACAAACCCGACTTTAATAGATCCTAAATGCTGATTAATTTGTGCTTAATTGCAGGAGGTGGATGTTAAAGCATCTGTGGGTGAGAAGAAATGCAACTTGAATAAATTTAGGAAAAGTAAAAAAATTGAAGTAAGCTTTTTTTAGGTGCTTGGCAAGGATTTTAGTGTTTAGGCATTTTTTATGCTTGCATTCCAACACTTTACAGAGAGAAATGTTTTATTTTTACTCCACTGTGCTGCTGTGAAGCTGTGCTGACTGGACTGCAAAAAGCAGAAGATGTGCAAAAAAGTTTTAACGCTTCTGATAATTCTTGAGAAGTTGGGTTATGGTGTCTTTAAAATACCTGCGTTCTCAGTGACTCCACAAGCTCTCCATTTCTAATAAAGGTTTAAATTATTCAAGATCACAGCAAATAGTAAATATTCTTGGTTTAAAACCGCATTTAAATCCTGCACGAGTATTTTTGTGATTCGTGACTTTTAGAAAAGCAACACATTATTTCTAAATTACAGACACCATGCTGCCATTCTGGTTGTTGTTTCCATCTCCCTCTGCAGCTGAAGCGAGCGACCTCCTGCCATCTGCATGGTTGTAATGGTTGTATCATGAGCCTGTAGTTTTTATTGCTTCTTTACATTTTAAAAGCAACAAGGAGAGACAAACAAAGCAACGACTGGTTCCAATAACGTTTACTCAAGATGTGAAGCACAACACACATAAAATAAAATCACAGGCACATCCTAAATATTTTTAGGTCTGCAGCAGCCGATCACCGTTGGAAATGATGTTTGCTCTCATGTAAAACGTTTTATAAAACTCTTCTGCACTACTAATGGTGCTTGAGACGCGAGTGGCCTGAGCTTGAACTGTGTGGTATCTGTGTCTCTCAGTTTCGTGTTGTTCTTTCCCTTGAAGCCGAGGCTGCAACTTGTTACATGGTCTCCCAGCAGGAAGTGCTTGGAAACCAATAAAGCTATTTGTGGGGGGTGAGGAGAAGTCTGTTCTTCTCAGTTTCATGAATCTCACCAAACAGCACAACTGGGACAGATGGAAAAGGGTGAATGCTCACTCCATCCATTATTATGGCAACGCAGAATGCAGCTTCGCATCAATTAGGCTTATTCAAATTGGAATAAGCTATTTATTTGATTCAGAAAACAGCCTGTGTCTGTACAGCACTGATGATGCCTTCCTGTTCTGTTTTTTTAAAGAGAAAATTAGCTATTAAAATTATGTTTATTGTCTAAAACAGTTGTTGAAATTACTTGTATTCTTTCAAAAAACAATACAAAGGCTAATTATGATTTGCTAGTGTTTATACAACTCAAAAATATTTTTCCTTCTTCAACCAGTTCCCACGTCAAGGAGTCAGATACATATATTAGTTCTGTTAAGACTTACTTCTATGTCTTAAATGTTGAATTAATCGACTGTTTTAAAAATATTCTAATAAGTTCAAGTAAATAATTCCAGAATAATTCCCGGTAAATGGATTTTTTTGTTCACGTTGACTGTGGCTTTGTTGGTTTTTGAAATGCTGAATCCTCCCACTCAACGTGCTTCTTACTTGTAGCTTTTCCTCCATTGTAGGCTGATAGGCTTTAAAAAAGGAAATCTGCTGGGTGCCAAAAATATTACGCACAGCGCCCTCCACATTTATTGGAACCCTCGGCAAAGATGAAAAGCCATAAAGTAGATTCATCTTTTGTTGCAGAAGCAAAACCTCAGAATAAAAGCTCCACAGAGGGAGAAAAATATACAGCCTTATGAAATATTTGCATCTTAAAATCTTGGCTCTGTCCTGAACGATGGCACATCCAAAAAATGTTTATAGTTCTGGAAAAAATGAAGAGATCACTCAAAAGTATCAGTTTCTCTGATTTTACTTTTTTATAGGAACATGTTTGAGTAAAATGAACATTGTTCTTTTATTCCATGAACTACTGACATGTCTCTGAAATTCCAAGCAAAGATTTAGTTGCAGAAAATGAGAAATAATGAAAAAGCTCCAGTGCTTTCAGACCTAAAATAATTCAAAGAAAACAAGTTCATATTTATTTAGAAACAAGAATACTAATGTTTTTACTCAGGAAGAGTTCAGAAATCAATATTTGGTGTAATAACCATGAGGTTTTCAACGGGGTTTCAGTGCAGTGGTCTCTTCATTTTTTCCAGAGCTGTATGTGTTGACACTGAAGCATATTTCTCTTAGCCACTCTTCAAAATAGAAAAGACCAGAAAACATGCCATTCAAATAAGTCAGATATTTGATGTTCTCCATAATTCAGGAAATGGATGGAAGACAGCAGCCTCTAAACTATAGCTCATCTTCAGCTGAAACTTTGACAAACTACACAAAAGCTCTTAGCATCCTGGTTAGAAAAATTCCCAAACTCCCTGACTGATATGAGATTACTCTACTGTAAAAAAATACAAAATAAAAAAATAAGTAAATTGCTGATTCATTTGAAGGGTTTTTGTCGATAAGCGTGGAGGCCACAGACAACTTTAAAGATCACAGAAAAATATCAAACCTTTAATTTTAACGTTGTTTCAGGTAGATATTGTTGCCATTAATTCTGGTTTTCTTTGTGTACTTCTTTTAGTCTTTTGAACCATTTTATGTCTTCCTCACTTGGTGTATTCGTGAGAATAAATCTGTAACCTTGAGAAGGAAACGGACTTTTCCACTGGATACACTTATGTTTTTTTTTTCATTCAAACGTCTTATGACGCTTTTGTTTAAAATGTCTCAATGACATTACCTAAAAATTATTCAGAGTCGGAGCATTGTGTATTAACAAAAGCTATGGTAATCAGATGACAGCTGCTGCTCTGAGAGTCATTACTGGATCGTCTGATTTGCATTTGCTACGTTTAACTTCTTTCAGGATTCATGTGATTGTCAAAGGGTCTCGCATCATAGATACGTCTCTTTCGCCGCAGCTAAAACTGGATGTTTCTCTAAATCACTGAGCCTTTTGCCAATGCTGAGCAGTCTCAACGTCTCAATAAGCTGAACAACTAATGAATCAGATAAACTTTCACCACATTAAAGCTGAGCGACGATTCAAGTGAGAAACTCAATTACTGAACTCCGAACTTTGAAAACATATTTCGGTCGGCTTTGATGCGATTTCAATCAAAAGTTTACAGCGTGAGATAAAGTTGCTGACTGTAACAGCTCCGCCGAAGCATGACTGAGATGTTATTTAAAAACAAAACGATTCCCGTCTGAGATTCTTTTTTCCATTATAAGCAGCTTTACAAAAACAATGTTTTATGGATATATATATATTTATCTTTAACTAATCTACAGATTCACTCTCTTGTTTCTTTGATGCACTACTTCCACTACTGCACTACTTGGATGCGTCATGATATCGATTCTACTTTTGCTCTGTTTATTGTTCGTTTTTGTTGCAGTTTGCGCTGTGTGGGCTTCAGCAGACTGACTGTGAGCCCAACCTTTCTGAGGAAGGGCTGTCGCTGGCTCAAAACACAACCTAACCTTCACAAAAACTCCTTTTTATTCATCGTGTGTGTACCTCCACCTCTGTGTCCCAGGGTCCGGTGTTTTCTTCCTGTCTTGCTCAGAAGGAGAGCAGATCAGTTTCTTATTTGACTGCATCGTCAGAGGAATCGCCCCCAGCCGAGCCCTGCATGGCGTGTCCACCAACCAGCCAGGTGAGCATTAAATTATCTCCTACATATATGGAACGCAAATTAGTAAGGATGAAAATAAAGTGGTCCAAAATTTACGAGCGAGATGAGAAATGAGACATTTCTAGAAAGAATTGTTAGCAGTAGTTCTCAAAGGCAGTTCTTCCACATTTAATTCATTGTACAATTACATAGAGAATTAAATAAATCTATTATGGGGTAATTGTAAACGCCAAACTGTGTATATGAGGCCCTTAGAGGACTTTTCTTTGGGAGCTCACTTCCTGGTGCACCCATAATCATAATTATACATTTAGGAGAGTCAAGCAAAAATAAATAAAACAAACAAAGCTGTTCAAGAGCAAACAGAAAAAAAAAACATCCCTCCATCTAAACACTAACAAATACACAGGGCTAAAGTGTAAACCATAGGTCAGGCACAACAAGCAATGGAAGTGATTCAGTTAGTAATACATTTGGATTCTGGTGATATAAATTCAAATTACATTAATGCACATTTGTTAACCTGTATATTAAAGCAGCCTCAGGTCAGCAGTGGGCCCTAACTAGTTGCAAAGTTTACTTACACATTGGGTCGGCTCTGTGCATGTGCATAAACTATCTGTGTCTTCTTCTGTGGTAATCTTTCAGCATCTTCTTCCACCTTCATCGCTATTTTCTGTCTCTTGGCAGGATCCATGGTAACGCTCGGTGTCCTTTTCTTTTAGGAAATAAAATCCCAGTTTTGTAATGTCACGGTTGTTCCTATATAAATAAATATCAAGGTGCCATGATGTAAAATTGACTCAAAATGTTTAGTTTTTAGTTTAAGACTGCACATTGTGGGACAACGTTACTGCAGCGTTATTTTAAAAATTTTTGCCTTTGATTTTTTTCTCAGTTTAGTTTATCAGCCTCTCATTAAATCAATCAATCAAATTTTATTTGTATAGCACCTTTCAGCACCAAGGCATTTCAAAGTGCTTCACATCATAAAAACACAAAAATACAAAGTCATAGAACACACAGTCAACAATGTTACATTTTGCAGTTACATTTGCCGTCATTAAACATCAGATTATTGATTAATGTTTCATGATTATGTTGCGAAAGCAACATAAGCAACATAATCATGAAACATAATCATGTTGCTTTTGCAACAAAACATGTTGCTAAATGCTGAAGGAAATAATTTTCTACCAAAAAAAAAAACAAACAAAACAAAAACAGGCTTTTAACAGGGAAACACACTTTGGGCTGCACAGTGGCGCAGTTGGTAGAGCTGTTGCCTTGCAGCAAGAAGGTTCTGGGTTCGATTCCCGGCCTGGGGTCTTTCTGCATGAAGTTTGCATGTTCTCCCTGTGCATGCGTGGGTTTTCTCCAGGTACTCCGGTTTCCTCCCACAGTCCAAAAACATGACTGTTAGGTTAATTGGCCTCTCCAAATTGCCCCTAGGTGTGAGTGTGTGTGTGCATGGTTGTGTGTCCTGTGTGTCTCTGTGTTGCCCTGCGACAGACTGGCGACCTGTCCAGGGTGTACCCTGCCTCTCGCCCGAAACGTTAGCTGGAGATGGGCACCAGCAACCCTCCCGACCCCACTGAGGGACAAGGGTGCAAGAAAATGGATGGATGTTTCATGATTATGTTGCGAAAGCAACATAAGCAACATAATCATGTTGCTTTTGCAACAAAACATGTTGCTAAATGCTGAAGGAAATAATTTTCTACCAAAAAAAACAAACAAAACAAAAACAGGCTTTTAACAGGGAAACACACTTTTCTGCTAAAGACCTTCAGCCTCTTCGGTATGTGACCTCATGTGTCCTGTGACGGAGGTTTACTGCCTGTTCGGTTGCACACATGTAGCATTTGTGTCGAGGCGCCATGCAAACGGAAACACAACCCCCCGCCTGTCAGCAGGGAGATTAAGGGGTTGTGTTTCTGTGCGCGACTGATGTGCAATTGAAACATATTGTTGATTTCACAGGAGGGGGGCCTCAGGAGCTGATTGACACACTAAGGAGCTCCGTGGTGACGCCAGCACAGATTTAGCACTATGTGTTACAATCCACCTTCCCGAGTTTAAGCGTTTATGGTCTTTTTTGGTGCTAAACTTGCTGTGAGCATCTGTAATGGAGGAGAAATAAATATACAGATGGTTCAATTTGCTCACAAGGTCTCAGGAGGTATTAGGAGTTGTTATGTTGTCACCCACAAAAACTAAATAGCGACACAGGAGGTGTTTTTACTTCTTCTTAAAAAAATGTAAGACAAAAAGTACAGTTTTTTTTTTTTATCTTTCAATCCAAAATGAGTGCTGAATGTGCTCCGTGTATTTTAAAGTGTATTTTATTCTGCTTGTAATAGATCAACACGGCATCAAACTGCTGCAGGTCAGCATATGCTTTTCTGCTGATTCTCTCACTACTAAGTTTGGTTTCATGCACATACATTATGTTTAGAACGGTTACTAAAATGCAAAACAGGTATTTAACATTGTGAGAGCGAAGCCTCTTTTTTTTTTCTCTCTCTCTTCTTCAGCCAAACAACATGTAGACTTTGCAGGATGATTTAGAAATATTCAGGCGCATCTCAAACTATTGGGAACGTCATTAAAAAGTTCCAGATTTTTGGTACTAACTTCTGAGAGTGAAACTATATTTACAGATTCATTACACAATGAGTGAAATATTTGAAATTGCCAGCATTTGCATGGCACTTTATAGTCTAAGTATCTATCTAAGTATTTATCTATTCCTTATTTTTATTTTTGATAATGTATAACTGATTAATTATCTCAGCAATTTTGAATATTCTAAAAAAAGATAAAAAGCTGAGCAAACTTCCAAAGAGAGTAAATATTTGTTGTACTAGATTTATTTAAGTGTCGACCCACCTTGAATCAGTGTTCTCTGAATCCTACATCACACGGTGCCGAGAATAAGCTATAATTAGCGTTAAGCAGCAAAGTTAGCAGATGTTACCTGACCCTGCGCATAGCGTAGTGAAGAAACCTGGCATCTGATCTGCAGCAGTAGCTGTCGTCCAGAGGCACAGATCCAGGAGGCTGATGACACGTACGCTCTGTGACCTGCAGCAGCATGAGCTCACAGGCACGGCTCAGCATGTGTGTGTGTGTGTGTCAGGGATTAGTTGTGTAATTAGTTGGGTTTTACTTCAAGTTTTAGTCTAAATTAGATGGTTATTAGTTGGGACATGCTGGTCACATTTACACTCAGCGGAGCAATATTTTAGAAGAATGATGTAACATCTCAACTTTAGCCTTAACTTTATTGAAACACTTAATACGTTGGGGAAAAAAATTGATTTTCTCAAAGAAGGTAAAGCTACACGATCTTGTGGAATCATAGTGATAAAGAGGTAATATGGACTGGAAGGCCATATCATGCCACAATATGAATAGATAAAAAAAAAACCAACAACATTTATTATACTGTTGTAATACAGTCTGCAGTGGTAACATTTCATTCTAGTCATTTAAGCTTTTTAAATTGAGCAAAGTGCTGAATATCCTTTCAGTTTCGCTTTAGTGTGGTTGACATGGTGCTTTGAGCATTTTGCTCTGCTACAATAAATTTGTTTGTTTTTTAATGTATATTTCATGTGAGAGACCAACATGAATTAGTGTATAACTGTGATGTGAAAGAAAAAAAAAAGACTCCATGGTTTAAAAAAAAAAAAAAAGTAATCCAGTCGTGTTCTGCTCTGAGTCAACACTTATCTAGCAGCTTTGCATATCTGGAGACTGAAGTTTCTCCCATCCTGGCATCCCACCTTCATCTCAGAGTCAACATGAAGTTTCCCATCTCACCACAGATTATTGACTGGATTTAGGGCTGGACTTTGACTGGGGAACTTTGCTTTGATTTCAATCATTCCTTTGTGTTTGGTGAAGCTAATTTTCCAGAAGGTGAACTTTGAACCCAGTCCCAGATGTTTTTGCAGCTTCTAACCCAGCAGCTACCAACTGTGGTCTTCCTGCCTCTTTTTAATGAATCCCGGCCTCAAACACATGAATCAAATGGCTTGATTACCTCCTCTGCATGCAGTCCTCTTGTGCAGAGGTCTGGTGATGAGCTGTTCATTTGCTTCAGGTGTGCAGAGAAGCATCTAAAAAAAAAAAAAAAAAGCACCCAAAGACCAGAGTGAGTTGTCCTGTATCAGTTGGACCTTTCTTCTCATTGTCTTTTTGTTCTTTTACTGCATAAACAGCAGGTCGGGATGCGGACCCCGCCTCCGCAGAGAAACGGATCAGCCAGGAGACCTGCGAGCTGGAGAAGAGACTCAGCATGTTGTCTCAGTGCAGCCTGGCCAGCAGCTCATGTAAGTCCTGCTGTAAACCTTCTCTTTGGGTTTTAAACCAACAGCTCATGAGCTGTTTTGGAGCTTAGGATGTAACTCTGACATTCATACCGTTCTACATATCGCTAATCTATTCATCATCTGTCCATCCTCAGAGTGTGGAGACATTTTTGTCTGAATTATGTGTGTGTTAGTCATCTGTGAAGAGGTCCTTGATGAAACTTAAAATAGAATTTCTTTGATTTTATCTGAAATGTAATGGACAAAGAAAAGAAGATAATAATTAAAAGGAAATGAGAACGGAGGAGGGGAGAGAGAGAAGCACAGAGGGAGAACACAAGTCAAAACCTTGAAGTCTGCCTCTAAACTTGCAGAAAGAGGAAAAAAAAAAACGAGAAACTACAACTACAAACATATGTATATATAAAAATAACTGTACATAGTAATGCAAAATGTACTTAGCGGAAAATGCAGCCCAACTGAGAGTGTATCTGACAAACAGCTGAATCTAAATACTGGAGTGTGTGGAAATGACAAGAGCTAAACTTCATCCTGCAGGATCAGTCATTTGAAAACAGCATCAATGTTTACTTTTCTCTCAGTCGGTGTGGTTACCCACCTCTTCATCTAAACCTGTTTGGCTTTCTTCTCCTCTCCAGCCTCCACTTACAGCTGCAGCACATCTGTTGCCGGGGACGACCACAGCTTCTCCAGCTCCTCATCCAGTCAGTCGGATGCAAGTTACGGAAACAGGTTTCCGTTCTGGGCGGAGCCCCCGGTCAGATCGCACCTTTCCAACGAGACGTCGTCGAGCTCCTCCACGCTGAAGGCTTTGACCCGGTCAGACGACAGACTGTACGGCGCTGCCAGGGACGGCTCAGGGAGCCATCAGTCTTCTGCGCAGCGCCAACCTTGGGGGCTTAATGACTGCGACCGCCAGAGCTCCTTAGACAGTGGGATTGGAATAGCGACAGGCAGTCAGTCATCGTATTCTGGGAGCTATTCTTCATGCAATGGGAGTCTGGACATGGCCAGCCGAGGAGGAGGAGGAAGAGAGGACGATGAGTCAGTGGTCAGCCCTCCTGCTCCTTTCAATCCCCCTTCTTCACCTCCTCCAATGCCTCCTTCATCACCTTTTCAGCCCACGGTCGTTCCGGAGCGCACATGCCCATCCAGGTGCGCCTCCCAAGCATCTCGCAGACACAGCGCTGAGTACCAGATCCCCAGCCTGCTCAGACGGTGGTATGACACGCCCAGGAGTCTTCTTCAGGCCCTGACGCTGAGGGAACCATCTGCCCAGAAAGCTCCACCAGACCTGGGAGGCAAGGCCTGCGCCGGCGGCGGTCAGGAACAGATGTTAATGAGAGGTCCCAGTAAACTGAGGGCTCAGTGTCAGTGGATGATGCAGCGCTCACACTCCTGGGGCAGTGAGAAGGCGCCCCCTGTGGACAGTGAAGGAGGGTCCTCACCCAGGGCCCAGGCGGCCTCAAGCAGCTCGGTTCCAGCAGAAACGCAGGTACCAGGAGGCTCGAACTTTCTCATTTTCTCCTTCTGAGATCCGTTTTGCCACTAAACGATGAAACGGAGCCAGCCGTTTATTTCTTAGGACGTTAATAAAAAAGGAGAACCGGGTAGATGAGGCGGAGATTGCTTCTCAAGAGACGCTGCGAAATGAATACTAGTAAGCCGGTAAAGAAAAAGAAAATCATAAAAAGCCATTTAACTAGTTCTATACATCTTCATTTGCATTCACCGTTTTCCTTACACATCACAATAACAATTATTGAACTTTTTCCACATTTTGTCACATTGCAATCATAAACTTTAGTGCATTTAATTGGAATATCTATATGATGGTTGGAATTAAATGCATTCATTTGAAAGAAAAATATGTTATACTGCATATTTTAAAAGTGTTTGACAAACCACAGTCTGAAACACGTGTAGTGCATTTGTATTCAGCCCCTCTGACTCAACACGTTGGACTGGTCTCTACCAATCCAACCCAGTCTTAAGTCTTCTGCTGCCTCTAACCAGTTTAATTCTAGGATTATGCTGCATTTAGCCCCATTGATTTCTGATCAGCTTCCTTTTTATTGCAAAAAAATCGCCCTCACTCCCGTTGCACTAAACGGGTGCTCGAAATCTCACGAGTCAAAGACATACGAGACTCGGGTCTTACAACCAGAGTTGAGCCTTTGAGACGAGAGAAGAAAATCTTTGAGTAACAAGAAATGACAGCCAGCTGCTTTCTGTTCTATCATTCAAAATAACAAAACAGTCAAAGTCATTTGTTTACATTCAACATGCTAAACCCTTGAATTGAACAACAGTGACCTTTCTTGCTATTTTAACTGAATCGTTTGATACAAGTAGGAGTGAAAGCTAAAATGCAATCATCACTAAAGACGACCATCACCTATATTCCCTGCAGCCAGTTCAATATCAGATTCAATAAATTCAAACATCAGATTAGCTGTAGAGGAGTAAACATGAGATAAAACATCTTGTAGGTGGTGGAGCGCATGTTTAAGCAGCGTGGGCAGCATTTAGTTAGATACGGAGTGTTGAAGTAGCCCCAATGCTCCAAAAAAAACCCCAGAAACACAGATTACATGTTATCTGCTGTGAGGAAACGGGGGCGACTCTTTAGTGTCATTCTGCTGTCTGATTTCAGGTCGGAGTAAGAAATACATGAGGAAAGAGACGGGAACTGGCAAATATTTGCGTTTCCTGACATGATAGCCTGTCTCTTTGTCTACATGTCTGTCCTTTCATCCATCCCTTTGTTCCCTTTTCCATCTGTCTCTCAGTCTCTGTCCATTCCTCTGTCAGTCTATCGTTTCACCACTTCATTCATCCACCTGTCAGTCAGTCAGTCTTTCTGCAATTATGACATGAAAAGCGTGTGGGCACCCCGTTTAGAGACGATACACAACAGGTTACTGTTCAGAAATCGTGTTGACATTCTTCAAGCCGCTTCCAGGGATGTTTGATTCTCACACTGAAAGTTTGGACAGTCAACTATCTGGTCCGAATGACTTTGGATGTCTTTGGTCAGAGAACCGTGTGTAGAGACATGCTGAGTAGATCCAAGCTCCGCACAGAGGTGACAGTAAAACAAAGCCAAGTATTTTTAATGTTCTGAGGTAACTGAGCTGAAGCACAGAAGTAAGAGGCCTATTATTATTAGTATAGGTGTCCATCACCAGCCCGCCTGCTGGTCCGTGTTGTTTTCTCTTTGATATGTGTCTGAAACCTGAAAAGCTCCCAGACGACATCCCCCGCGCTGCGGCTAATTAATTCTCCGCTGGGTTTGTGAGCAGAGGCTTCTTCTTGTTGCCGAGAAAACTCATCGGAGCGGAAGCGCGGCGAGTTTTTTTTATTAATTAATTAATTTTTCCCCCTAATCATTTGTGTGAGCGTGCGTTTTGTGTTTGTTAAACCGAACGTGTGAGAGGGGAAGCAAAAGGTGACTGAAGGAGTAAATGAGAGGTGATGAAACTGCCAGAAAGTCCTGCCGAATGAAACACGGATGACTTTTCTTTGTTTCTCGTTCCTCAAGTGTCAGAACTTTGTCAGAATGAAACAAACCTTCGCATCCCGACTCCATAAGCGGCGTAGCGTCTCTAAAGACAAACTGTGACACATGATGTAACTGAAGACCTGGCTGGTTGCCTCATTACAGGCTGTGGGGAGGAGAAAATGGTGAAACTGGCTCGCTGTCAGACACTTCTCCAGGAGAGGGCCGCCACCCTTTTGTCTCCCATCTGCCACCTCTGAAGATGTCAGCGCCGCCTCTAAACTCTGTAGCATCCTCTCTTCTTCACCTCCTGCCCTCCTCTTCCTCACTGTTGTTGCTCCTCTATTAATTCATTTTGAAGCCTCTTTGTCTGCAGCAGTTGTCTCCCTCCTACTGTCCGTCTAGCCGACTGAGTATGAGGAAAAAACAATTTACTGCCTTGACTAAAGTGCTCGTCTGTCTGCTCTGTTTGGTTTATATTACATTACACCTCAGCTTCAAAGAGTGTAAAAAAAAAAGAGCTCTTATAAGTAATCGCCCTAAATGATGATGAAAGATGCTCTTGCACATTGTTCAGCCTGTACTTTAGGCCTCTGACTCATCATTATATACTTCGTTTCAGACAGAAAATATGAGCCACATAAAAACAAAAAACTCAACACAAAGTTGAAAAAGGTTTTCTGTAGAGGCTCTAACACCAGTTTTTTTTTATTTTTATTTTTTATGTTTCCTGAATGGTATCATACCCTGAGACAAAACTAAAATCTCACCAGCATAAGGGCATAATAAAAGTGTATGCCACACTTTTGAGATTTTTATTTGTAAAACAATGGAAACTGTCTTTCACTTTGCTGTTGATGGCATGATGCATATTTCTCCCAATTTCTTCCAACATGTTTTTCTTTTCATCTCAATTCATTTCTTCTAGGAACATGGCTCCTTATTAACAGATCTTTCTTCTGTCTTTTCGACCAAGACACAAGGTGCGTAGCATGAACTGTTTATGTACTCTAACATATTTACTAGTTTTTGATTAAGTTAAGAGAAAAGATTTTTTAAAAGCTGCACTTCATTTTAATTAAATCTTCTATTAGTTCATGGCTGTGTTCGATGACCTCAATCCAAATGGATGTCACAAACTGTTGCCAAACTCTTGTGCAGGAGAGACACACGGAGACGGTGAGGGCGTTGAGGTCAAAGGTCTGGATAGGACGATGTCCGGTTCACCACCTTCAGCTCCTCCTCCACCTCCTCCGCTAACGCTTAGTACGCTCAGAACGATATCAGCATGTGGTAAATAAAAAGTCTTTTTTTTTTTTTTTTTTGCTTAAAGTATTTTTTGTGTTAATTTTCTGAAATAAAATGCTGGGTTCAGGGTCAGAAACGGCTTGAGGAGCTGAAATAGAGCTGCTGCTTCCCTGCATTGAAAGGAGTCAGTTTATGCGATTCAGACATTTGATCAGGATTGATCAGATGATACTCTGGGAGTTTCCAGAGGAAGCTGGAGAGCATATCTGGGTCCCCCCCTCCCCCCCGACTTACTACATCTACAACCCAATCTTTGATAAGTTAATTATTAACGACGCAAACTTTGTTGACATGTTTTTTCTTCAGCTATGTTCCCATCTGTCCAAGAATCTCATCCGTCTCCATCCACTGGCCTTCACAGAGACTATGGTGGTAACTACGTTAACATCCCCTCTACTGCCCTTCAGGCCACGACTACAGAGCTGCTGTACTCGCAGCTGAACCTGCACAGCTCAGCTCATGAGTCCAGTCCATACAGAGCTGTGAGACATGACCTCCTGCAGCTCTACAGACACAGTAAGAACTAAACGAATCACAGGGTTTTTTTTCTCTCCCCTTTTCCTGAATGCACATTGTCGCTCCTGCCTTTTCCTGCAAAGCATTACCGCATGTGGATGTTAATTGATTATTGATTTGTTAGGAAATGTCAGCTACAGTAAAACAGATTGCCAACTGCATTGTGCCCTCGCTATTTTCTACAACCCTAAACTCCATTTACATCAATATCTCATTGACTAAAAGTGCATAAATACATGTTAAATTAATTTACTTTGAAAATCATGTTGAAAAGATGATTAAGTCAAATTAGCAAGGGACACATGGAGAAATTCAATACTCTTTTAATGGCAAAAGTGAAAATAAATTTTACTATTTAAAGTGAAAAAAATACATTTTCAACAGGTCAAACTAGATGCAATAATTCAGAAGTCATTTAAAAAAAATAAAAAAATCAACACAGAAACATGGAAACATTTATTTCCCAAGTTCCAGAACAAAAGTCCAGCCTAATCGAGTGTCAAGAAACAAATGCATGTTTCTCTAAATTTGTCTATCAATAAGTTAAAGGATGTTGTGTAAAATGACACCCAAACATTTCCCCCCCAGAAGATGACTCCATTAGGTACGCCCACCTCGACATCGCTGCCATGGAAACAGCTCAGAGAGTGGGGGCGGAGCATGTTCAGGGCAGAGAGGACAGGCTGACTCAGCTGGAGAGCAGGTGGCGAGGGCCACTGAACTGACTCTGCGACGCCCAACTCCAAAAGCACTTCAGAGTGGTTTTCCACCGCAGCCCGCTCCCAGTCGGTCGGACCGATCGCTGCTGCACTTACACACCCACAGGTTCACCGGCGCAGTCGTTTCCACAAGCAATTCATTCCACTACAAGCAAGAAAATGTGTGGGAGGTCTTTCTGCTGCCGTCGTCTTGTAAAGTGCAACTTGTTTTTTAAATTAGTGTTTGACAGAAATTTGACTGCATGGCACTTAACTTAAGGAATTTAGTTTGTTTTTTACGCCAGGTTGGCACATTTGTTAAAAACTGACGTAATTAGGAAGGAACGGCACCAAAGTCATGGTTGATTTAGACAAACAAAAGCAGGGTGCCATGATGTGTTGAGCTGAGATGACATTTATAAACAGCCGCCGTTAGAGTTTGCAGCAGGATGTGATCTCACAATGAGATCAAGCCCTCCTCGTTGCACTGAAACCAACAATCGACTGTAAAGAGTCCCAACTCGCCGAGCTATCATTCCGCATCAAAGTGGCGAAGCGTTCGATTGAAATAAGCGGCTTAGAGTTGGATCCCCGGTGCAAATGACATTAATCCGAGCCCATGTGGGCCGAGCAGGACACGGCTGAGCAATCAGCCGGTCGCTGACATTATTCATCACAGCAATCAATGGTTCTGCTGCAGTGGCTCTCGGAGGGGAGCCGCGGCTGAATGGGGGGGAAAGCGCAATTTGGGTTTCAGCTGCTCCTGCTTTCTAACACAAGAAGCGATTTGATATTTGGCGAATTCAAATTACAGCTACAGTTTTCTACCTAATGTCTCTGTGGAAAAAACAAGATGATGTGTGATGAACATATAATAATGTTACTTCTGTAGGACTTGTAAATATTAGCTGCTTGTTTTCCAAAAAAAAAGAAAAAAAACCTTTACTAGAGATTATATATTTTTTAAAACCTCAGTTGTGCATATTGGCATGTTTTTTTGTGAATATTAAAGATTTACTGGTTGTTCTCTACATTTTTGATTGATCATTTTTAACACTTTTGCATAATTTCAATAAACCGACCTACAACTGCCAACAGTAGCAGCAGCACAAATACCAGTCTTAATATTTAATTTTCACAATTAATTACAAATGCAGAAAAACACAACATTGTTGCCCTTATTTCACCAACCAGATCTGGCAGAAGTAAAGGAGTAGTGCCACATTTTTAGTTTTAGGTACCAAAACTGGTTTTCCACATTTGCTTCATTTATCATACAATTACAACAGAAAATTTTAGTAATTATTTCATTAGTTACTCATTTCATTTGATCAGTTTACTAAAAAAAGTGAAAGTTTGTCGGTCTGATCGGCAAACTTTGTATAAATCATTCATTCATTCAGCCAGTCACACAGTAAAAAAGAAAACCTCCCGTATCGTATTTTTCAGTAGCCGACAGGAATGATTCCCACAGTTCAAGCAGGGTGCAGTTCCATGATCCTCCAGTGGTGGCGATCAGGAGTCGAACCTCACAGCTCGTTGTGCTGCAGACCCTGACGGGAGATCTTATTGGACAAGTCCTGCATGTGTTTCTTCATCTGAAATCAGAGGCACACATTGGGCACAACTATTTCAGGACATGACGAATTATCAAAATAAGATGTTGAATTGTCAGAAATTGGATCAAAGAAAACCACAACACCAATGCTTTCACTTAGAGCTGACTTTCAATTGCAGCTTTCATGGGTCTCTGCATGTTTTCCACCAGCATTGCTGTTGGGTTCAGAGGATCATCTAATTAGTACCTCGTTAAGCAGAATGATGTACGCTTGTAATGGAGTACACACGCTGGAATACAATGAGGTCATTCATGTAGCGACGTTTATTACAAGACAAGGCTACATTGGTCTATTTTTCTGGAGCCAATGATAAAGATAACAGTGAGTAGTCTTATATCTCTGTAGTTTATAATGTCCAGCAGGAGGCAACTTATTTAGTTACAAAATTAGTCAAAATAGTGCAGTTTGGTGACAAAAAATCAACAGACCAGAAGGTAACGTTTGGTTAATCACATCTGTTTCTATAGAGTCTGGGAATGAAAATGTCAGTATTTTAACAAAATGACACCCACAGTATTAAAAAGGACAAGCTCTTCTATGATGACTGCTGACGGGCACCTGAGGGACACTCTGGTGGGAAACGGCCCCCTGTGGTTCCCACCAGAGTGTCGATGGCGCTATGGACCCAAATATGGGTTACAGCAAGTTACATTTGGAAACTTTTCAAATTTAACACACAGTTTGAGATTTCAGACATTACTGATCTATTTTTCACGTCTTTTTTTAGGTTTATTTCAGATCTCTTGTTTGAGATGAAAGATTTTATCTTCAACTTTTGTGTCATTTCTTTTTAGTAGTTTGGTTTTATAGAAGCCTACGTAATTTTGTTTCATCTGTGTTTTTATTTTAACTCATAAGAAGATAAAAAAAAAAGAAAATTTCATTTTAAAGGAAATAAAAGGTTTTATAAAGCCATCAGTTGTGTTATTGCTAGAGAAAAAGCACAGATGATTGATTTTAGGGACCGTTTTTCTGCTTTGTCATCTAGACCTTATAAAGCTGGGTCTGTTTTTATAAACGTTGCAAACTGAATTACAGGTATTAAATTCAGGAATCCTGAGTGAATAATTCATCGTAATAAACATGTTTGAAACAAAGGGTTTATAAAGCATACATCAGAAACAACGGTTCTGACTGCAGGGGTTCAAGAACTTCTCTTTACTTTATTGAACATCCTGTCTCACCTTGTATCCCATCTCTCTGGTCTTCTCGGAGAGTGTGTTGTACTTCTCCTGGTTCCTCTTGATGTGCTCTCTGTCTCCCAGAGACTCAACATGTCGCAGCTTCTGGTGAGACAGCTCCAGCTGCTCCTGGTAGTGGTTGTGCTTCTCCACCTTGGTCTCAAAGTGATGCAGCTCCTCCTGAATGAGTGGAGAGAAGATGGATATGAACTGAGCAGAGTGAGTTAGCCTTCAATTACATGGACAATGGAGCTGATAAACACTTCAAGCAGCGGATAAAGCAGAAATGTCACTGCAAACTCAAGCTGAATGTAGCCCTGTGATCCATCTGATCTTGGCTTCGATACAAAGTGAAGGGCAAAGTAATGCATCTAATCCTGCTTCTACCAAAGCAGCACTCGAGTTAAAAGTTAAACCTCTCGAGTTAAAATGAACGGGAGGGGGGAAAAAAAAGTTTCTACTAAGAGGCAGACTGACAAAATCCTCACAAAGCAACCTCGTAAGTGCTGTGAGCCTCACCTTGAGAGACTCCAGCTCATCTTTGCTGAGGTTTGCCCTCTTTGCAGCCTCCCACAGTTCAATCACACGCGGCTCCCGAAACACTGCAGAGCAACGACACACAGAAAGGTGAGGAGAGAAACTAAGGAGACGGTTTGGAGCGACAACGGCTCTGAAACGGAGACAAATGATGTTTTAATATGACAAAACAACATAGCTCACTTCTCACTTGTTCTTCACATCAACAATGAAGGAACAGCGTTTCCAAATACTCTCCAATTCAAAAATTTAGACATTAACTGAATAAAATAAAACATTTCTGTCCATTTTCCATTGTAAATATTAAAATTAACTGTTAATTTGCAATGCTGGGATAAAACCATCATCTCAAATTATCAAAATTAATCATATTGTTAGTGGGGAAATAAAAATTAATGGGAAAAGATGTTGCCATTTTACTAGTACACTTTGTCTCTGAAGTAGAATATGGAGATGTACTTTTCAGGTAAACTCAATTCTTATTGATCAAAAATGATAATTTAGGTTGTAGAAATATGTTATTAGGGGCTCTGATGGTGTTTAGACTTGCAGAGAAGGCCTTTCTGCATTTAGGTAGAAATTATTTTTACAACCAGAATACCTCATGTAAATAAGCCAGATATCAGTTTCGTAAAACATAGCAGCAGTGAACAGAAGCAGCTGAAAGTCTCAAAAACCTCAGTGTCCATGGTTGCCTCAGTATTCTGCCTGTTGAGTGGCTATGAGAGCTCTCTCTCTCTCTCCCCTCTCTCTCGCTCTCTCTCTCTCTCTCCCCTCTCTCTCGCTCTCTCTCTCTCTCTCTCTCTCGTAGCTGAGGCAGGAACCATGTTATCCCCATTCAACCACCTTCTATTATTATAAAAAGATTGATCATGACAGTGTTGACCAGAAAACGATCCACAGTCTGTTTGCTGAAGGTCGTCATTCTCTGCAGTTCTAGAAGATGTGTAACTTTACGTTTTGATTATTTATGTCTGTTACTTTTAAGGTTTGTTTTAAGAAATTCTGGTGATAAAATATTTCTTTATAATAAGAACTCAGCTTTATGGGTAGCCAGGCTTCAAGTAATACATCAGGCTTCCTGCTGATGAAAGGGATTAACGTTTCCCTCAAAATCACCTCCACATACTCCAGGACAATGAAGCTCAAGTTACTGCTGGTGGCTGTACAAAGTGTAAAGTGCTTTATTATCCTAAATGTATTTTTAATGTTCTATATAACTTCAACTATTGAGACTATATTGCAAGCAGCCATTTATTCTTCTCAGCTGTAAGGCATAAACAGATTTCATTATTTTACTAGAGAACTGATCAATCAAGATCAGAATCTGAGGAGTTTTCTCTTTATCGGTTCTGATCAATGACTGGCAGGTCAAATTTAGCCAATTACAACTAAGAACTTGTGCCAGTTTTAGTGAATAAATATATCAAGATGTTCTTCAGTGCACTCCGTTTTCAGTTTAATGAAAAGGCCGATAAAGGCTAGTGATGAATGCTTCAGTTTGTAAGTGCAGATCATTTCTTCATTCCCTCAATTTATGCGAGATTCAAACTGCTGCCAAGCTACCTGCAGGACATATTTACTACAACAGCAATAGAAAATAGCAAATAAATTTAGTTGTTGAATTAAAACTGTATTGGAAACGTCTCCACTGTGGTGCTAAGGGGAAAAAAAAAACAAAAACAAAAAAAACGCTCATAATTAATTATAAGCTAATTGATAAACAGCGCTGCGTAAATTATGTAGCGCCCTCTCACTTGCTCCCCACCTTCCTCCGTCTCTCTACGCACTCCTCAAACATGCTGTTGCAGTAAAAAGATTATATAAAAAAAATATCAGAAGGAAAAAGAGTCCCGTCTGTGTTTATTTGGATACAGAGAGTAAGATCCATGTGG
Organism: Poecilia reticulata; assembly: GCF_904066995.2. Classification (NCBI taxonomy): domain Eukaryota; kingdom Metazoa; phylum Chordata; class Actinopteri; order Cyprinodontiformes; family Poeciliidae; genus Poecilia; species Poecilia reticulata. Next base: position 14,430,456 of record NC_088830.1, read on the forward strand.
TCCCTCAGGACACATTTAAAAACCAGATCGGAACGAGGCATTTCGAGCAGGACGCTTCAAATCCAACATCTCAGTACTGATGTTGATGCCGAGCCTTTGTAATACCAGACATTGTTATGTTGTGTTTTTTTGTTTACCGTAGTATTGGTGGCTTGTATACTTGTAACGTCATAAAGTGAATTGAATTGAAGTCACTCTGAAGGCCCAGGTACCAAATGCCCAAAACTGAACTAAATGTTGCAACAGTTTTACCGTAATTCTTTAATCACAACTTTTCTCACATGCTGCTATTCGCCAGTGTTTTTATATCCTTAGGTTCATCATAGGCCCCTAGCTTCTGCTTTCCTTCTCCTCACAAAGTACCATATAAATCTTGATCTTTTTAGAATCACTTTGCTATTTGTGACTTTCTAAAAGGCACATCATGTTCCGTACTGATGCCAGAGAACGGGAACCGTGGGCTACTTTCTTGAGTGCTTTGTGCTCGGTCTGTTCCTTTCACGCTTATTTTTTTACATATTTTCCCATCTTTGGGCTGAAACCCCAAACGACGGAAAAGGAAAACTTTCAAGCTTCATAAAACAAACAAACAAAAAAAATAATGCAACATTTTAGATGGTTTAAAGCAATAAAATTGAGGCCAGATGGAGGAACTAAAGAGGACATCATTGTGACAATGCCCTTGTTTTACATATAACCAATCTTAAAATCTTATCTCTTTTACAAGCTAGAACAGAGAAATAGAAATTATGATCATACAGGAAGCTTAGTGGTTATCGCCCAGTACCATAATAAAGGTTTTATGACTCAGATAAGACCAACCTGCATCGTAGTTGGTCTTCAAAGCTCATTAGAAATCCAGGAGTATCTAAGAATTACACCACAGAAAAGTAAGACCTTTATTTAAAAACTTATCGGAGCTTTTGTTTTGAAACACCAACAGAGTCACTCTTTTTCACACCTGGTTTAGATAAATTAGTAATGCGGAATCTAGTTTTATAAATACAAACTAATGAAAGACAGAACAGCCTGTAGAAGATATAAATCCACACTTCAAAGAGGATTCTCAGTGAAAATAAACCAGATTATACTGGCTGAACCAAGTGAAACTCCCCGTGCTCTGGAGGGAACCGACCTAAAACTAAGTCCTAAAACACTGACCGACATTTCCTGAAAGTAGACTGACGTTCTTATTAAAGTCACACTAATGTTGTTTGCAGGTTGTAGTATGGGGGCAAATTAAACTTAAATTGTTAAAACAAACAATCCTCATCAAAACTGCATCAATAAATTTGTGCACATGACTCTGTTCAAAGACTGTCCGTTCATTTCTTTGGCAAACGTCAATAAAGTTAATAAAATAAACTCTTTCATTTTATTATGGATTTATGCAGAAGTGCTTTCCAAGGCTACTTGGTCACCTTGAATCAAAGGCTTGGATCGAGTTTTCTGTGCACACTTCTTCGCTTTAACAAAACAAGAGGAGAAGAAAGAAAATACTAACCAACGTGGAATGGGACACGAGACCAGAACTACAACAGCAAAGACCTTCACCCAAAGTAGCCATCAGGCAACTGGAGCTTGCAAAGAAAAAAACTACAATGGATTCTGTGAGAAGAGCATGGATACACAAGTGGAAAAAGCTGCAAATCTTTAGGGAAAAAAAAGAAAGAAAAAACGCTAACTGGAACAAGGACAAACTGATTTACGTCAACGTTAGAACTTAGCTCTGAAAGCAGTTTAAAAAAAACACAAAAAAAACCTCAATTGTTTTCTATTGAAAACCAAGTTGAACTTCAACTAAAAGTTTCCAGACGAGCGTTACTATGATTACAAGTCTCTGTGAATAAAGAGTCAGGGTAAATGAGAAGCGAGACGTGTTTTGCTTCCTCCTCACCGCTGTCTTGAGAGAAACCCTCGTGGCTGATTTTGCGGAGGCGCTCGAAGCCGTGGTGGAGGCCTCTCATTTTCTCCTTCAGCTCCGTGTGCTTCTGCTGCAGCAGGTGCTCTTTGGTGTCGCCCTCCATGGGGGAGATCACGTTCTTGTGAATTTCTAAAGAGAGGGCAGGAGACAAGTGGGGGTGAGGAGGTGTTGGGGAGCGAGGTCAAGAAGAGACGAGTTAAAAAGGGGAAGAAACGACAGAGGGATGGAAATTAAAGCAAACAAGCGCTTGATGGGAGTTTTTGCAGAAGCTCTGAAATGGCATTGAAAGACAATTGGTCTGATCTTGTGATATTAAAATCAATTCCTCTGTAAGAGACGTGAGTCACCTATAAGTCTGGACTTACTGACTAACGCCGTCAGGTTATGAGATTCCCCGTCCATCTCATCTTCAAGGAGGAAAAACTCAAACAAAGGCCATAATAATAATACCAGCTGACATTTGGATCAAAAAGAGAAAAAAAGGGCAAACAAAATGAAAATCAAGGAACAGACAGACAGTGAGCAGACAAAGTGGTGAGACAGAGCCTCAGGCCCTGCAGGCAACATGTGATTGGCTCAATATTTAAATGCATCAGACAAGCAGAAAAAAAAACAACCTCCGGCTTGTCTTGCAGCGACATAGATGCTGTGGAGATTTAAAAATAATAAAAAAAAGGAAACGGCAGCAAAGTGTCAGTGCAGCCCAAAAGAGATGCTGCGCCCATCCACTCTCCACGTCCAGATGAAACACTGCGGGGGACTGCCAGCTCTGCTTAAATCTCTCAGTTTGACATGATGAGCAGTGACGGAGTAAAGAGTGGTGGACGGGAACCTGTCCTGCCTGATACTTGCCATCGGACCGCAGAGCTCAACGAGAAGCTTAGAACTCCAAAGGTCCATAAAATCAGTGCTACGCTGCCACACCAGGGTCCAGATCAATTTGAATTTACAGCAACTAACATTCACTGTCAAACAGGTTGTATGGGTTGACATGGTTCTGATCAGCTGGCTGAACAAAGGCTACTGCACTAATCATTTACTTACACAATAAACAAATCTGTTAATTGAAAATAATACTGATTAACAAAAAAAGACACACAAAGAGCTGGTTTGGAAAGTGTTGTTAGCTTGACATTTTACAATTACAAGTGATAATCTATTAGAAACATGTCAGCCATGTAGCCTGTTATGGCTGAAAAGAAAGCAAAGAGCCCAACTTATTATCCAGATAATATCAACTTTTCTTCCTTTTGCTCTTTAAAGAGCAAAAAAGCACAATGTCTTATGCAAAGCATACATAAAAACTAGTTTTTGCTGAAGTCTGCAAATCAAAATAAATACATTTTATAATACTCCTATCATTGTATTAACATATTTTCTAAATTTTAAATTTGTGTGTAAATAATCAAGGTTGTCATGCTATGACAACCTCAAACTGGTGAGCATAGATGAAGTGTCAATAAGAGCAGAACGGACTGCAGCTTGTTTCAGTAGAAACATTTAGCTCACCCTCGGTCCTGCTGACTGTGTCCATCAGGATGTTGTACTCGTGGATCTTGTCTTTGTGATGCTGGAATTCCCTCTTCAAGCTCTGCAGCTCTTCGTTAGAGAACTTCCCAGAGCTCTTGGCCTGTTGGTAGAAGAGAACAGAAAGGAGCGTGCTTCAAAAGTTACCGAGAGCAGTTTTCTGCCTCGTCTTTCCTCTCTCCTTTTTCATCCGAGCACAAACCTTGTTCCAGAGTTTGTCCAGTTTGGGATCGTCGAACACATCGCCGTCTTTGGCCTCGTGGTCTTTCAGGGAGTTGGTCTCCATCGGCCTCATGTCCCGTTTCCCATCCATGCCGTACTTGGCCAGGATCACTGCATAACAAAACCAGGATGGTATAATTACAATCTGTGGTCCACAACCACGCCGTTTGCTTTGTAAAAATGGCGGCAGCAGAGTTTGTTGTTGGGGAATGACAGCATAAAGTGAATGTGATTTGCATGTCCATTAATTAACATTTTGACATAAAGGCATTCAATTCAAACAAAGACAGTGAACATTTTTAAAATAACAGCAAAGAAGAATCAGTAATGAAGGGTTAAGCATCATAAACTTTTGTCATTATACTGACAACACCTTGAGGTGGGCGTTTAAAAAAATGCTTGTGTTTCATGGAACATTAAAAGAAACTTAAAATTCAACATTAAGGAGAAAATAAAAACATTTACTTGAATATTCACGATCAAAACCTTACTTACAAACTAATAATCCATAAAAAATCTAATCATGGAACATTATGTTTTCTTCTGCTCTGAATGTAACAAATAGTGTTGCCACCTATTTTATACTCCTGCAGTGTATAAAGTTGAACTTTAGTCCCTCAGAAAGTCGGCGCTCACTTTTCTATTCCAGTAAAATGGGTTTCAGCAGCTTATTCAGCAACATCAGCACTCTTATAAGCAGTCATTGTGACATATTAACCCGTAATGCATCAAGCTGGGACTCAGGGTTGTTTTGTCTTTTCAATAAACAGAACAGAAGTAGTAGTATAATATTTTATGGCGCTGATGGACTTCTGTACTTCTTTGAGATGCTGTTTTTGACTCAATCGACGAGTCCAAACAGTATAAAACAAGATTGTATTCTTGCAGTGAGTTCTACGAGAGGTGTTGAATAATGAGACAAATAAATATTTTAAATTGAAAAAAGCGCTAAAGAAGTCATGGCTTAGATGAATGTTTACAGGAGCTCTTTGTTAAAAAAAATATGTTGGCCAGCAAAAGGACAGAGAGTTGGTGGCCGGAGCTCTGCTGGTGCAGAAATGCTACTCCACCACTGAGTAACGAGGAGCTTCGATAACAATCTTTTTATGTGTAAAATATGGAGAAATTAAAGTGCTTGCACAATAAATATAAGAATGTATTGCACAAGCTGACAAAATCTGTTTTACCCAGTCTTAACATTTCACAGCAGATCCCGTTTTTTGTCGGTTTTTTTTTTTTATGTAAGATCAAGAAAGCCAGGGTGGATGGGATTCAAAATCACCTTAGGAACAAATAGAAGTGATTCTAAACAGGGTTTGGACCAACAATCCTTGTCGACTGACTGGAATTCACACCCAGCCCAAGGAGTCACTGATTAACCTGCATCAGGTTTCCCTCTCAACACTGGCCAAATTCCTTACAAAAAAAAAAAAAAAAAGAAGAAAAAGCCAGTAAAGAGAAATGTGTGCAGCCTGCTCACATAAGATATGATTCTACAGCTCCTGCAGATGCTATAAGTTGGGTGGATAAATAATATCCATGCATGTTGTTACTCTTAGTAAATAATTTTGATCATTTTCTTTATCCCTCATTTAAAGTAACAATTAACTGTTAAATGTGTGATCATTTTTGTAGATCAGTATTTAAGAGGTTCTGTCTCGTTTGTCGCACCTAAATATTTCACATCCTCAAATTCATTTTTGTGTCAGCCAAAGAAAGCTTTGGTAAATACAAAATAAAAAATAATAATAGTTTTCAAATTATGATTTTATTTGTAAAAGGGGAAAAAACCGAAGCAACCCAACATTGCTCTTTGTAAAAAATGTAATTAACAAATTCACAGACCTTCCAGTCTGTAAAGGGTCACAGAGCAATTCCAAAGGGCTTGAGACTAATTGGAGTAACTAAAAAAATAAATATATGATTTCCTGATCTGATGAGTTCTGTTCATTGGATAATTGTGTTTTGATAATAAATTGAAAGAAAAAACAGAAAAACAGTGTGTTGACAGATCAAATATTTGGATAAATTATTTACATTTTTTTTGTTGTAATCTCTAAACCTGTATCTCCTCATGCTGATGATTAAGAACCGCATGCTGCACTAAAATTAATCTCTAAATTTCGCATGTTTTTTGGTATCTAATGCTCTGAAGATCACCATTTATAGCCAGAGTGTTTCAGTGATTTGTTGCGTGTGAAAATCGAGTTAAATGGGATCACTGGAGAGAGTACGGCATCTTGTTTCTGAGCTGCTGCCAGAGGTGCTACAGGGAAGAGGGCGTCCACCTGCTGCTTGTGGCAGAAAGCATCAGATACTTGTGTGGGCGGCTGCTTCATCACCTGCAGTTTAGCAGGAGAACATCCTTTCATGCGCTTGTACATCAGCTCCTGTTTCTATCCTAACTTGATTAAGCATTTCTTGGTAAATTTAAATCTGCCCCACGCTCAACTCCCCAGCACAGGATTATGTCGGCGTGAACTGTCCATATTTTTTATCGGTCTTAAATACTGTCAATGGTGTTGAACTATGAATATACATTTGAATTTCTTAAAAACAAAATAAAAGAAAAAAACAACAGACTTATTTTCTCTGTTTAGACTGTTCTCACCGTTAAAGTTGCGCCTGAGCTGGGCTTCTTTCTCCCCGTTCTCATCCAAGCCTTCCACCTTCATTTTTTTCCACTGCAGCTCGTCTTTTTCCTGAATCTTTAGGTCGCTGTGCAGCTCGGCCTGTCGCACTGGGGTCAGCTGCATCTGTCAACACAAAAGGAGCAGAAAATGAAGGATTACTCTGATAGGAAGAGGAGAAGTGTGTTTGCTCGGTTACTACTTTTAATGTTCCATCGGTCCAGAAAGAAACTGTGAAATTGGCAATAAAAAAATAAAGTGTATGACAGATAGTTTGGTTCTATTGTCCTTCCTGCTAAATACGTCTTGCCTTTAGAACCAATTAGTCAACAAACTATGCCATCATCCCACTTCTGCAACTTTAATACCACCAGGTCACCACTGAAGAGTACAACTCCTCTGTGGATGCTCCTTAACCCTCCCATTATGTTAGTTTCTGAGGTACAGCAATAATGTTCGTGAGTGTTCGGGAGAGTGTTTAGTCATGCTATAGTTTCAGAAACCAAAACATTCCTCCAAAACATTTTTGTATCTGATTATTAACTCCAATACTAACCATTTCAATCAATATTTGTGCAATGATGTTTTTTAATTTCTCACAAATAAAGGATTAATGACGACAATTTACTTATTTAGACATAGAAAAACGTGATTTGCATTTTTTATACCCACTGAAAAAACCTAAACACAAAATTACACTAACTATCCTTGAAAGTGTTTTTTTGTAAAAAAAAAAAAATATATATTACATTTAGATTTTATTTTGAAGGGGTGATGTTTATAATTGAACTTGAGACACTATTCTGCTCTGGATCAAATTGACCCGCCGATTAAAATCAAGACAAATGAGTCCTAAAGATGATCCTCCAGCTGGATTTCCAGTTTACACCTGCATGTTCAAAACAAAACTGGTTTTCGCATCACATGCTGCCCAGATTTTTATGCCATATTTAGCTGGTGTGGAAGGCATATATTGCATAAATGACCAGCGACCTCTGAATGCCAGTGGTGATCTTTATGAATGCCACAAGCCTTTCATCCACTGTGACATTAGGGCCTGGATTATAGAACAGAGGAAGTTACAACCCACATGTTCCACACTGTTCTATTAGCTGCTAGTTTGTCTTGTCCATCGATTGTCAAATCAGATTACTCTGGAGAAAAGTCTCCAGAAACATTATGGCCAGAAATATTACCCTGCCTGTTTCTGCATCCCATAGACTGGTTGTTGATTCATCCTTTGACTTGAAAACTCTGCTCAGAATGAGGACCTCCAAATATGCATGTAAATGCATTTGGTCCAGCTCCTTCTAGTTCTCTCCAAAAACTCGCCTTCCTTTTAGATTTGTCATTTCAACAATGTGATGCGAGTTTCTGCTATCCTAGTCGGCCCTGGAATGATCAACAAGTTCCAAAGCTTCCATGGTTGTCATCTTTTTATTTCCCTGCTGCTCATTTCCTGATCTCTGACAGTAACGATATCACATGTACCTTTAGTGTGTAATGTGTTTAGGACTCCCTTGCAGAGAGTATTTATGTTTCCCCCCCCACTTATACCGAGTGTCCACTCAGTGTGGGTGGAGTTTGTCCAGGGGAACAGAAAAGGTTCCTGTCAAAAGTTGTATGAACACCTGCTTTCTGGCAGCTTACTAGTGAAGTAAAGAGAATAGTGAAAGAGTGGGTTTGTGTGCGTGCGTGCACGCGGTGTGTGTGTGTGTGTGTGTGTGGTGAAATATGTCTCATAGGTGCAAAGAAAAATAGAATTGGACATTTTTTTTAACCTTTTTACCCTTCAACTTGACTGCAAATTGACCCGAACAGTATCTATGTAACAAATAGACCCAGGGGGGGCTGCAAATGTGTATAATGAACCATTTTCATTTTATACATAGAGTGCACCTATTAAGACAAATAGAAAAAGTTACATGCAGAAAAAATACTTCCATTTTAAAAAAAAATTTAAACTTTGAAATGGGTCAATTTGACCCGCAACATAATAGGAGGGTTAACCATTTAACACTATGTCAATGTCAAACTAAGACGCGTGCTAATGTGGCTGAGAATGTCATTCCGACCCCCCTTTGTCACAACGCTAAAATTAGCGTTGAAGCCTTTTCACCAGTGGTGGAGAAAGTACTCAAAAAATGTACTTAAGTAAAAGTACAAATACACAGACACAAATGTACTCAAGTAAAAGTAAAACTACCACATTAGCATTTGTACTTAAGTAAAAGTAAAAAAGTACTGGCTTTTAAAAATACTTAAGTATTAAAAGTAAAAGTGCTTGCTAAATGGATTACCTAATCGCTAATATCATTAAGTGTCCCGATCATATTTAATTTTAATACATTAGAAAACAACCTGCTGAATACTATTAATCAATCATTAATCATTTTGTCTAGATTAATGTCAAGTTGTCAAAACAAAGACATTTTCAATAATGTCAACTTTGTATTAAAAGTGTCATGATTTACTGAATGACGCTTTATGACAACAGTCATAAATATTTATGAAAACTTATTCATGTCCATGACAGATGTTTATGACGGTGTCATGTCAGTCTTATTCACCTGCCTTCAAATAAAGTGTTACCGGCTGGGTTTATGTAGCATTTGATTTTAACAAAATATTTATACCTGTATTTCATAAAAATAATGGTAGACTTTCGGCATTTATTTTGAAGTATGTTGATCCTGTTTACAACTATGATTTTCATGTTCAAAAGCAATTTTTTATGTTCCATCTTATAGTAATAACTTAACAAAACTGCTTATTTGACTTCAAAGACTAGAGTCAAAATTGCTTTACATTTAATTTATACGTTGAAAATTTGTATAGTAAAATGCAATAAATTAGTTGTGATGTACAGAAGATAAACAATAGCAAGCTCAAGAATATGTTTAGCTCTTAATATATAATAGCAAAGGTTAGTTATAAAGACTAGATGACGTCAATTTATGGTCTTAAATTGCAAAATAAAGTCTGCAAATTGATTGCAGAATGGTTTCTGCAATCAAAACATAAAAACTGTTAAATTATGGAAATTTTTTTTAATGGAAATTCTGAAAAAAATAAATAAAAATAAAAAATACAGAAAATGTCCTGGTAATTCTCTGCCATGATATTTTCAGTGTTTTTTATAGAATTTCCATCAGAAGTTTCCCGTAATTTAACAGTATTTTATTTCAAAGTTTTCCATAAAAAACAGGGAAATGTCCTGGTAATTTCTGTCAGTACACGTTCTCGTTTTTTATGGAATTTCAGCAGAATTTTTCCATAATTTAGGTTTTTTCCCCCATAATTTAACATAAACTGTTAAATTATGGCCCACCACCACTTCAGGTGACATTTCGCATATTCTCAAACTCAAAGCTTGACATGTATGGGGCAACGTGAGAGCTCATCTACTGACTGACTACATAAACTAAAAGCTGGATCATAGATATTTTTAATAAGCGTATTTGTGAGCCTGCCTCTTTTTATTAAATTGAAATTAATTTTAGATTTTTGTATGACTTTTTCTCAGATTAACTTAGAAAATGAGTTGTTATTATTACAGGTTAGTTTTCTAAACAACAAAAAAGTATCTGTTAGGGAAGCTCAAAAATGAAAAATTGGACTGATATTGATATCCGATAGTAACACTGCTGTTATGCCAGATTTACCAATTCGTTATTTCGTCAGTTTTTTTTATATGATTACTCGATTAATAGTAAGAATAATCGATAGATTACGCGATTACTAAAATTTTTGCTTACAATAGCCCTAATTATATAAATAAAATAACATTTATAGGTGGATCGGGGGGATTAATTCTCTCCTTCACCCCCCTCCTTCTACACCCAGAACTCCTCCCCCTTCTTGCAATTCGCTGACCGGCCGCCCCCCCCCCCACCCAGCACTCAACGGTACGCTAGACCGGCCCCACCCTCTTTGACCCCTCACATGTACCTCTACATTGAGGGGGGACTAGTGTACCTCTCCTGGTACACTAGCCCCCCCGAATGTCTCTGCTTCGCCCCCCTCTTTCTACATACAGCCAGACCTCCTCCCCCTTCGTGCAATTCGCCGTCCGTCTGCCCCCCCCAGCACTTAATGGTTCGCTAGACTGGCCCCACCCTTTTCGACCCCTCACATCTACCTCTACATTGAGGGGGGGCTAGTGTACCTTCATGGTACACTAACCCCCCCAATGTCTCTCCTTCGCCCCCTCCTTCTACAGCCAAACCTCCTCCCCTTCTTGCAATTTGCCGTTCATCCGCCCCCCAGCACTCAACGGTACGCTAGACCGGCCCCACCCTCTTTGACCCCTCACATCTATCTCTACATTGACGGTGGGCTAGTGTTCCTCTCATGGTACACTAGCCCCCCCTCAATGTCTCTCCTTCGTTCAATCCTTTGCTTCCCCCGCCCCCCACCTCTCTAACGATACGTCAGCCCCCCACCTTCTCTCCTTCTTCGAACCCCTTCTAGCCTCCCAGTGGGCCATCGTTCCCTCGGCCTCCAATTCTGATTCTTCGGGTCAATCTACCCGTCTTGCTCTCACTGTAACAACGGATGACTAAAGGTTTCCGGTATTCTCAGATTGAAAACTTGCAAGCAATCTTTAAGGCCATAATCATCCGCTCTGGTAAGTTGCGAAGTTCTGCTGAGGAACAGTTTTGACACTTCTGACAAGGTGTCACTACGTTGGTGAGATTAGGCATGAGGACTCAGAGGTCTGTCGTGAGTCGGAGACAGGTCCTGACTCAGAGACAGGTCATAACTCTGAGGCAGGTCCCGACTCTGAGGCAGGTCCCGTCTCAGAGGTCGGTCCCGTCTCAGAGGTCGGTCCCGTCTCGGGGACGGGTCCCGACTCAGAGGCAGGTCCCGTCTCAGAGGCCGGTCCTGTCTCAGAGGTCGGTCCCGACGCTGAGGCGGGTCCTGACGCTGAGGCCGGTCCCGTCTCTGAGGCCGGTCCCGTCTCAGAGGTCGGTCCCGTCTCGGGGACGGGTCCCGACTCAGAGGCAGGTCCCGACGCTGAGGCGGGTCCCGACTCGGGGACGGGTCCCGACGCTGAGGCTGGTCCTGACGCTGAGGCAGATCCTGACGCTGAGGCAGATCCTGACTCGGGGACGGGTCCTGACGCTGAGGCGGGTCCAGACTCTGAGGCGGATCCAGACTCGGAGACGGGTCCTGACTCGGAGACGGGTCCCGACTCGGAGACGGGTCCCGACTCGGGGACGGGTCCCATCTCAGAGGAAGGTCCCGTCTCAGAGGCAGGTCCCGTCTCAGAGGTCGGTCCCGTCTCAGAGTTCTGTCCTGACTCGGTGACAGGCCCTGACTCTGAGGCAGGTCCTGACACTGAGGCTGGTCCTGACGCTGAGGCTGGTCCTGACGCTGAGGCGGGTCCTGACGCTGAGGCAGATCCTGACTCGGAGACGGTTCCTGACTCGGTGACGGGTCCTGACGCTGAGGTGGGTCCAGACTCTGAGGCGGATCCAGACTCGGAGGCGGATCCAGACTCGGAGACGGGTCCTGACTCGGGGACGGGCCCTGACTCGGGGACGGGCCCTGACTCGTCCAAGTCAGTACCAACCTCTGAGTTGACCAAATTTAGAGGCCCAGCTAAGTGTGGACTAAACACATTTGATCCACTCTTGGTGGGCTCTTGCCTCTCTTCTTCGTCTGGATTGTCTCCACAACCCGCAGCCTTTTTGATGAGGCCCCATGCTTTTTGAAGAAAGGTGTCTTTGAGATTGATTTTTCGTGGTCGTGCAAGGGTTCTTTTAAAGCATTCCACAACCTTGTAAATCACTATTGGGTTGTTGCTTTTGATCATTTTGAAGAGCAGTTCTCTAACTGCGTCTTCATTGCCCCAGAGAAGTTGCAGGATGTCTCGGCAGGCTTTTTTTTCCATTTTGTCATAAAAGACAAAATCTATATCCTTGACTTCTTTCCATATTTTTGGAGCAAGCCTTCTCTGGACCGGTTCGGTGTCCTTCCTTTTGTAATGCCCATAGCTAGATCTGTAACTGGACTTGTAAATCAATCTCCAAAGAATATTTTGAACCATAACTCTCCTTTCTTCTTCTGTTCCATGTCTGAATCCCATCCTGTTTGCGTCCCTCAAAAATTGTTCAGGGTCCATGGTTTCCTGAGTATAATCTTCACTCAGGCAGTTTTCATCTGCGTACAAGTCTTCAGTTGGAAAAAAAGTCTTTCGGATCTTTCTTTTGGTAGACGCTAACATTTTCTTTGGAGGAAGAGGATTCTCCAGGTGCTTTTTGAATTTTTCCACGATGACTTGGTGTCCTTCTGGGTGTTCCAGTAGTGCGATTAAATGCAGTCCACTGGCAAAGTGGAATGCATCTCTCGCAAGACTCTGGAAAATCCTTTCACCAAGCTCTTCTGAAACCTCAGAGAGTACATTCACATTTATATCTCCAGTTTTTCTCAAAAGTAAGATCAAAATTTTGCTATGTTGTTCCTCAAAGACTTGTCGGGCAAGATGCAGAGTTGGTCCATCTGCAGCCTTTTCAATCACTTCCCACAAAAGTTCACTGAGAAAGTTTCTCTTTTTGTAATCTGGGCTTCTTTGACCAGGATGAACTTTGCTGGACAATGTCTTTTTCACTTTCGTCCAAAAAGAAACCTTAGGTTTCACATCCATTTCTCTCTGTGGGCTTTCGTCGTTCATCTTTATTGTGCTGAGCTAAAACGTCCAAATGAATCTCGAGTTGACTGACTTGTTAACTGATTTGTGGTAACTGATCAGAGAATTAACTGATCAGTTGGTGATGTCATGGACTCTATGACAACATAAAGTCATCCTCAGAAGGGCCTCATGACACATACATCATTTGACGTCATGCTGATGACATCATTGTCAGCAGCATGGCAACTGTTGCTAAGGGTAAAAATAGCACGCAGTGAGCATGCGCTCTGAAAAAAAATTAATCTGTGGCCACTAAATGCATTATTCCCGCAAGTCTGAACTGGCAGTGATTTGCGCAGCTTAACAGGAGGGGCCAGGGAACCATTGGCCCCTCCACTTACCGCCCACCCATTTTTATTTGTTATTTGGGTTCCATCTCCTAACAGGCATAGAGCAAATGTCAGGGGAACCACAACATGACCTGGGCCGGTCTATGAGTCAAACAAACCTCTTGTGATGCCCACTGGTGTGTGAAAAAAAAGTAAAAAAGGAGCATTTAAATGTTTATGGGGTTATGATGATAATCATAATAATAATAATAATAATATTTTACTTGTTAACAGGGGTTAAAGATGATGGGTGCAGTAACGGTGTTTCACCGGTATGTGGTGTATGGGAACTCTGAGCTGCCAGTTGCTCTGCAGTTTCTCATAAGCTGAGAGAAATTGGAGTAACAGACTGCGTCTCCCGTGTGCTAATTTACTTGAGGTGAGAATAACCCTCAAGTTTATTTTAACCAGTGGTGGAGAAAGTACTCAAAAATGTAATTAAGTAAAAGTACAAATACACAGACAAAAATGTACTCAAGTAAAAGTAAAACTACCACATTAGCATTTGTACTTAAGTAAAAGTAAAAAAAGTACTGGCTTTTAAAATACTTAAGTATTAAAAGTAAAAGTGCTTGCTGAATGGATTACCTAATCGCTAATATCATTAAGTGTCCCGATCGTATTAATTTTAATACATTAGAAATGTGCCATTTTAATGAACAATGCCACAGATAAAGCATGTTTTTATTATGTTTACAGTATGTGATTACTTACTATGTGATTCTATGCATCATACTTTCAGGGATGGAAACATCTTGTCTCCTGTCCTAACATAACATGAACTTCACTTTTTTTTTTTTGCTACTAGTGGCTTTTATTTTTAAAGAAATCCAACAGAAAGTGGATGGAAAGAAGGTGGGTGGGAGAGGACAGGCAACCAAGGAGCCAGTAGCAGAGTTGTAGTCAAGGTCACCGACCCAAGACCAAGTCAAGACCAGCACCCCGCGCTACGTGACACAAAAAATTAACTTTTACTTATCAAAATTGCTTCTCAAATTGATCTGAAAGATCCACATTCCCATAAAAAAACTAGTTATTAAATACTTAAGAGCTTAAATAAATGCAATCAGTAAAGATCCGTCCAGAAGAATCGGATCGTTCCTGAATGTACCAGCGTTGTCCCATATTTGCAACACCTCAGTCAACACCTCCACACAATAATTCAGGGCATGAATGACAACTTTTTTTCATCGCAGATGCAACATGTGTGTCTACGTCAGTACAGCTAGCTTTGCTAGCATCACGTCCACAGATCTTACCTTTCTTTAAGCTTTCCTTCCAAGTGACGCTAAAAGTTGGACGAAGTCCCCACCGTCTGTGAAAGCGAAGCGCTGCTGATTTTACATGTAGCCATATCAATTTAAGTAGCGCTATTATATTACTGATGATTAGACTCGCTCAGAGGAAACCACTGCGCATGTCTAGAGCTTCGCGTGCGAGTAAAGGTGGAGGCGATGGGTGACAACAGACACGTAAGTTAGATATTGCTCGGATTTTACGGCGCCACCTTACGTCCCTGAACTTCACATTTTAACGGAAAAAAAGAGCAACGCGACTTGGATGTAACGAGTAACGCGACAGTTTTGTAGAAATGTAGTGAAGTAGAAAGTACAGATACTGTAAAATGTAGTGGAGTAAAAGTAGAAAGTATCCATTATTAAATCTACTTAAGTAAAGTACAGATACACGAAAATTTTACTTAAGTACAGTACTTCCCACCACTGCTTTTCACTATTCATTTATTATTAAACAGATTGTGATTCTTGAGACCGTTGTACTCTCAGCTATGAGATTTACGGGCAAAATAATACGTCAGGTTTAAGCTGCTTCAATATTTATTCATTTCCACCAGAACACAGAAATGTGTTGCTTTATCAAGAGTGCAGATAGCAACTTATTCTTGGTACGTACCCGTTTGGCTTTCTCCCACACCTGGTTGAGTTTAGCTATCCTGAACTCCGCTGTCTGCCCATCGCTATCACTCTGCGTGGGCTCGTTCACCTGCCGAGAATATTTCCCAGCCATGACACCCACACCGAGACAAAGCGCCGTCACCAAACACTGCAGCCTCATCTTTAAGAGCAGCTACACGCCAAAAAGAACAATAAAAAGGCTAAAACTGCAAGCACAAAGCACAACAAGCAGTGTTATTTGCAGCTCACGCCAGCACACAGTCACGTGTTCAAATAGGGGTGGGATTTGTCTCTAACAGTAGAACTCTGGGATATGTAGCTTTATCTTTCCCGCTTCCTGGGACTGGTGAAACGGACCAAACCCTGTATTGACTACAACTCCCAAGATGCCGCGGGGTCCTGTTGCCAAGCAACGAAGCAGCTTAAATCCTGTGAGCGAATGGTAAGCCTCCACGCGTTTACACCGCTGGATGCTGCTCACATCTTCCAAGGAACTACAAAATGACAGTTTTTCATTAATTTTAAAGGAGAAGTAAACTATGAAGTCTGAGTCCACAAAGCAATGTTACAAAGCAATACAACTTTTATGTTGTATTGCTTTGAACATTCATATTCGTAGTGTTATGCACAGCGAACATCATTTCCATATATATCTAGTGAAAGAGTAAGGGAGATTAATTTATTTTGCCTTTTTATTACGTAAATTAAATACTATTTGTTATCTATTGTATTTTTTGAATGTACTTGTTTTAAATTCCCACACCTTCATCAATATAAACACCACTACCAACAATAACAACAAAAACAGGGTTTAGTGGTCATTCCTGTAGAATTATCATATACATTTTTTAATCTAGTTCTGTTTGAGTGTATAATTTTCTTCCATATTGTAGCAGATGTAATTTTAAATGGAGCAAAAGGGTTTTTCATTTGCATTATGAGCACTATTCATCTCTTGTCTTTAAATATTTTATCTTTATCACATAAAAAAAAAGCTTTGGCGTTCTGAAATAAAGATGAGCTAGGATGAAAAAATGCTAAGCCATCATAAATCTGGAAAGGCCACATGGAGTAGATAATGCAATACCCTCACTTATGATTGATATAATTCATTTCTCACCTGAGACAACCAGGGTAATTGCATTTTCTTAGACACAAAATAGTAGAAATATTTATATAACTGGTCATCTGATGGAGTTGTTTGTGCAGCATCCATTCCAATACACCACAAGACTCAACCTAAACCCAGTTAAACCTAACATCAAATTTGAAAAAAAAAAAAAATGAGAGTAAGGACAAGAGACAGGCTGAGGGAAAGATGTTATATTGTTATTCTCTGCCTCAATAAAATTGTTGTGGATTGTAATACCAATAAATTTGAAGTGAGGTGTGTGCGAGGAAGAACAAAGTAGAAGGCGATTAATGGATCTGTGGGATTCTATGTTGCACAAATTCACATAAATCACTTAGGACCAAAACAAATCACATCATCTTCCTTAGTAATTTTAAATCAGCAGTTCATCATTTATCATAAAGCTTTTTCTCAAGATCTACTCGATGTAAAAGATCCAATGACTTTGTTGAAAAGAATGCGACCTTAACATGGGCTGTTTACTGATATTACTGTCAATACAAAGAGAGGACATCAAATTTGCGACTTCATAAAAAGAAGGAGCGACAAAAACAAACAGCAGCCAGGGCTGTGAAACAGTACAAGGTTTTTATTTTAGAGAAAGAGTTTCCTCGTGTTCATCCCTGTCCCAGTTGGTTTTTATCACCCAGTTTTAATAGTGATGTTCAATTCAATGTGCAAACAGCTCCAGATGGTATCTCAGCTTTCTTGATCTTCCCGACCCCACATCCTTCCGACCAGCCTCTGTCTTTGTTCCGTCTCTGTTTACGGCTCGTTCGTGAAAGCAGCTTTCTGCTTTAATGAGCAGCAGCATCGGCCAGAGATCTGCGGCTGATGGAGCCGTGCCTAATGAATGTGTCTGTCTGCCTACGAGGACAGCAGGCGAGCATGAAAGGTCAACGTAACCTCGTCAAAAACACTGGGATTTGGTCAGAAAAAACAGGGAAGTGTCCTTGGTTCTGGCACACATGTAATTTATATTTACATATACATGGACCCTTAGTTTTTATTTTTTTATTAATCACCTGGTTTTTATTTTTTTATTAATCACCTGCTCAGCTGCCTTAATGGTAAAATAAATTTCAATCAGCCAGCAGTCAGGGGAAGGAATTTCCAGATTAGTTTTGACATTATTATATTTTATTCATTTGATTAACAATTAACACAACTGATAACAACACACCAGTATATATTTAAAATAAACATATGGTCATTCCTGTAAAACTATTGTATTTATTTTTTAATCTAATGTATGTTTAAGTACATTTATTGATTGAAGAAGAAATTGCCACATTACTCACTCTTTGTGTGTCTGAAGGTTATCCAGAGTCCTGTTTTTTTTCTTGCATCCCTTTGTATTGAGCTCAACCTAAAAGTTTATAGTGTGAGGGTTTGCGATGTCCATTAAAGAAGAGTTGATGTTGGATCTTGTGGATCATTTCCTTATTAATTTAGCTTTATATTTTGAATTGTCTTGCTAAATGACCTAATATTGACAGATGATGTAGTCAGGTTTGTGACAGAGGATGCCAGGTTTTAACTTAAAATGTTTTGGTATTTAAAGGACATGGCATGCAATTGATCCTTCCACTTGAGGTGTGGATCTCTGCAGCTCCCCCAGAGCTACCAAAGCCTGCTCTTCTGTTGAAGACTCTGCTTGCCCACCCTGTCGGTTTAGATGGACGGCCGTGTCTGTGTAGGTTTGAAATTGTCCCACACTTTTTCTACTTTTGGATGACAGACAGGACAGTGCTCCATGGTTGCTCCATGAGATATTCAAATTTTGGGTTATATTTTTGTACTCTAACTGAGCTTTAAAACTCTACAAAAACATTATCCCATACCTGTCTCCTGTGCTGTTTGGTATTCATGATGCAGTTTGTTCAATAAAATTATCTTACAAACTTCTGAGGTTGAGGAAATGCATTTTGTTTAAAATTGTGATTAGATTACATTCAAATGGAGACTATTTAAAGAGATAAATATGCTGCTTCTGAACTCAATTGGTTGTTGGATATTATTTACAAACGTATACCTCTTTTGACATTTTATTGTAATTAAAAATACAACTTTTCTTTTTCCCTCCACTTCATATTAACACACTACCTTGGGTTGGACCATTACATAAAATCCCAATAAAAGTCATTCAAGTCTGTGTTTGTAATTTGACAAAATGCAGAAAAGTTCAAGGGGCATAAATACTTTGGGATGCCTGGTCCAATATGCAGGTAAATCTAAGGGATTATTATATTTCCACTGCAGTTATACTTCAAACAGTTGTTTTTCATAAAAGGCTTTCAGGACAGTGTACGGGCACAGTAATTATGATAGGAACAAAGAAGAAAGCAAAGTAATGTCATTACAGAGCATGGTTATAAAAAGGAAAATTACATTGTATGGACATTTTTGCCCCAATACTCAATTGCGGCAGGACAAAACCAACCAAACGGAGCCATTAAGGTTTCCCCTAAAGAAACGGGAAATGATTCCCTCTTATCTGACTCTTATCAGCTCTTACTACACAATGACTGTGCCGAAAGTGTTGCAGGGAGTGGAAACAACGGGAACAGGGTGAAAATTAACCCAGCTTGGACACATACTGAGTGGTTAAGGATACCAGTCAGTGTACGTTTTTGACATAAAAGTTTGTAATATTATGGAGTATATCTGTTATATCCAGGGGCTGGGGGTTTTCTTTTTCTGTGTTTGTATCTTTATTGATGCTCAGTCTTGATCTCATTAGTTCAGCCTGACGTTTTCTGCTTGGTTTATTCTTGTTTGTTTATTAGTTGTACTTTGCTATTCTTCCTGTTAGAGCAGTGCTTTTTTAGTGTTTCTCTGCTCCTCTTGTGTCATTACTCTCTCTCCCTCAGTCTGCCTGCCTGGTCTCCATTCTCAGCTGTTCTTCAGCCACCTGTAATCAAGTACATAAGCTCCTCATTTGCATTTGTTTCCTTGTAGATTCTCGTGTTTGCTCATGTTTTTGTACCTTTCTCTATATTTTTATTAAAATGCTGTTATTCTTTCATTCTGCCTCCAATGTCCTGCATTTTGGTTCCAGCTGCAGACACTGTAATAATAAAATGATCAATATTGAAATGGTAATTTTTTTCCCCCAAATTGTTAATGTTTCAATGGCAATCTCTAATCACATCATTTCGGAATGTGGCAAAAAGCATAAATTTATTTATTTATTTTATTTTATTTTTTTCATGAATCTAAACCTGTATAAGAAAAGCATAAGAAAAGTAGCATAAGGTAAGTAGCTTATTTTCTTTTCTTTCTTTCTTTCTTTTATTATTGCTTGTGTAATTTAGTCCTATCAATACCTCCTAAGTGAGGTTGTAGGGACTTTTTGACTCGAGAAGTTTAGTTTATTCAGTTCTGGAAAATAGTGAAGCCTACCGGTTGTGGACTTACAGAGAACATATTCTAAGCAATTTAGACTTGCTTTGTGGCTCAAATCCTTGAGCAAAGCAAGCCTAACGTTTTGAAAGTCAACCTTCATGATTGGCTGCTCAGATGTGTAAAAGAGGCCAGAAGGCATTTCAGTCCAAGTGTTTATTGATTAGAAAGACACAAATGAAGACAAATGCCTCAAATTTTACACAATGATTCTATCATAGTTGGGTCTTTGTTTCTTTTCTCTTTCTACTCTATTCACTTTTTTCCCCTTATAGCAATAGATAAAGACCTTTTGGGAGGATGAAAAGGAACAAAAGTTTGGACATTGACACGTTAAAAAAGTTTATAGCAAAATCTAAAACGTGTGAAGTGAATTGCAAATGATTAATTCCTGGAAGATGGACCTAGTTGTGTCCAATGTTCTGCCAGTTAAATGTCACACTGCAGCCTGCTGTGAGTTTCTTCTCTTTCATTAAACCTAATGAGATCCTGGTGAGACAAGTTGTGCTTTGCACATTAACCCTGGAACAGTGTGAGGATGTTATGTAGAATGAAATGTAAAGAAATTACCCTTAAGAGATTTTTCAGCTAATTATTTATCTGGACGTTTAGCTGTCATTTCTGAACCAAGCAACAGAACAAGGCTTTAGCTCCCTCAGATTGTTACTCATGATTTTTAATGTGATTACCTCAGGCTGTTTGTGAATGCAAGTGTCCAAGCCGATCTGACCACCCACTGCTCCTCTTGCTGTGTCAGCTGATAAATGTAAACAGCAGTTCATTTCTTATAGATCTGGCTGCAGGAAACCATTATGATAAATTACACATTTACTTCTTTTTATTGTCTGCTTGTCTCTCATTGATTCTGCAGAGACTCCTAAATCGACTTCTTAACAGAAGAGAAATCCTGCAACACATTCAACACTATGAAAAATGTAAAGAAACGGGCACAGAACTGTTCAAGTTCAGTATGTTAAACTAAATTCTTTGTTTGGAGGAAACCTAGTACTTTGGAGAGATAATAGAGATTATGCCAAGAAAAAATGTGCAAAGATTCATCTTTCTGTATGCACCAATGTAGTGAAATGCTCTAAGAGGAGACTTAAGCTCGTGTCATGCTGTTTCATATCTTGTATGTGTGCTATCATTTAGAAAAACATGTCGTGGATCTAATCGTGAGCAAAAAACCCCCCAAAAAACGAGATTATGGAACATCAAGTCCTGCTGTGTCTTTAAGCTGTGTGTTGCTTTTGATGTGCTACAATTTTGAAAAAACTTGTAAATACTGAAAAATCTGGTGAAATTCAATGTATTTCAATGTTTCCAACACATCCATGGCAGCTTTGATTATGTGATGACCAAGCTGTGTTTGCTGCAGTTAGGATGTCTGCATAGGTTTTGCAGGAATCTCATTTACCTTTTGCATCATGTCTTCCAGTGGTGTAGAAACAAAATGCTAATGGTGTGAGGCGGGTAAAAGTGTGATCCTGTCGGCAAAACTGAGTGGGAAAAGAACTTTTAAAGCCAATAATCTGAGGGATTCATCATTAAGTAAAAAACTTTATTCTACTATAAAAAAACGTACTTGAATACAATTTATAAAAAAAATGTGGCTTGAGGCAGATTATATTAGTAAATTGAAGGATGAATTAATTTTAAACTATTCACAGTAGCAGTGCTGCGATCTTACACTTGTTTAACAATAACTTGCAAACTATTTTGTAATTTTTCCTAAAGCTTACATATTTAATCGTACAAAATTATTAAATCTGAAAATAAAAATAAAACACTTGTTCTTTTACTTAAAAAAATGTAGGCATCATAAAGACAAGCTATTTTGTTTCAAAGTGTTGTGTTGCTTTAGTGGCTCTAAAAGATTTTTGTTTAGCTGGACCGAATGCAAAGATGGCGCTTAGGTTTTATAAAAGTTACTGAGCCCTGGTCTAAGAGGAGTACTTTTTAAAAACGGGGTAAAGGAATAATTGCTTCCAATATGCTGGAACAAACAGTCGCTCATTTAATGAAAAACACAGAAAACGCACAGAAACGTTGCCACTCATTTTTAATTAGTTCTGTGTTTGCACGGAGGGCTCTGATGTTGTTTTTGTCTTTTTAAGTTGAACTCTTTTCTTAATCTTTTCCTTGGGAGAAACGTTTCTCTGCGCAAAGCTGAAGAGTGATCGTCAAGCAGGAGCTTTGTCCCTTGCTTGTGGCAAGTAACAATTTTCTCACCCACACCATAGAAATGATTTCCATGCTTTGCTAAGAACTGGTGAACATGCATTTAGCACTTATTGTATTCCTGTAGGGACAAGGAAATAATGATGGCTGTTCCAGCACTGAGTGGCACTTCTTAGTTCTCTTGTAATGCTCTGTTAAGTATGAAAATCAACCATTGGCTAGAATAAAGCATTTGTGTTCACATCTTCATGATTTTATGTATATATTCAACTTTGGCATGAGATTAGGTTGTTATTCACTGTTTAAACCATTTGCTATTCTCATTGGGGCTGTTTGTGTAAAAAGAAGACAAAATGATGTATTAAACTTTTGTTAAATGTTATCAGTCTGCTGACCTTTTCCTTCCCGTCTCCCGGAGTCCATGCTTCACTGGATTCAATAATTATTTTTTTAAAGCAAACCTCAGTTTTAGAGATTTATTTCTTGTCGATACTGGAGGAGTAACCGAGGATCAACTGGGAAGCGATGGATGATGCTGACATCAAAAAGCAGGTTTCTAAATAACATGTTCCCTTTGATGGCTCATTTTCTAGATAGGAAATAATGATAATTTGTTGACTCTTGTAGTCAGTAGGAACAGAAGGCATGGCGCTTTGTGTAATTTTGTAGCTTAGGCCACAATCATGTAGCCAAATGTCTTTACTGCTGTGGGTAGAATAGAATATAATCACTTTTTAAATCCCCTATAGGGGCAAGTGAGTGGGTAAAAAGCAGACACAATAAGAAAGAAAAAACAGGGATGTAAAAGCAAGCAGTTAAAAAAAACAGCAGCCAACCACAGATCTGAAGACAGCATCGTGATAACACACATGGGAAAACACAGCAAAGACACAAGTTAAAAAAATGTTAAAAGGTTAGACTCAGAGTTAGAGCAAACAGGAACCGACAAATGTAGCATCCCTCTGGCCTCTAAAGAGCATCTTTGTCCAGAAATGTTTATTTTCGGAATCTTGTGGAGGTTTCTCTTGCTACTTCGTGGATCCTGCTGCTCGTGTTGGACTGAAAGCTAAACAGACTTACCCAGAAATTTTGGATTCATACGAAGAAAGCTCTTTGTCAGGAAGAAAGCACCCCACGGTAACAATCAACATAATAAAAACCTGTCATATCACAAACAAAAACAAGCGGAACAAATCAATCTGTGGCAGAGAGGTGGTGAAAAAGGAGGGACGTTTGTGAGTTTGATCCACAAATTTCTACATTGAAAACAAATGTGCTGTCCAATCTGTTTCATATGATCTTTTTCACAACTTCTCAAGTTCTAAAGAACATACTTACATCACTTGGACTTTAATTATAAAAACAAAATTGAGAAAAAACAACAACAAAAAAAAGAAAAACTGTGAGTCCTCTGGTCCAAAACCTCTTCTTTACCTGTTCCATTTGTGTGGTCAAAAATATTGTCACAAAGCAAAGGTTTCAGCATTAATTGTTTTTTACAACAACAAATCACATTTTGTTTAGTACTATTCCCTTCTACTAAGCAGGCTCTGAGTGTGAATCCCAGCCATGATCTTTCTGTATGTATTTTGAATATTGTCCCTGTGCGTGCGTTCGGTCTGTCCATGTATTCCAGCTTCCTAACACAATCTAAGAACATGCATGTTTCGTTAATTCATCCCTCCAAAATTCTCTCTGCATGGGAGGTTTTACATTCTGTAAAAACATCAGGCTTTTTCTGCACAGAAAGGAATCTATGAATAAAGTTTGACTGACTTGAGTGTTCATTGAATTGCTGTGAGTCTGTGTTTCCCTTTGACTGAATGGTAAAGGAGGTACCTTATTTCTCGCCCAATAAGTGTTGGAGACAAGACACCAGATAAAAAAAAAAGAATAAATAAGAATAAAAGTACTCTTAAAAATAGTGGAAAAAAGGTAAACTAGTTAAGTAAGACTAAGGACTTAATGGAAACTTTAATACCACTTTTAAAAAAAAATCCATTCCATGACTGCGTCTGTCTGGATCTTGTGCTACACCTCTTTCCAATCGTACACAAGTACTTTTCTCATTTTCTGCCTTTCATTCAATTTTTCCCTGTCTCACATACATTTACAGTCACCCTGACTCCACTTTCAAGTGTCTGTCAAGAGTAAAACCCAGATGTCCTCTGGCAGACTGCTCTGTCAGGAAGTGAACTCGACTAACTCACAAAGTCCAGAGGGCCACAATTTGCATTCCATATGAATAATGGTAATCATGTATGTGTGTGAGCTTTATGCTAATCAGCTTTATGTTAATACATCTGTGCATGAAAACATAGTGAACCTCACGCACAATCTAAACTAAACATCACAGCACAAAATGAGAGTTACCTTAAGGGTGTCCTGTGGATATTGTTCTTTGATGGCATTTAAACATAATTAAGCATGAAAGTTAATTTATGAAAAGTCAAAGGGTCACCATATAAAATTCTCAGAAATGGATTAATATAAAATGTCAACAAATTTTCACATGAATTTTAATTGACTGATTTCCTTATATTAGTCTAGACTGCTTTCCACACTTTAATATGATGTCAAGCAATTACGATATTTGTTTAGTAATAGTTTTTTTAAAATTACCCTGTTAACCATGTAATTTTTTGTGTTTTATATTAACAGATAAGAAAACATACTATCAATTAAGATAAAATCAAGTATAGATAATCATAGCAATAAATAAATCACGTAAAGAAGCGTTTTGATCTTTGACTGCTTGAAGCACATGTGAAATGTTTCTCTATTAAACTATTATTGATTCAGTGAATAGAGCTGCACAAAAGAGATAAATAAAAAAAATTAATGAACCCTTCGCTTTGTTTTTGAATTTGTGGCTGATTTCCCAAATAAAAGACCGGCCATCCGGGGAGAAATGAAATGGCGCTACATTTGTTCCACTGCACATGCACGACCTTTTGTGTCTTTGTGAAGGCAAAATCCTCAGGTATTGTGATAAAACCATAAAGTCACGTGGAGCGGCTTGTGAGAGTATTCACCCAAAATAGTGCATGTGAATGAATGCAGACTGTGCCCTTGGACTCTGAAAGGAGGAGAATACAAAATGAAAGCCCCCGGGGGTCCAGACAGACCGCCTGGTTCACCATAAACAAAAGACGCGAGCTGTGAAGAGTTTCTCAGGAGGATCTGTCACTGAGAGGCGAAGACAGTGACCCCCAGGCATGGAAACAAATTTTACACTTCCGTACAAAGTACAAGTGAAACTAGATGTTGACATTCGATTTTAAATAAACATTTAATCTAATTTCTTTACTGTCAGACATTAAGTCACACTGAACTGCTTACGATCAGATAGCATTACAAACATTATGTACAAATGCCAAAATGAACACAATAGATTGATTATGTTTCCATAGTTTTTGGAAAAAGTGTTCTTTGAACGGTGTGACATTTTGTGTTTCTTCCAGAAGCTTTTCTCTACAGTTTGATAGATTTCCGTCCCATTTCTCCTGACAGGTGTAAGCAATTCAAGTTTATCAGTCAGCTTGCTTCCACTCAGCTTTTCACCTCTGCCCTCAAAGTTTGTGATACAGCATCTTAAAACATTGGCATTAAGCCACTTTATAACTAATTTGGCTATTGAGACTAACAAGTTCCCCATCAATTCCTCTCTATGTGTCAACTTAAAAGTGTAAAATCTAAATTTCCATGGAAATTCAAAATGTTCTTGCATTTATCAAGCAGGAATACATTCAGCATTTTTAAATGGCCTTAGAAATCTCCGGAAAAAAAATAGTTTGATTTGAATTCAGCCTGTATGAAAAGAGTGAGTCTTTTTATGAAAGTAAAAAATATGCAAATATCTGCCAGATGGTGCCTTGTTAATTCTGGATGCTCCCTGCACAGGTTGAGCTTCCCAGTCCATCACAAACATGACCTAAAGCATCATGCATGCTTAAACTCACAGAGCAAAATGTTGCTTGTAAGACAAAGCTTGGAAAAAGCCAGATGTTAGGAGAGAAATGCAACGTAGTAACTTTAGAATGAATCTATATTCAGGCTTCGATCTCACTTCTATTGATTTGTTGGCTTCACTGTATTCAAATTGTACCAGGAATAAAATATCCAAAAAATGTATCTTTTTTTCAAAAGTTTATCTCATAGATATCATGTTGAAGAAAATTAGATGGAATTTCATTACAACTACAGGCTGCGGCTGATGAAATTCTCCTTTGGATGCACACATATAGAGAAAATTACATTTTTATTAGATGGATATGTATTTTTGAGAGTCAAAGACACATTGAAAAACCTCATTTTTAATTCATAAGCTGGAATGGGGTTGGGAGGGAATCTCTGAACATAACAATGTTGAAAAGATAAAGAGCTCCAGAGGGAAAAATAACTGGAGAAAAGGGAAACAAGGACAATCTCAGCGCTGGGTGACCTTGCAGGCTTCCTACCGGCAGCATTTGTGCCTGTAGAGTCAATTTTCTTTGTAAACCACAGAGTGAGATTTAATAATTTTAAGTGGCAATTGGATCTTTTTCAAAGTTCCCACAATAAAAAAAAAGTACATTTACTCAGAACTTCAGCTCCAAGGATTAGAGCAACGAGGTCTTTGAGAATGTTAAAGAAAAGTTAGCAACGAACATTAATGCAATGAAATGTGTGGATGACACTAGACAAGCTGAAAAAAGCAAAAAGAAATGGGGATTGTACTGTTTGATGTATGGATTTCTTTTAATTTTTAAGCAGATTTTTTATGCATTGTATTTCTTGTGTCTTTTCTGTATTTACTCATTAATTTTGAATCATTAACCAACCATTTTGGCATCCAGAAAATGGAAACAAGCCAAAAGATTTTACTTAGGTGATGTCCAACTGAAGAACTCCCTCTCAATGACATTTACATTTTTATGGTGGCATGTAGGTCACGATGAAGGAAAAAAGAATACCAACGAGATAAAAAGCAGATTTCTGTTATCAGAAGTTGATCCCCTCACACCGGGGGCCGACATCTCATGCCTGTTTAAAAATGCAGCAGACATTGTCATAGCATGCTGCCAGAGAGATGAAACTCTGGGCCTAAAGTGCTCATGTTTCCTTGGATTAATATAATCACTTCTCAAACAGCTACCTACTCCAAAGCAACACAAAAATCAATCTATGTTCACCGCACCTTGCAACACCTCTGCTGTTAATTTATGAGTATGGCGAGATCCTGAAATCGACATAAATTTGATTTAAATTATGTAATACCGCATGCAACATTAAGTTTAAAATGACAAAATGACAAAACAAACCATTGACTAAATAAATGTTCAACTATGTGAAACAATTCATGAAAAACCTGTAATCAGTAGCATGCTAGTTTATATCTTAGGTTCAATACCAGTTAACTGATTTGTGCCACAATAAGTGCAGTAGCTATTCTAACACTGGCTCTACCAAAAATGTCAAACTAGAAACAAGGAGCTCTGAAAAAATTGCCAAAGAATTATCAAATTAATTAAAACTAGCATTTAATTACCAAAAATTGATCTAGCTATAAAATTGGTCTTTTCATTAGTTGTTTGTTTTTTGTAAATTGAACAGAAATGGTGAAATTTATTTGCTTTCTGCACCCAGTGCGTACAAGAAAGTCTCTAATCTTTCAGTCACTGCGGTGAGCAGAGCATTTTTTTGTTCTGTGTCCTTGAGAAAAAAATTGACATCATAGAAATCTTGTGATTGCTGAATGCTTGATTTATAAACTGCAGGGTCAAGTTGTTTTTTTTTTCCCCAAAATGAAACATTTTTATTTCTTTAAAAATGTATTAGAAAAGGTCACTCCCCCCGTCTTGTTAAAGTTTAGCAATGTTCTCATAAGAAAACGTTCATTTAAAAGAAGAAACTAAGTGAATATTTCTATTCACCAATCCCTCACAACGGGCTAAATGATTGGAATCTGTTCCTCCAAAATTGGGTTAAACAAATAAGTAGCCATAACAGCCACACAATAAAATTAGTTAAATGTCACCTATTGATTGCTAGGTGGTCAGAAATCTAAATACATTCATCTATTTGGGTTTCTAATGTTTTTTTGAACATTATGGTTGCTTAATCAAATTAAGCAACTAATTTCACAATTCCTTTATACAGATTTACTTCAGAGGAAACAAAAAACAAAAAGTCTAAAATCTCTTCATTGAAGGATTTTTTTTTAGCTCATTTAACTTTGCAGCTTTTTTATCATTCATGTACAAATTAAGAATTTAACAGAAAAACAAACTGCAAAGGGGAAAAGAAAGTGAAGGTCACAAAACAAGGTACATTTCTACTTGTCAACATTTATGAAACAGTGTGAGCTGCACATTTATTTTCCTGTGTCAATTAAAACACTTTTTTACAAACTGTTGAATAACTTTGAATGTATCTTTTGGTGTCATATGTTATAGATAAAAGTTAACATTGAGTAATACAATACATATAAACTTAGTAAGAGCAGATTGAAGAATCACAACAGAGGAAACATCACTTTGTAAAGCATTGCTGTAGCAAGTGTTTATTTATCCCAGTTTATATAATCATTTTCTTAACTGACTCAGTCATATAAATAATGGGCACAGATGCAAATCTTAACATTTTCCTCTTGCTGATCTGTTTACACATGTCACAAGATACACGTATCTGATTGCAGATATGCTCGGATTCATCATGCTGTCCTTCCCCTCGTTGAATGTTTACAACCTCATGATGACCATATGCTGCCAGGCAGCTTGATGTGATTAATATTCTCAGTAAGCAATGAAACATAAGCCAGGATCCCAACAGCCCAGTTTTAACACTGAACAAAAGGAGACGTTGTTACCATCTCATTAGGCTAAGATTTTTAACTAATTCCCTGAGCCACACATTGATTAAATGGTTTAATGGTCACATTTGTAAGTTAATAATCAGGACAGTTAGGAGATGAGGGCTTTAGAAAAGCTAATATCATCCAGTTAATGCTCTCACATTCGCTGACTGAGACTGCACCAATTACCAATGACTAAGGCAAGTTAGATTAAAGGCATTCAACCCCAGATTAAAAATACATAACCGATGTCATGTATTTATCCGTCATGATCACAAGCAGCTTAATTGCAGAAGTTGCTTTCAGGCTGGAAAAAACTCAACAACAGTTCATGTAGTTATTTTTTTTCATCCTTACAGGTAAAACCACAATACATCAGAATAAATAATCAAATATTCTCCAGTTCTTGTATTCAGAGCGACAGCAGGCTGGTATCCCCACTCTATGCTTCACTATTATATAAATGTATTGTACAACTAGCAGCAGCAGTTAGGCAAACTAAAACTAAGGATATCAAATACATAAAATGTAAGAACAAATTAGTAATTAGTCTTTATGCAGATGATATACTACTTTCTCTACCATTCACAGACTATTCTCTCTCTCTCTCTCTCTCTCTCTCTCTCTCTTTCATGGGTAATTTGATTAACATGCTGTTTGTAAGAGTTCTAGATTATTCTATAAACCGGTTAAAACCTACTACAGCTCTTCCAATTAATTGTTCTTTCCACAATTCCCTTACTGCAGGCAAAGAATTTGCATATTTGGATTTCAATGTCTCTCCTAGATTTACCAACTCAAATTAAACTGACATATTTAACAAAACTAAACCACAGGCCACTTTTAAAGGATGTGGAAGATGATCTTGCTACCAATGTCACTCATGGGAAGGGCTGCTTCAGAAATAATGAAGGTCTTGCCAAAAACCAATTACTCATTCTCAATTATCCCAAGCAAACTGTCACCTGAGTGGTTCAGAGCCCTGGACACCTCAGATATGCTTAAGCATTTTTAAAATAATAATAACACCTCTGTGAAGTGGGATATTGTAGTAAAAAGCTGTAATGCCCCACTTGTGAGAATAAAGCTGTTGGGTTCTTCTTGGTGCTCAGACATCAATTACAATTGCTTGGACATGTAAAAAAAACATAAACTAAATAAATTAAAAAAGAGACATAAATCCAAATGTTTGCTGCTACTGTTAATTATGCAGCTAAAAGAGTTAAAAACACAAAGTTTCCCCTATCTGGACTGACATGTCAGAGCCGCGATGAACCAGTAAAAAAAGATGCAAACTGATTAAAGTTAAAGCAGGAGAACATATGATATTTTCAACACATGCAATTTCAACCCTGCCAAAGCAGGACACATTACTCACAAGGTTTATCTGTCAGCTGCTTTGTCAGGGCAATATGCTGGCAGTGGCTGGTTGCCACTTCAAATACAGATAAAAATCCAGCTTCAACGATCTGGTAATCTCACTTATCTCCAGCTCCACACCTCAATTTCTTTCTTCATTAGTAGCTTCAGACCAGGCTGCAGCTGGAAGAAGTGATCTTACTCCAGGCACTTTAATACGTGTTCAGCTCCACTTGGGCATAAAAAGAAGGGTTTTGAAATTCTTTACTCCAGATGCTTTACAACATTTGTAGAATGAGATGCAGCATTGAATGATGGCCTTTGGTGGAAATGCATTGTAATCTCTTAATGTGCAAAACTAACAAAGGCTTTTATGTTTTCATATTTCTTATAAAGAAGGTAACTGTACAAAGAAATTATAAATAGGGAAGGTTGCATGATGTGTTTTATTTTTTCAGTCATATTACTTGCTTTGAAACTGGCATCGACGCAGACAAATCCTTGAAAAAACTGACTTGACTTATGTAACTTACAAGTATTTGCTGTTCAGGATGTTGAATCATTCTGGCCACTATTTAAAGTCAGCCTGTAGTGGTACACAGAAAAACATTTTCATTCTTATTTGCAACATAAGTACTTCCAAATTAATTGTGATGGAGGAATCTTGTCTCTGCTGATATTTAGAAAGTGTTTTTTTTGTCAGTGCACAGTCTGCCTTGCAGCCTAAAAGTTTAATGACTTTTGGATTGGTTGCATTTTGGTTCTCAAAATTATTGTCCCGGACTACCGTAAACAAAATGAATCTCTTTTTATACTCCTGATTCAAAGTAATGTTCCATCAGCAGGTTGTGAGTATTAAGTATTGTGTATTATTAAAGTATTTGGATTTGTTTTGGGGCAGGAAAACAACCCAAACATCCAGCACACTGACCCCAAATGAGCAGAACTGCCCTCCTCTACACCACACACTCAATGAATGGACATTTAAGCCCTTAAGGGATACGCTGCTTTGTAACGCTAAAGGTCTTCTGAGATCTTAATAATCGTCTTCTGTTATCTACGTAGTCATAGTGCCATATTAGTTACATGACTCAGCATTTTTTTATTTAATGACTGTCTTTCCCTTTTATTATAATGAACATTTTATGTATTATCCCAGAAAGCTGTTGCTGCTCTGCACACTGTAGAATTAATAGGGTGTAAGAAACCAAGTACAGTCAAGCTTCTGTTGAAGTCTGTGCTTCATAATTAAATAATTTGCATAATTATTACCTCTAGTTCTGTTTCCCCGTGATTAATCTAATAATGAAGCAGGAATTTGAAGATTAATTGGGGAAAAAAGATTGCAGAGTGGAGCTTAAAGCTCTCAGTTTGGCTGAGAGCTTTAAGTGCTAGCAGCATGGTGCCGTGCACTCCTACTGGCCATCTGCACCTGCTGTTTGGTTGCTCTAGTTTCTACAGGTAGAACATGGCGATCTGTTTTGTTTTTGCCAAGAGACTGTGGATACCTGGCCGAGCCCTCGTGCAAAAACCTTCACGATCAAAAACTGTTTCATGAGCGCTTCAGAGCATCCTGCTTTATGAAAACGACGGGAACGATTCTTTACACATTACACCAGAAGTATTTGGCAGTCTCATATGCATAGCCAACAGCACCTCATTTGTAGTTGCACTACTTGTGGCCTGCAACATCTGATTGCAGTTAGTTGTTTTTTGTATGACTGGTAATGCTGAACAGCTAATAATAACCTTAAAAACTTTATTTACCACAATGCCTTAAAATAAAAATATCCCTCCCCTTATGCTGTTTCATATGAGGAGTAAAATTGTCGACTTTTATTATTTTTGCCAGTATTTTGGGGGAAATGGATATATTAGGCACAACGTGAACATTTATTTTAGAAAAAATAAAAATGAGCCAGTGAAACAATAAGCATATTGAAAGCTGTTGATCTTGTGGGGTATTCCTCATCTGCAGGTGTCAATATCTGAAACTGTAATGTGCTCAAATGTGGACAATGTAATGGATGTAAATACCTCTGCAAAGCACTCTTTCTCAAAGGTTGAGAGAGCAACTCTCAATCAATGAGCTCTGCATGACATGTAGTTCAGTTAAAATCAACTATATGCCACTATTGTTCAATACATTTTCTGAAGCTTTCTCTTTACAGGCAACCGTTGTCATACACAAGAAGTCATGTGACCACCAAAAACAATAATGACCATGTAGTTCTCAGTGAAATGAGTGAGTGAATTTGATTATCATGAAGTCATGTCGTTCTTCTAGACGAAGACCTTTGGAAAAATTACTCAGTGCAAGCGTCACTACTAATCTTATGCTGACGACACTGAACTCTGTTTTTTAGAAACCTAAACTCTTGGCCTCTCAACGCTGAACAAGTCATTTTAGTTTGTCAGGGTGAAAATAGAACAACCTATTCGCTTGTTATGAACTTAACAGTGAGGGGGGTTCAGTCGGAGCTAAAGTTTCAAACGTACAGTGATTTTTATTTTTTTTAAATATACCCAAGGTCAATGCATAGCCAAGATGTCATAAAATATAAAAAACAAAGAGGCAGGCTGAATGTGACAAAAAGAAGACAACAGCTTACATAACGGATTATGCAACACTAGTAAGGATGAAGAAAACATGACTGGTCCATTTCCCTGTGTGTCCATTTTCTTTCTCTGATTAATTCTGTTCAGGGTCTCAGCAGTCAGTGGGCTGCAGGGCCCGGGGCTGGCCGTCTTTCCAGTTCTAGTTCGCAGAGTAGACTAGAACCAGAAGACCTGAGAGGTCTGGAGGATTGAGACAACAACAACAGATGTCTAATGTAGTTTGATGCTAAGCTATTCAGCGATTTATAATCTAACGACAGTATTTTAAGGCCTGTATATGAGCCACGGGGAGCATGTGTGAGGATTTTAGAACTGGGGTGATGTGATGTGCTCTATCCTCCTGGTTTTAGTGAGAATGTGAGCAGCAGGATCAGCTACAAATGTCTGATTGACTTTTTAGGCAAACCTGTGAAGACACTGTTGAGATTAAAGATGAACACATGGATGAAATCTTCCTGGGATATTAGTCACTTAATCCTGGAAATGACCTTCAGGTGATAAAAGGCTGACTTTGTAACTGTATTTATGTGTCTTTGAGGATTCAGGTTTGAGTCCATCACCCAAGTCTGAGCACTAATTTGTAGTTGTAATAACTGAAGCGATATACTGATTCTAAATCAGTCCTCAAAATAAAAAATCTAATTAAAACCTGCCATAGAAGCCAGGTCTTTTGGCTTCTTGACAATGTCCTCCATTTACAATGTCCTCCGTAAAAGTTTGATGCCAAGCTACAAAGGAAAAACCTGCATTTACATTACTGTTGAAATACAGGACTGTGTACAGAATCAGCAGAACAGAAATCCTTTTAGACATTAACATTCTTTACAAAATAGCCAATAACCTCTGTGACAATCAGGTGTCGAGTCTTGCCACAGAATCTCCTTTTGGTTTACATCTGGACTTTGAACTATTATAACTCATGAACATATTTCAACAGGATTTGAGGGTAGATCTAGAAAGGTGTGTCTAAGCGAAGCAGCCTGCAAGCCTGACTCAGTTTCACCAGCTCCATAGGGAGGAATGGGCCAGAACTCCAGCAAACTTTTCACTGCCTGTATGTAAGCTTTTGGTTTCAACTATGTGCTAGTGTTAATGGTCACAATAACTTATGATATAAATTATTTACACTGAACTTAAATTTAGCCGTAGCAAAATATATACAAACA
Organism: Poecilia reticulata; assembly: GCF_904066995.2. Classification (NCBI taxonomy): domain Eukaryota; kingdom Metazoa; phylum Chordata; class Actinopteri; order Cyprinodontiformes; family Poeciliidae; genus Poecilia; species Poecilia reticulata. The sequence continues at coordinate 14,464,395 of NC_088830.1, forward strand.
CAAGCCACACCTTTCTTAAAAAATATAAATGAAAATTTTATTTGAAAGGGAAATGAAAGGAAGGTAAATAAAAATGTTTCCTTTACCTTCCGCTTAAACAATAGAAGATGAAGGACACAAGCAGCTTGTCCCATAAAAATGCTGGATACGCAGAAAGAATACCAATTTCCACACAGAAGAACACGTAGAGGACACAGCTTGGCAGGATGTCACAGAGACAGACGACGAACTGAGATGAATTTGAATTTTAAAAAATAATAATGCAACCATTGACAAAGACAAAGCTGGCCAGTGCACATTTAAGAAGTCCTGCACTCATGCATTATATATGGATAGTTAGCCCTTATGTCAGGTGTTAGAAAAGCACAGGATCGGTTATGATGATTTCAAGACTGGAGGCTATTGCACGCTCATTTTTGAACCATTTGACCTCAGCAAAAACAAGTCTACATCTAGATAATCTAAAAGCAGTTATACTTCCTAAAAGAAATGTAACTTTTAATATGAATACTTATCAAATTTAGCCAATATTCCAGAAATCTTGTAGACATTTCTGTGATTTTAACAAATAAAATGCTCACCAGAAGTTGAGAAAGAACAAGATGTGATGAAAACAAAGAACAAAGTGTGCAAACAGAAGGCAGCTAATTCCTGGGCTGGTCCTGGTCTAACTAAATTTTCCTGCCGTTACCTCATTTCTGCTCAACAACCTTGGAGTTGTTGGAAGACGACACAAATTTAATTTGGCACCTTTCGAGCTCATCTCATTTACAGCAATCACCTCTGCCTACCTTTGTCAACTCTCTGCTGAATTGAACAGCAATTTATTATGTATGCACATTGCTACATCTGACACTAGTCAATTATGATGCACATAACATCTTCTGCTGGCACCTCTTAAATCTACAAGCACAACATAACAACCAGTTTTCATGAATTACTTAGTATGAAATTCAAAATTACTTTATTGATCTCAAATAATCAAATGAGAGAGAGAATAAAGTTCAGATTGCTACACTTCAAATAGAAAAATGATCTAAAAGTACAATGAAAAAGAAAAGAAAGGAGTAAAATTGTAGAAGGTTTTTATAACCTTCACAGAGTTGATATTGGCATTACAGTACATGCTTATTGTGCTTCTTTGTGAGTGGTGACTGCAGCAGTGGCAGCAAAAGGAAGATGAGCAGGAAGCTGAGAGGGGGAAGGAGGAGCAAAGGAGCTAATTGAGTGAAAAGGTCAATGTGTGTGACTGTGCTTAGAAATAAAGGGTCGCTGACAGGTTAATGAGAGTCTGCCATTCACTTAAGATTCAGTGTCAAAGTCAGAGGGGGCGAAGCAGCAAGGATCTGTATCTAATGAGCACACGATGCGGTGAGCTTCAGTATTTGTGCTGCTTTTATTTTGCTTTGTTTAACTAATCTGGATACTTTGAAGACTTTTCATGTCGTGAGTTTTGGTCGGACATGATTTTTGTAGGAATGCACCTGACGTGGGTAGTAACTACTACACAAGATTTTTTTATGAAAAAAAAAACAAAAAAAAAACGCACATAATTTCTGGAGTTGTTTCACTACGTTGCATATTTTACTTTTACTTGAGCATATGATAAAGTATTGCTACTCCACATGGAATAACTTCACAAAATGAAAAATAAGCATATTTTAGCTAAAGATGCACCAGAAACCTACAGTTTACGGTAAAGCAAGACATCTGATTTATACACCAGTTGTTGTATCATTAGGAGATGAAGAACTACATTAGTTTTACAAGCTTAAATTAAATTAGATTTGGAAAAGTGTGCCTTTGACTAAATTTGCGTTTTAATATAAATGTTATTTATATTATTTGTTTAATTTCTTTATTTAATATAACCACATTTGGACGAAACTTAATATTTTGCTTTGTCTGATTTATTTTTTTAATCAGATGTTCTGATCACTCAGTAACAGAATTTTTTTTTCTGCTGCTACTTGAATAAATCATACGTTGAAGTCGTGCTCACTTAAATAATATCTTTGGGTACTTAATCCACCTCTAAGGCTCCCAGTAGCCACCGACTGCACAGTTTGAATCTGCAGCGATTGTCACTTTCAAGGACACTCTGCACCACTTGCCGCTTCTCCAGGCATTATTCTAAAGTGACAAGTAAATGTTATGCAAAGGTAATTTTACATGTTTGGAAAGAAGACCTGTTATCTAGATAAACATAGACCATCCATGTCTACTAATCCAGGCAGCATTTCTTTATTGCTTTGTCCGCTCCCTAGATGCTTTGAATGTCGAACAAGAGAATATCCATTCTAGAGAGATTATTACCATCTTGTGAATGTTATCTAATCACCTTTTGTAAAGGATGGTTTAATTAACCAGTTGCCTTTTATAGGTTTGAAATAATAGTTACACGAAAAGTCACGTCATTAATATGTCTGCACATTAATTATTGGGTTAAACCCCGAGGGCTGATTTGACTCCGAAGAACCCAGGAAATTAAAACATTAATTACGCGTATTATTATTTTAATAATGTCACATTTTTAGAGGTTAATTATTTCATGAACTTTGTCCACTTAGCTACTTTTCCTGTTTTATTTTGAAATGTTGTTCTTGCTCTGCTTCCTGCTGTTTCTCGGTCGTTTGTAATTGTCAACGCGTGTTAAACTGGGTAATTAATCGTGTCATTCCCGCTGTAAGGTTCTCCTATCTGCCTCATTACTGTTCCTTCCTCAGGTCCTTCTGTGTCAATTACAAGCTTTGTTAACTTTCATTATGTTTGTTTCAGGTTACATTTCAATTGATTTTTTTTTTTACCCTGATCCAAGATCTTCGACACTGCCTTTCAAGCATGCAAATAAATGCTTTGTATTAAGAAATGCCACATTATATACAACTTCTGTTTTTTTTTGTGGAAAAATCTTGTAGGGAAAGGAAATGTCCAACAGATTTCTTTTTCTTTTCTCCTCTGGTTCCTCCTGAAAGCTTCAATTCTGGAAAAAAAAAAAAAACCTCATTCAGGTCACGCCTGCCTTCCTCAGACATTCACAAGTCGGGCCTGTAAAACCCAGGAGATCAAAGTCCCACTGAGCCTCTGGAAAAGCACACCTATCTCAAACCTGCCTGCTTTCAGATAAATCCCTTAAAACTATCCACCAGTGTCCTAGACTGGCTTTCTAGTTTCAAACCTAAATCACAAAAAGGAGTGAAAATTTAGATTGGCGATCAAGTGGAAAGTTTCTTAACCTATGTGAGAAAAAGACAGGGAAAACATTTATGAAGTTTAGTGACTGGAGATACTAATTTCATCACCTGGCAAAAACATTGTTTCCCTGGTGAACTGTACAAGATTAACCCTAACCCTAACTTAGATCCTTGAGTATTATCATTTTAAAGAAAAGCAGCCAGGTCACCGTCAAATGACTTATGCAATAAGTGTTCCATATTCACGCTCCAACTCAATTTCCTGATACATCTTTAACGTGTTTGCTTTTTCTTTTTTTCTTTCTTTTCCTGCTGCCACTGTGACATATAACTTTCTGTCCTCTTATCTTCTGAATCGTACATTAGTGAATGGATTTCAAAGAGGCAAACTTCTTATAAAAGTGCTGCTATCAACAGTTTTGAAGTAATTCTCTGAATTACTTCACGCTTTTCAAATCCTCCCTGTAGGATTAGGAGGCTCATAAGAAAAACCGAAAATCAGAGATTTCACACACAAACTGCAAGTAAATAGTAATAAAAAAGATAATTACTTCCTTCATTAGTTATTTGCATTTAGTGAAAAGACTGCTGGTTGCTCGGGATGTTTAGCATTTAAATGCATGGCTTGTTTAAGGAATATTAAACATGATCTTAATGGAGATTAGTTTGAAAGCAATTAAAATGCATGAGGAGAGATTTGAATGACTTTATTGCTCATTTAACTGCAGATACATTTTTATATACTTTCTGATTACCACACACAGTTAGCTAAATTTCAAGTGATGCCTCTCCCCCGTCTCCACTGCTGCATAATTTGAGAAATTATCTAAACATTAGAGATAAAAAAAACCCCAACAATATTTAGCATCTCTTTCCTCATGTTTCCTGTTGGAAAAAGAGTTTTTGGGCAATCATGGAGTTCTAACTTTCAGGAATATCTTGGACAAAGTGGTCAAAAGTTTTCAAATAATTTGATATGAAGTTATTCACAGAGAAACAGGATCATAACTTTTCTGCACTTTTGAAAGCAGAAGAAACATCAATTTACTGCTGTTAAACTGATTAAATTCAAGATAAATAAAATAAACAATGTAAAATATTTATTATAATAACAATATAAATTTTATATTTGGCAGAATATATATCTTCTTTTTCCTACGTTTGAACACATTAGAGTTGCTTTTCTCAGATTCATTTCATTACTTCCTGTAAACTCGCTGCCACTTCGGATTGTAAAAGTTACAGACTGTGGCTATTTGTTTCCAGTTGTTTCTCTGTTCATTTTCCAATATAAAAAATTAAATGGTAATAAAAAACATGATTCCCAAAAGTAAACTAGAGTTAATTTAAATGTAGAAATGACCTTCAAAGGCAACATGGGTCTGCAGGGACACTCTTAACCTTTTAACGGTCTCCCAAAGCCTCTGACTCTTTAATATCCAAGTCGTTCTTTTTAGAGCGTCTTGACTCCAAGTGAGCCGAATACCAGTGAGAATATATTAACAAACCCACAAAGATCCCAAAGTCTTTACTCTGCCTCCAAACTTACTGTAGCAGTCAGTGGGAAGTGTGAGAGTAAGCATAACCTGCTGAGACTGCACCTCTTGACCTGCATCCAGCAACCAAAGGATCCTCTGGACAAGTTAATCAATGTCCACTTTCAGGTTTGCTATTAATCTTAATCACAAAGTGTAGTCATGGATAAAGCAAGTTTAAGTTTTTTTTGTATAGTGTTCTGTTCTTTGTGGACCCTGGAGGTAAACTGTAGTGTTTGCCTCAGTGATGCATTGCTCCTGTCTAAACTTTTCACACCCACGCACACACGCACGCACGCACGCACGCACGCACGCACGCACGCACGCACGCACGCACGCACGCACGCACGCACACACTGCAGTGTAGGGTTTTAGTTCTGATTCAAATGACAGTTATTAGTGAGGGAGTTAAGTTCTTGGTTTCTACCAGTTATGTTTGTTATTTTTGTGCTGAACTGGTCAGGTGTGTTTGGGATAGTAGGAAGATGAACTCTGCCAACTAAAAAAGCAGGAGAAGATCTATAGTTTTGTCACGGTATTAAAATTAGTACTGAAGTAAGTGTCAGCAATTGACTGCTTTTTAACTTGGGCAGTCAATCCAGTCATCTAAAAACATGAATAACATGAGGAAATGTCCTTAATTTACTTCAGGGAAGTGTCTTTAGCCAGAATACTGCACTAAACACTCCCCTTTCAATTAGCTGTTTCTATTTCCACTGGTCTAGAGTGACATTTGTTCAAAAGATTGGATACATATTTTGCAAACTCTGCATTTATCTGATTCAAAAGTTTTGGTTCCAAGTATGCCTACTGTCCTTCATTATATCTCTGCCTTTTATGTGTACTTTTATTTTGACCTTTAACAGAAATAAATGCTGTTTGTATAAGGTGACCTCAATGCTTTCCTCAATGAGTTGAACACGAAGAGGACGTTTGGATAAGCAAAAATAAATATGTCAAGACAACAAATGTGAAATGGAGGAAGAGAGTAAAAGAACAGAAGCATAGAAAGAGATGAGCCATGACAGCTTTACAACAAGCAGCAGGGCTGCAAGGTCTTGTCCTTGAAATGCACTTTATCTTATTTCCTAGGAGGTCTGAGTCTGTGCATGACGGGGTTCAGATGTCGGGGCAACAGAGCTGGGACTGAAGAGGTCACAGGTTCATTTCACTCAAGGAATTAAACCTTAATGGTTTAATAAAATATGGAGTAACAATGGTTGCTAAAATTTCCAAATACTCTTTTGCTTCATAGTAGGTATACGAGTTAATGGTTGGAATAAAAAAAAAAAAAATCTGTAATTCAGTTTGCTTCATCACTGAAGTTCCTAATTCCTCATTTCCAGACCTCCTCTATTTATCATGTCTATGTGCCATTTCCAATCAGAACAAACTTCTAGACTGAATAAAATCATCACTTCATTCCTAACTCTGCAAGGAGTATGAATAATTTGGCGCTTAACTATAAATGTGCACAAAAAAAAAAAAAATGGTACCTTAGGCTTTTCTAATCTATCTAAAGAATTCTGCATTCTTTATCTTTGGGCACGCCGAAGTTGTCTTAGTCCAGTCGAAACGTGCACACTCAGTTAGCTAGCAAACAGTGACATCAGTTTGAGGCAGATGAAGCTTGGTCAGCATGCAGCTTCACAACCTACATTATAAACAGATGGTCAGTGATTCATACAACTGTGTGCTTATTCAATCTGTTTGACATCTCATCAATTCTGTGCTGAATGATGATGAAGTATAAAGAACCTGATGCCAGTCTGGGTGTTGCAGGTAATTCTCTGGCTTTATGCTCCAAAAGCGGCAATGGGGTTTTCTTATTTTTTATTTTCTTATTTTGTTGTATAATAGAGATCCTACAATAAAAAGATTCAGGAATAAAGGTGAAATGATGCAAACCAAAAGCTATTTTGAAATTTTTTTTTGGGGGGGGGGAGAAAATGTAACAATATCTTATAGGCACAGACCACTAAAGGGGCAGATGCTCAACAAAAAAAAAAAGGGCACATCTAACCGCATTCTAGGACAGAATATTAACAAAGCCACTCAGCTTTCAGAGTTTAATGAACAATGATAAATTACAAAATTGAGATATACAATCAAAGCTAAGGAAAATCTCTATATAAAGCATACAACTATGCTTATCCACGTTAGCTGTTTTACTGTTAATAATTAATGAAAGAAGCATTCAGTGAAAATGTGGACATACGCCAAATGACAAGCTATTTATAGCTAATGCAGCATCAGAAATTGCTAAGTTTCCAGCAGTTGAGCAAATCCTGCTCAACTCAAGAAAATCAAGTTTGATGATATTGTAACCATGTAAATTGAAACACCAGAGGTTATTTAGGACAGTTAGGGCTTTGTTTAAGTTTCAAAATGCTCAAAATGAGACGTTTTCTTTCACCAAACATGATGATTGTTTTTTTTTCTTGGTGACTTGGTGTCACATGACATGACCTTTGAACCAGATTGTCAACATGTCTATGTAGGGAGACAGGCTCACACAACCTCACATATAAACTTGTCACGAGAAATAAGTGGAATCCTGCATGACTGTTTAAGCCCAGATGAGGCTGTATCAACATTATTTCACATCCGTTTTGAAAAGAAAACAGCAGCTCAGGATTTCTAAAAGCAAAACAATGAAATTAAAATTCATCTTAATTTCAGGTTTGTCACTAAGGAGGTTCAACAATCACAAATTTAACCGACAGTGCTGGGAGGTTGAAGAAACAGCAAGGTGTCTCTGACTGAATGACTCAAGAATGATTGCCTGGATCCTAGTAATAATCTAATCTAATCTAATAATCCAGCCACCCGCTGGTAAATTTGTGCTGTAGTATTTGGCTGAGTTGACATAAATGTAAATATGTGTAATGTGGTGGTTCTGTGTCTCTGACGGCTCCAGATGGCTGTAATGAAACATTCTGACAATAACAATAGCTGAGTCATTCAGCATTTGGTACTAGAAGAGTGTCTGGATTCAGCAGGAACTGCAACATGGCGTGTTTGAAAGAAGAGATGAGCTGATGACTCTGTAGTATCAGGTCTCAGGTCGGTGTTAAACTGTGTGGGTGTTTGCTATAATGCTTCAGATCAATCTGACCATCTTCATCTCTATATAAATCTTACTGTTTTTTTCCCCATCTTCAGATGTTTATAGATGGTCATTGCAACCGCTCCCAAAGCCTGCCTGCGGTTATGCAGCATGAGGCATGAAGTATTATCACTTTTATGCATTTCTGACATTATGTAAGCTTCACAAATGGACAGTTAATGCCCAGTAATACAACAGGCAGGAGGCCTTATTGGCATTTATGGCTGCTTTGTTCACATTTTCCTCCTTAAAGATAATTGTAGTGATACTCCAGCAGCATTACATTGCCCTTTAAAGACTCATTTTGTTTCCTTTGTAACATTTACATGGAAAGCAAACTTCTCTACCATTGCAAACCATCACAATCAAAGTGGATTATTATTGGCCCTGCTTCGAAAGACATTTTCAAATCAAATTATGAGCCATAAAATTGCCTGAAAACACTTTTATGATGATGCGCTCGTTCTCTGTGGTGCTCCCACAAAGCCACTTTCTAGCTGTAGCTGCTGAGGTACGACTCTTTTACCAGTCAGCAGCCTGCAAACACAGGGAAGTACTGCCGAGTGCACTTTCAGCCACAGAAAAACTGTCACTTAGGCTTGCCCCTCTGATCTCGAGTGGCTTCTTGCACAGAGTCAGCAAGGGTTGGTTTTAATACAGGGTAATTACTTGGTCATTTGGAGGAAAGCCAGAAGCTAAAAGCTCAGTCGGAGGGCCTTTGCGACTCTGACAGGTATAGGTGTTACATTTCCTCAACAGAATTAGAAAACCTCTTATTTTAATGTTTCATCTCTGTCTGAAAACAGTGGTAATAAATATCACGACAGGAACATTTAGAGGACATAAACACCCCCTTATTACAAGGAGGTGTGCTATAAAATGACCTGAGAATGAAGAGAGATGATACCAAACACAACACCGTGTGTGTATGTGGCTCATTAATATGACGCCATGTAAAGCTGCACTGCAGGAAGATTTGCTTCACTCGGTTTCAGGGTGTTTAAGTTTAACTGAATGGAGTTCTAGTCTGTCAAAAAAGGAATTTTATGCATGTTATCACCACAAGCCTGCAAGTTATTGTCCATGTCTTGATACTCCTGGATTATTTTCTTTTCTTTACATCTTCCTTATGTTACACTCATTTTGAGATGTTATTGTTCAAGCATCTTTTGCTGCAGTCACCAATAAACTCTTTTGGAGTTTGAGGACAATTCCCCTGATTATCCCTTAAAGGAACAGAATTTGATCTCAACCACCCAAACCACCAGTTTAAAGTTTTAATGAAGCAAGATGTTTGAAGATGATTCAATTAGGATGTGACGGAGTCGTGTGACGAGACTCGTTGATGGAAACTTGGGAGGAGGAGACTCAGCATGGGTCTCAGGGAACCGATTTTTCCTGAGCTCATCTCGCCTCCAGAACGTGGAGAAATGAATACGAGAGAAGAATGAGGCCTAGATGGAGGGAAGATGAATTCATCCCTTTATCAAATAGAGTCGAAGCAGTAAGGACATGCCTATTCAGCCTGTCTATTCTGGTTTACTTTAGTTTATTTGAATAGCTACATTGTCATTTCTGACATTCAACCACCTCTGATATGTTAGAGGTAAGAGGAGACTGGAGGTTATCGATCTAAGGAATGTGTGTAAAGTGTTTCCAGCATTGTCTACTTGATTATTAAGAGGATCTGTGTCGTCTGTTCCAATGACTGATGGCAAGAACAGACAAAAGAAGACCAACCCTCTTTAGTCATCAGGTGAACAAATGATGGAGAACCTTCCACACAAATCTTTTTGCCCTCAAAACACACAGTGGCATCCGCCGTGAGGGTAAATCCTTCCAAAGCTTGGTTGCTTTCTGTCTCAGCTCTTTTGTTTTACCGACGCGTAAGGTCAGGTGGATGTCAGAACAGTTTGTTACCGATTCTGCTGCAGCATGTTGTCCCTGAAACGACTCGCTTCTGACAGATATCAACCTAACTTGTAATACAAGGCGGCGATTATCTCCTCTGTCCGAACAGCTTGTGATTGACTGATGAGTCAGACATTCAGCTGCATGGTGGAGATTTTTTTTAAGCAGATTTAAAAACAGAGTGTAAAAGGGTTGTTCAAATATAAAGTCTGGCTGATTTGATGGACATTTTTCTTCACCTTATTCCAAATCAGACCAACTTTAAAAGGCATTTGTGTTCATGTGGAAATATAAACCTTTTCAGTGACTGTGACTGATTATGCTTCCTGATTTTGTTTTTGTTTTTGTTTTAATATTTTGATTCAAAGTATACTGCACTCTCTTTGGCTGAAAACACTTGTGAAACATTGTTATATCAGATCTGCTTGCACACAATGTTTGAGATTCATATAGGAAATCATTACATGAATCCTCTATACCACATTGACATGTGGTATACAGGAATAAATCAAATGCTGCAGCTGCTGATGTATTTATTCATAGCACACTATGTTCTTAGTATTACTGCCACTGTAATAGAGGTTTGAATAAGGTTTGTGAGACTGACAGTCAGTCTAATAAGGCAAAATCACAACAGACAGTGTTGGCTCCTGAGTGTATTGTAGAGGAAGGTTCCTCTTTTTCCTACATCATGTTGTGCTGCTGATCTAAGGCGACTCTTTAGGGGTTGAACAGAGTTCACCTGGCTTTCATGCCAGTGGCATTTTGTGTTCAGCTGTCATGTTTCATATCCACCATCACTCATTTGGAGCAAAACATGCTGTGCACTGGTTGGATGTTTGCATCTCAACAGGTGCTGCCTCTGGGGCAGCGTTAGGAGTCACGAGTTAGTTTGACAAACTTTCAGAGTTTTTCAGGCATCTGTCAGAACCATCTTTGAACCATTTTACTATATCCCTGGAAGATTGGTTTCGACATTGAGCGATGGAAAACATGTGGGTATTTAGGGTGTCCATGAGGCTCATGTGCCTATTTAGGAGGAATGTAGCATGCAGGGAGGCACTTTGTGTTAGATTACATGAGGCTAGTCCATTTAACGCTCGTCATGGCAATGACAAGCGCTACTACCGCGATTTGGACCAAATTGAGTTTATGACCAACATATGCATTGGTTGTTTATGAAATAACGGGACAAGAAATTAAATTGATCGAGCAGATGTTTAGCACTGAAAATTATTAGATACCTATATATCTCTTTTCTGGAAATGTGTTTAGTTGTTATTAACCCTTTCATGCATAGTGGTCACTGCAGAGGACAGCTGTCTAAAAGCCGTTTTCTTGTGCTTCTTGTGGATTTATATGTTATAAATGCACACAGACCACTGAAGTGGACACTAATGCATCATAAAATACACTATCAACTACTGGCCATCAGCTGCAAATGTAAGAAATTATATTTGTCAAATCCAATATGGCCGACAGACAAAAAAAAAAAAGCATGCCAACCGGCCCGGTCCCTCCTTCTACTGTAGATAGTAAAAAAAAAATATTGTGACCTCAGATAACCCCTAAAGAGCAATACTATTGATGTCTTTTTCAAATAACAACTTTGTATTTGGAGAAAATTACAATTGATCACCTAAAAAAAAAAATAAAAATCCTACCTTTTTTATATGCCTTAACAAAATAAAAATAAAAAAAATGGAAAAAAAATCCTGACAAAGGATCATAATTCATGAATGAAAGGGTTAATAAACATTTTGTGAGCTGTTCCAGTAAACCTCAGCATCTCTCTCATGCGTTCATCTCTCCCATCAGACCAGCAGGAACTCAGTAAAGTCTGCTAACGGCGGCAGAAATCGGCTGCATCAGCAAAGGGCACAACGAAATACCTCTTCTGATCCCCCTCCAAGCTCATTTACACGGAATATGCTGGCAGTGTAAATACAAACTACAAGAGCTCCCAGAGAGAAACCCCCGCAGACAGGTGATTCCTCACGCCGTCGGAGGGGCGTTTGCTGAATGGAAAGATTTATCACCGATTGAAAAGTGAAAGGACTGTCGGTGAGCGCGAGGGCCGAGGATGGATGCATGTTTGTTGGCAGTGGTGGAGGTAATCACTGGAGCTCGGTTAGTGCTGTGAATTCAGAGCCCTGGAACATTAAACAGCGCTCTTTCTGAAGTTTGTGAATTTATGATTTAGTTTGGAACTTAAACTTTCTGCTTTTATTGAGTCAGCACAGTCCGGGCTTGAAGAATCTCAGGATTACTCTTTAGTTCAGTGCTTCGTTTGGGTTCACAAAAAAACAGCTTTAACTTGCTGACAGCAAAGTAAACTAATTAACAGAGGATTTTGTGTGCCTGCGTCTGCTCAGCAAAACATAGCAAATTATGTCCCAGATAATATTTCTAAGTGGTTCCTGCATATTTTCTCTGCAACATTTATTTAATTGGGTTCTGTATTAAAATAAAGAATAACAAACTGGGTCTTTAAAAATATTGATGAAGGTATTTCTGACTGCACCAAAACAAACCTTAAAGATACTCCAATTATGACATTAATTAATGATTCTTATTGTCGAATCATTCCCCTCATAGCGACTCTTTTGCTAGAATCTTCAGCTACAGAAAAGCTGAACCAGCCGGGTCAGAGCCTAAATTGATCACCCTGACAAAATTTAATTGCAAAGAATGTTTTTATTTTTGCTAAATTAATAATTTTTGACTGAGTTGGCTGTGTTTATTATGCTGACATTTCACATCTCGCATATGTTTAATACTTCTTCCCGACACATCCTCTTGCAGTCCAGGCATCGAGAAGCGGCCTAATCTAACCTAGGTTTATGTTAGATGTTCTTTACTTTTTAGTTAATCAGTAACATTTTGCGTTATAGGATTTATTTTTGGTTATTGGCTCATAATGGATTTGATATTCTGCAAACATTTTTGCCATTAGTCCATCTAAATAAAACTGGTTCAGAGTTGCAAATGTTAAAGGAAGTATTGAATAAATAGACAACTTTAATTTGTGATGAATATTTACTGTAGGAAGTTTGTTGCAGTTTGAAAGAACCACAAATGTATTTCTATTCTTACATCTTAAAGTAAACTAAAACTTGAAAGCCTTTGCGAAAAGACAACACATTTTCCTCCTGACATTTTCTTTCTCTCACATCTCGCTCTGACCTTTTATTAAGTGGGATGTTGATATTTTTGGAAAACTATGTAAAAAAAAGTATATAGTTTCCAATATAGGTGTAAAGAAACAGAACTGGTGCTTTAGTTTTTTAAAGAAACTGGAGAAGTACTAAAATCTGCATTTGTTAATATATCAATATTTAAAAACCTTTGTTAGTTACTATCATTTTTAGCCAAAGTTTTAAGAAGCCATTATGGAAGTGTGCAAATTTTATTTTCCTTGTGGATTTTTACCCATTAATAAATATTCATATTTATAAATATTCATTTACTGAGAATATTCTTTGCGACTTTAAAATCCAAAATCCACTTAATCAAGATGGGAATAAGTTGGACTTCTGGTGGGTTTTACACCTGAGACTGATTGTGAGGACAACTTATTTCAGTCTATCAATGCTGCATCATCTAATAAGCAAAACTGATGCTTCTTGCAGACCATTAATGTAGAACGACCAACATGGAAAAGATCTCACCCTGACTCAATTAGCTCTGCTGTGAGAGAACATTACACAGTTAATTGCACTTATATGTACATACAGCAGTAAACACTGTCTCTCAGTTGAGTGCAAAGGTGATTTAGAGGCTGTTGTAAAGCCAAGCTTAGGTTGCAGGTTCATTACAGACGTTACTTGAATATGATTATGTCACAGCAAGCAGTTGCTAAAGTAATAAAAGTCTGAATTATTCTCACATCCCGGCTGTATTTACTACATAAATGACCATGCTTGACAGCCAGTATCACAATTACTAAGGTTTATGGTATCAATATGCTGTTTGTATAGCTTATGTGATGATGATATCAACTTAGATTTCCACTGCAGCCCTGGTGTTTATCGGTTTTTACACGGAGTAAGGGAATGAGTTGCAAGACAGTCCAGACCTCTTGTTAGTGGAAAATGTGATTTTCACTGTGAGACTGTGAATACAATTTAGACCAACACAGTGGAGAGTCCTCTCAATAAATTCTGATGATAGTGTCTCCCATTACACATAATATCAACACATATCCTCCCTCTAATGTTGCTTTTCCAAATAAAATCACATTTGATGTCTACTGGGAAAATATAAACACTCATCGCTTCCACCTCTCTTTGTCCAGCTGATGTTTCTGGAGACATCTGACCCATGATTGAGGCTTAAAAGAAAATAAAAAGTGTTAATAATATTAAAGGAAAATAATGAGAAGGACACTTTGTTTGCTTATATAGCAAATTCTAAACATCCGAGACAAAGATGTTCACAATAAAACAATGCAACAGTGCAAATTAAGGGCTAATTGAGATCTTTGGACGTACAAAAAGTTAGGCTGTTGCACACTAAAGACGGCTGACAGCTACAACAGGTTGGACATCTGAGATGAAAAGAAGATATTACTGTATGCAGTAACATCTTCCGCATACTTCAATAATAAAATCCTTTGTTGAAAAGAATTTTATTTGACTCTTAGTCAGCATATTGTTACTTAATCCTTTCACGGCTTTTGACAAGTGTGAGGTTGGATTCTCAGTTCTCACAAAATAAAGATCAAATACGGAAATAGACTGAGTGTTTTCTCGTACAGCAGACCGGAAGGATGACTAAACAACAGAATCGGCATAAAAGCATAATTTAGACGGAGTTTGTGTGTTTGAAAATTGTCTTGCACTGAATGTATTTTTCTGATGGTTTTGCACAACTAATGACAATATCTAAGCTTCCCATTATCTAAAGAAATAAATGTAAAGCTAGAAATATATAGAAATGATATTATTGCTTAAATGCACCATATTACCACAAATGTTAGGTACCTTCACATAAACTTTAATTTCAATTACATCTCATTCCAAACTAATGTATTTATTATAATGAACTCCATTCATTGCAGCTTTAACGAGCGTGTTTAATCGGAAATCTCGTCCATTCTTCTAGAGGCAGAGGTTTTGAGGTCAGACACTGATGTTGGGTAAGACATGCAGTCTCAGCTCTAATTTATTCAAAAACTGAACAGTGTTTCTGACCTAATTTAAAGGCCACAAGAAGTTTGGATGTCTGCAGCCACTGACTCCATGCAACACTGGTGACCCACATCTGCTTATGAATTTTTGTCACGTTGCGATTCCTCCTACATTGTAGCTGATCTGCTGTCACTTCTGATTACTTACACATAGTTATAATAATGTGACAAAATTTCATGGCACATCTTATTGCACAAGTGGTATCTCATTAAAGCACCACACTCAGTTTTAGTGAGCTCTTGAAAGCGGCCCACCGTTTCAGAAATGCCAGGAGTCTGCATGCTGGTGCTGGATGTGATGCACATGTGACACACCTGATTTTAATGGTTTGTGTGGTTTAGTGAATACATTTGAATTCTTAGAATTTGTGTAGACTCGTTAAGCTTAATAAGTTGAGGCTCAAAAAGATGTTGAGGTTGTATAAGTTATTCACGCAACGATTTTCTCAGTATGAGTAAAATCTGAATTTAAATCGACATGATGGATTAGAAAATGACCCCCCCCCCCCTTATAAAACACTCTGCAGGTGGTTACCATGAGTTAAAATGTTTTCTGGATAAAATACTTTGAATAGCTTTTCACCTTGCACAATGTGAAATGAAACAGCAACAGGTTTCTTCTCGTCTATTTCTGCTTTAATATTAACAATGTTCCCTTTATGAATCAAAAATAGACAAATGTCCTTGAATGAGTCGTGTCGGAGATATCTGTAATGTTGGTTGTTTACAGTGGAGAAGGACAGCCTGAATAGCTGAAATGTTTCAATACTTAGTGAAACGTCGGTGTAGCATCTGCTTTCTAAAATTAGTATTTTCTCCCACACGGTTACCAACATCGACATACAGATTGTGCTAATAAAGATCAGCACTGCTGACTCAAACACACTCGCAAGCACCGTGTTTGGAAAAATCCTTTGGCAGTTTATCCCAAAATCTTCCAAGTTTCGATTTTTCCCAGGTTGCTCTACACTGATGCATTCTAGGGTTGAATGTGCGCAAGACTATGGATTTGTTCAATCTTCTAATACAAAAGTAGTATTTTTGTCTAATAATTTTTGGAGAAATTTGTTTTTAATTAACATATCTGGCAGTTCATATGAAAAACAAATGACATCCTTGCTTTGATTTTGTTGGGTAAATACATAAACCTTTATTCACACAGGAAAATCTCTTGAGAATCGTCTCATTTACAAGAGAGACCCGTTACATACATCACTACAAATAATAAATAACATATTAACAATAATAGTATTTATTGAACTGCTTGTAAATTTAGTCCTACAGCAAATGTTTTCCTTTGCCTGCTGGTAAAGTTCATCCCTGACAGCTGATATAGTTTGAGTTTATAAATTTTGACCACCTTTGTTCTGTGACCTCTACTCTTCTGTCTAAACAAGCAAAGGTTCAACGGCTGAGAATCACCGTCTACGTGCAAGCTCGCATGGTTGTTAAAAGGTTAGATAAAGAAGACGATGACGAGCCACAAAGAATCTTCAAGGTCAATAGTAAGAACTTAAATCATTTTGAAAACATGCTGGAAAAGGTTGGGCCGGATTTATGTGCTCTCTTCTATTTCTTGGTGCTTGCTGAAGGTCAGCTGTAGCTGTTGCAATGCCAAAGGGGGAAAAAAAGGCAAAAGAAGATGCAAAAGCCATATGAAAGCTCAATAGTTCACCAGGTACTATTAGGAGATCAATTATCGCCCTCAGAGGAGGCCGTTTAATTTCTGTCTAATCAAAGGTGTCTGCTTTGGAAAACAGAGGATTTGTCATGTTTAGAATCCAGACAATATGAGAGAGCCTTAAAAGGGCAGCTGATTCTGACTGGTACAGGAGAAACCAGCAAGGGGTTTGTCAAAATATAAAATATTCATCTTCTACCTGACATGCTGGCCTAAATGCCAAAAATAGAAGCAATTTTATGTCCGTTTATTTTCAACATTCAGGAGGTTTAAATGACTCCTCTAAGTCTGTCAGAAATGTAACTCTCTACATGTGAAGCTTTTTGCTTGTTTAGGAACAACGACTGCTGTAAAGAAGGGTTTTCTCAGATAGATAGCTTTATTTTATCAGCACAATTTGAACTGTAACATGATTAAGCATAAAATTAAACTGTTTGTGATTGGATCTGAATTTGATTACACATTAATTGGATTGTATTGGAATTAATTGCCTGAGTTGGATTTTGTAAAGTGCCTTGAGTCAACCTTTGTTTAAACCATGCACTGATGAAGATCATAACAATGAAAACCTCCTGATGTTACTGAACATTAAAACCTTTTTAAGTGACACAAAACAATCAAGCTGCAAACAAACCGCAAAGCTGACTGATGAATGTCACCTTTTACTAATCTTTTCAAAGTCATAAAATAATAAGTGGAAAAAAAAAATAATTTATATATAAATATATAAATGAGGACCTAATTTTATGACTTTGAAAAGATTAGTAAAAGGTGTATATATATATATACACCTTTTACTGTATATATATATATATATATATATATATATATATATATATATATATATATATATATATATATATATATATATATATATATATATATTTGGGGGGAGGTCAGAGTTTATTTCTCAGTGATAAATGGTGAAATGGCTGCGCTGCCCATTTCACATCCTCCCAGAGGAGACAGTAAGCTTCAGAGTTCAGTGTGGAGAAAAAAGAGCAGACTGGCAGCGGTTTAACAAAGATATCCCTCGCCTCGCTCTCTGAATAATATACAGCCTCCACATCTTTATATGTCGCCAGTTGATATCACCTACTGAAGTCCCAAAAGGCAATAGAAATGTTATTTGCTGTAGAGGGAATGTACCCAATGTTTCATTTCCTCATGACCGTAAAAGCTTTGAACATTTTCTTTTTTCTGGAGCGAAGACTAACAAAAATTATTTTCTTATAGGACTATGTGAGTTTTCTTCAGAAGGATGAGCTTTTGTGTGGTTAGGATTGTTAACAAATATTTTTGTTTGTTTTATTCCAAGACTGAAAGGCATTTAAATGTTTGGTCATAAAATACATCCAAAGCTGTGCCTCAAATGTGTCAGTTGACCAATCAAACGTTTCCAAAGCCGTGACATCAACATCTGGGCTTCCCGTCATTGTCTAAAGAGACAGTAATCATTGTGTTCGTGAACTTTTGATTTTGAAGACTGTAATAAATAAATATTTGACATGTTCTTTCTGTTTGGTCATTCTCACCTTAAAAAAGAGAAATTTGATCTGATTTCACTTCACACACTGAGAAAAGAAGCATATGTGTCTTTTTAATGAGTGAATATAAACCTTCTTGTTTCAACTGTATGAGCCTTTTAGATTAGTTTTCAGTGATTTACAGTCTGTTCTGTTGTGGCAGCTTTATGGACATTTGTACTGGAGAAACGTATCTATGGCTTGAAATCACAGATATATAAAAGTGGCGACCAGACTCTGAATAAGGAGGAAAAGTGTGGGAATTAAAGTTTCCGGGGTCAAGAAGGAAGAAGCTGAGGGAGAGGCTGCTGAGATTACAAAAACCCAAAGACAGTCACGAAAGAGGAGATGCAGCGACCAGGGTCAGGGAAGGAGAAGTGTCAGAGTGAGGCATGAAAACACAGTCAATGCAGGATCTTATAAATCATGCTGCACAATGTGACTTGTCTTTTCTCAGAATAAGAACTTGCATAAAGTTGACTCCCAGTTTTAGATGGAACAAAAAAAAAATGAACCAAAGTAATAAACTAAGCCTACAGCAGCGTATCGCTTGATATTCTGCAAACTTGAATGTGGTGGACACAGTCGCTATTTGTTTGTTCGATTAAATATTTTACCAAGACACGATTCATTTACATAATTTTGTCTCTTCCATCCGACATGAGTGCTTTTCCATTGTTACTGTCAGGCTTGTGCCTTGTTACGTAACTTTTATTAACAGGAATGAATCTCAAGTGGAAAAAAAATAAACGCATATTGAACTCCAGGTGCAGGAAGGGAGCTGCTTCTTCCAAGCTCAGCCAGGTTTTCAATTAATTCCCATTTTTATGGAGAGACCATTTTAGACAATTAAAAACCCATGCAGTGCCAATAAAAGATCTGTGGGGGTGTAGAGGGCTTTGACAGCTTTAAGACCCCCTTACTGTTTAGCACTTGCCTACATACAGCAGTACTCGGTACCAAGAAATAAAACTTTCTATTTCTATTTCTAGCCTATAGCGCTAACCTGTGCTGTGCAAACGGGGATCAGGGAGTTTGTCAATGCTACTCTCTCCATCAGTAAGGTTCCCACAGTCCTTTCTACCAAATGACATCAATCTAGGTCACACTCCTATTACAAACAATTGATTAGCTGACAAGCTGCAGAAAGGCACTAATCATTTGTAAGTACATCAGTGGACAATTTGGTACAATAATCAATCAAAAAAGATAAAAAAGAGCATGTTTTCCTTGTGTTTTATATACTTCAAACATTTACAAGTGTCCATTTAAACAGATTTTTACTCTGTGTATGCTATGTTTTAATTTCCTATTGCATCGCACAGTTCTCTTCCTTCCATTGTGTGCAGCTTTCTGTCATCGCTGATTTGATAATTGCTAAATCTGTCAGAAATTTGCTGTTGGTCAGATGTCAAAGAAGTCACAAGCTGTTGAGCTCACGCTAACTTCACATTCAGGTCATAAATGGTCACATCATCCAATTATGGTGTCTGTATATGTTATATTCAGCATGCAGAAAAGATCCTCTGTTTTGTGTTGCATAGTTTTCTGTTGCTTCTTCTTCTGAAGAGGTTCTTCCTCTCCCAGGACAGAAGCTCTTCTCTACTGCCAACTGACTGTTCAATTTAAGGTTTCAAAACCTCAGCAGAGTTAAAGTTTGTAACTGGACTCATTCACTTCCAGCTTTTTAGTGACAGGAGGATTTGTGAACAATGACATCAGTTTTCTGATTTAGAATTGACTAAATATTGAACTAACAACCAAGGGTCTCTATAGGTGATAAAAAAACCAAACCCTTCACTGAAACCGATTTCTTTACAACTTTTAATGAGGCTACAGTCCAATTAAACACTTTTCTTCATCAATGTCAGCTGTACTACAGCCTCATTCAGAACAAAGACCTTTTTACTTTGTCATTTCTAATAACCTAATTTTAGTGCATCTGCACCACAGGGAAAGTAGAAAGACATGTAAGGCAAAGGAGAAAAAAAAACTCCCCAGCAATAATGAGCATTACATTTAAATGTACCTTTAATTCTATGAACATCTGGCTCATTCAAATATGGGCTCGTTTGGATGCTATTTGTACTTGGCAGCTGGCAGAGTAATACCACATAGTCCAGGCTGAAAATCTCGACATTTGGATTCTCACATTTAAGCTCCACTCATTAATTCTCAATTCAAGGCCCAAATTATCCATAAAATAATTTTCTACGAATAAGAATCTTGACTAGTTTGACTGTAGGAGAGGTTAAAGACGGCCGTGATGGAGAGTTTATCACAATCATGTTTCTCTTTCTCTGGATCTGGATCACTGTATCTCATATGCAGCTTGTGCCATGTGGATGTCCTGAAGGACAGTAAGAATAGTTTTCCAGTACCAGGTTTGTAACCCCAAAAATGAGGCACACTGAAAAATAAAATGAGCAGAGAGCAAAAATGAAACAGCTCAGGGCAAATTGATAATACATCTCTAGAGCAAAAACCTGAGAATACAGAAGCACCTATTTAGTGCTTAAATAATGGGAGAGATGCAACTGGCAAGTACAGTTATTTTTAACAATCATAAATGTAGATTTATGTTCCGTTAATGCAAATGAGAGTGTGCTATTTGTACTTTATTTCTGAATTACAAGCAGTAAGACGTTGACTGTTGACTCAATAGCCTCACAAACTGCACATTACTGACAACCACAGGAGAGTCCAGTTTGTCTGCTCTTATGAAACAATAACCAGAGGCTCTCTCTCCCTTTTATCTCGTCTTGTTTGTGGAAATAAATCTAATATATTACATTTTCTGGGGTTTCTGTCTTTCTCCGTGCACAGACAGACACACACACACACACACACACCTACACACGCCCACACGCACACACACATGCACACACACACACACACACAATTTGAAACTGGCACTATCATTTATGCCTTATTTTTTATCTACCCCTGGGTGGTTTTAACCCAGACAATTCACTTTTTGTGTTTTCAGGAGTGTTGTGGTGAGAAAATGACCCACTCTGATTCTTTTAGCAACTTGATTTAACAAAAAATCTAAGATGTTTTGACATTATTAAAAACAGCTGAAGATAATATCCAAAAAGGTAATCTCAGAAAATAATATAAATATTTTGATTGAATTAATATTTTGATTGAACTCTTTTTGCATCTGCCAACATTTTCTTGTGTTTGAATAAAATAAATGTGGACAGCCTGTGTGTCTAAAAGTATTTTAAACCAAATGACTTTCTAAACTTTAGCAACATAAATACAGTATACCTCTTTCTACATGGTAGCAGTTCAGGCTGGCGGCAACAATGGATTTGGTTCATTGTTGCTGAACCAAATCCATTGCATTTGGTGGCCATGGATTTGGGAAGATTGCCCAATGACCAGAGGGTCAAAGGAGAGACGTTGGTGGGACGATCAAGAGCTGGTCAAACAAATTAACTTGTGGAGGTGGGTTGTCCTTGGATGACAGCTGAACTATGGCTTTATTTAAAAAGGGACAACATAGATGTTTTCATTTGATGGATATATAACTTATATCTTATAGCTATTTCATATCTGCAGTCCCTCTGAGACGGTTCATCTTTACTTCCATTGGGGGATTTGGAGACAGTTGCTGGATGAGATGTGTCATCTTCAGCCCTTCTTTGAAAACTCATGAACTTGGAGAGATGGCTCACCCTTTAGAGATTTAGGATAAAACCAGGGTGAAGTCTGGGTGAAGATGTAGTAGATGCAGCAAACACTGCAGAAGAAGATGACAAAATTGTGATCTGACAGAAGAAACAAGAACACTGGAAATCTCACTGGGAGCTACTATCCTGAAGACGGTTCTGGTGGAAAAGAGGGTTGAAGATGAGCAGGTCAGCAGGTCTTACTGAAGACAAAGTGACTGTAACTTGGTAAAGGCCACGGAAACCCAGGTGCCAAAGACAAAGCTGTGTTGTGTGAGATGCTGCTCATGCTTCTGAGGCTTTGTATGTTTGAGGAGGAGAAACTACTGAAAGCTAGAGCTGAGGTCCTGGTCCTGTCCCTGTCTTCCATCGCTGGACAGGTTGCTGGTCCATAGCACATCTTAATACATTTATATTTAAAAGAAAAGGCTGGGAAAGTGGAGAGTGGGATCTACTTTCAAGTTTAAATATAACATTTTACCTCACATGATTGTGTCTTATTTGCTTTTTGAATGTTCCTCTGTCTCCTATCGGATGTGAAAAACCTCCAACCTTTTACTTCCACCACCATCTTTCTGATCAGCCAGCCATCAGGCTTTAATGATTCCTAAGATTATTCAGAATCTGAAAGCCTTAAGATGTGTTACTTTCCCTATCTTGTAATATCACTGTCAGAATCTGCAAGATGACACCATTGAAGAGATTGTGAGAAGTCTGACAAGTTGTGTAAGACTCCAGAGATCAATGGTGCCTCATGACATTTTGTAAGAACTAAGTAGTCTAAAACAACTATGTGATGAATCCTTTAACATTTAATTATTACATGGAAACTTAAAAATACATATTTTTAAAGGTTTTCAAGACGTTTTTCAAACTAATTTATCAAGAATCTGTTTTACAGGGGATGCTTAGGCACTTTATTAGCAGAAGCCTGGCACAGTTTGGTCCCATCTCTACTGTTGAATCTTTAAATATAACAAAGATAACATGATACAGCACAAAAACAAATGGGCTTTTGAACATAGGTATTTGCTGAAAACTTGACGTAGGGTTCCTGTGACAGACTGACGACCTGTCTGGGATGAACCCTACCTCTCCCTGCCTAGACCATTACATTGCAGAGATAAAGCAGCAATGCAGCAATATCATTAGATATGTCTATAATGTCATTAGAACTTAAGAGACTATTGAACAATACATTCACAAACTAATATGCTTAATAATTTAAATAATATGAATGGCTAATAGTATTGCCCTAACAAAAGGAAGCAAGAGAAGGAGCAATTAAAGTTTGGAAACACACACACACACACACACGCACACACACACGCCCCCACACGCCTACACACACACACACACACACACGCCTACACACGCATGCACACGCACACACACACACACGCGCACTCATTCAGAAACAGAAGTGGGATGGTTTGCTCTCAGACTGGTCTGGGGAGCTAATGCAGCCATCTCCAGTCAGTCTTATTTATTGGATTACGGCTGGCACAGAGGAACCAGGTGGCCAACCAGCTCCAGGCAGTCTGCTTCTCGGAAAGAGACCCACACAGATGTGCCGATACAAGACATCGCCGAGGGATGGCATCTCTAACTAGGTACACAATCAGAATCAAATACACTTCTGGGAGTTAGGATTTCTGCTCAGGTGTTGTGTTGTGAGTGTGTGTGTATATACACTTTTATATTGTCTAATATAAAGATATTTGCCTTCCATCACTATTTATTTCTTACATTTCTGGAAAAACAACAAGACAAAGACAAAAAATAACTGCAGGAATCTTTTCTGGGCATTACATTTGCCTTTTAGACACTATATGTCTGTTTGGGACACATTGTTCCTGCCACGGCTCATTTAAACACCCTCCGCATGTCCATCATTGCAAATGCAATGATTTTTGTTTCAGGACAGATTCCCATTAAGCCGTGAGGCTGGGTTACAACGTTTCAGTCACATGCAGGATGGAAATGTGCAAGAGTCAGTAACATTGACTGACTGTGGCTCTGTGGAACAATTCTGCTTCCCCCCCATTCAGTTTAGATTAAACTAATACGTCACAAAGGCAACATTTCTCCTATTGTAATTAGCATTTCTTTCTCTCTATGTGTCTGAGTCACATTCTCCGCGGTATTTTGATTTATCTTCATCTGTCTCAACATTACCCACCCACTTCAAATGTCCACCAAGCAGATTTCCTTTTCGTCATGCTCTTTCATTTCTCTCCTGCATCTCCCTGTATGCTTCTTCCCATTACATTACACAGTCTAACATGTATGCAGTATTCATACACCTTAACTGTGAACCACCTAAATTGAATAGTGTCATCAAATGCTTTCGAAAATCTTTTATGGTTTGTCTAAACTGAGAGGAGAGCATTAATCAGAGAAGCACTCAATAGGCCTTGTTGTAACTCTGGAGGAGCTGAGGAGAAATCAGCAGCTCAGGTGGGAGAAACAATCAAACAGGACAAATATTACTCTGCAAATCTTGTTAGAAGTCTGGCAAAGCCATCATTAAACAGATGCAGAGAAGCAGTGGGGAGGCGGGTAGATGGGAACTACAGCACAGGGTTGGACGATGATCTGCTGCAATAGTTTACATAAAAGACCACAGATCAATTCCTTCCTCTGTACTTTTATGCTCTGTTTGTGTTTGTTTATTACTAAATCAATTTGTAGTTGCAAGGTAACATTTTATAGTTAAGGAGAAAGGATAATCTTAGATCCTTATGAAGAAAGCCTTTCATAGATTTTTATGATGAACTTTATCGCTGCCTGTAAATGATCCTTTTCCGAGATGCATTGTACAATTGTTGTTACATGTCCTGATTGTTCTTTTAAACTATTTGGAGCTCATCCAGCTTTGAGTTCTGCCATTATTTTATTTCCTAGTGTGTTCCTGGTTTTCTCTGCCCATGAAGGTGAATTAAAGGTGACTTAGAG